>NC_080429.1:36692865-37296865 GCF_029873635.1 Malania oleifera | reverse complement strand
ACTGTTTACCCAATTGAAAAGGTAAATGGATTGTGCTCTTTTTAAAATGAAACCTTTTTATCACAAATACATCTGGCTGACTTCGGCCTTGAAGAAGAATGGGATAGAAGGGGATTTTCCCATCAAATAATAGTTTGATGGACAGTTCATTTTTACATAATGCTCAACTGAGTCCTAGAATTCATAGAAGGTTGAATTGGTTGATCAACAATCCAATCTAATCCTTTGGGACAAAATTGACACAATGTTTGGGAGCATGAAGTTCAGGCTTTCAATTTAACATTATTCAATACATTTGTATTGAATTTTTTCAAAGTCCACACAATGCCATATCCAAAGCTCAAACACATCCTCCCCAATAATCCATTCGCCCTCAATCCATGTTGTCACAGGTTCAGTGTGATTCCTCTTATGAGACTGATGAACTGTGACTACTGTTTCTTTCAGGTGGCAGTTGATGGCACTTCATACCATAAGGCTTGTTTCCGGTGTTCTCATGGTGGGTGTGTGATCAGCCCATCAAACTATGTTGCTCATGAGCACCGACTCTATTGCAAGCACCATCACACCCAGCTATTCAGGCAGAAGGGGAACTTCAGCCAGCTTGATAAGCATGAACAATCCAAAGGGGTGACTGAGAACACAGTGGCCGAGTGACACCATGGAAGTCGTTATTATGCCATGGCATAAGATCACACTGGGAACTGGGTTTTCTGAGAGTTTGATGCAACTAATAAATGTATATGGTGTTTTTATACAAATATTGTCGAGGAATCTTGAGTATAGGAGTCTCATTTTTCTGCTATTTTTTTTTTTTCTTTTTCTTTGGAGTGTGAGCTTGAATAAAGTAGTTAGTGAGCTTTGATTCAGAGTCTTATTCTCTTCGTATAAAGAAGTTTGTTCCCTGGACTGAGTTGGGTCCTTTATTTTTGGGTGGTGAAGGTGATGTTTCTATTTTTCTCTTTACTGAATTGAACTTATGAACCAATTTTGATGATTCTTAGATTTCATTGTGCTCAATATGTTGTTATAATCCAAGTTTCATTTATTTTATTGATTAAGTTGATCTTAGTAGTATGAATTTGATCATAAGATATTGCATGGTTACATTTATTTAAACTAGAACCCAACTACTTTGAAGAAAATTGGAAGATGGCTCCTTGATTGAAGCAAACTACATCATGGAGTTCTCATATACTTGCTTGATTCAAATTGAACAAAGAAGCACAAACATGGAGCATTCTTCTTTTGGAGATTGATCACTGTTGTCTTATGCTTTCTTGTGCAAGACAAACTTTTGAAGAGTGCAATCAATTCTTGTAATAGCACTTCAATCTGAGTTGGTTCGTTTTTGTTATTAGGGTTATGAGCAAGATAATTCTGTGTAAGGTCAGCATTCACCTCAATTCGAATAGCATCATCTTCATTTTTCCTAACCCACATCGATTTGTGGATCCCAAGCAGGATCGATCTCTACCTACACAATCATCTCTGCAACACCCATGGTTACGAAAAACCGCAACAAAATTAGAAAATGAAGGGTGGGGGGGGGGGGGGCCCAATCACAAAGCATAGAACACAAGAATTACAAGATTTGGCAATTTGCCTATGTCCTTAAAAATTAGATCAAGTCACCGATTCCACTATTCAACAATAAGTACAAGTAGAATGCTCTAACTCCTTTCCCTTACTTTTCTTGTATTTAACAATTTTTTTTTTCAAAACAATAATAATTCATTTTATATAAAGATGTAGGGCAACTTTTTTCATAATACACAAAATTACAAGCAACTCTTTCAATAGAAAAATATTTCGTTATAAGGGTACTTCCTCCTAAAACCTTGTTGAGGGGCGTGCGCCCCTCTCTGACTCTATTGCAAAGCCGTAAACAAAAGTCTCATTTGAAATGCTACTCATGTAATGCTGCATGTACTCAAAATCAAACTCTACACACAGCAGTGGTATTCTCCTCTCTACCCAAAACACCACCCCCTTGTGTTTCCTTACCACCATCCTTTTGTAGTTTTGTATTAATTTCATTCCTACAACCTCCATTATCTCACACTAAGGATTCAACAATTATACCAAACCTAGAATTCCTAGTGTCATAAAACCAAATGTGCTTAGTTCTCCAATCGACTCCATCATTAGGCATTAGCATTACGATCATCATCCAAGGGTTCAATAACTACGATCCACCCAAGCTCAATCCACTATCAACTCCTCGAAGATCCTAGTGTGCAAGTAAGGGGCCTTTATCCTATTTGTGAGAATGGGATGCACCATCTCCATTGTATTCTTATTCAATTAAACTTGTTTTAAACCTTTTTTCAGAACACACTCAAATTGGGGTTCGATGCTACACAATAAAACCACCATTGTCAATCACCCTCTTAGATTCCAAAGAGGGTATAAAAATAGCTAATAAAAACACCATGCCCAACTCTTCAACCATATTATATATCCTTTCTTAATTGGATATATAGTCGACTAGTACCCAATCAAAATGGTAACCCTTGTTCTTAAGAGTAGTTTTTTGGTCTTGTGATATAGTGATGCAACACCCATGGTGGTACATGATGCTAAAGTATTCTTTCTACATCCTCCGATAAATCAAATAATAGAACAAGAAAACCAAACTAAATATTCAAAACAACTTATTGTGAAACATTGTCCTCTCCACATGTTAGATGAAAAATATTTCAACACGCAATAAAGCATTAAGTTGAACAACACTAAAATTAAAATGCAAATTCAGCTCAATGAAAAAATAACGTAATTATTTACATCTTTAAATCCAAATTAATTCGAATAAACCTAACTTATAACATATTATTAATTGTACCAAGAAAACACCAAAAAATATCATAGATGGATGGCTGCTTATAGTATTTTTAGATTCAACCAAAGAATAACCCAAGGCAAATTGCAACCCTGACCTTACTCTTGCTTGCCTTTTTTGGGTTGTTCTAATGAAAATACTTCACCTACAATTGCATGAAATGGCATATATTTATGTCTTGTATAAAGTAGATGCATCATAATGGGTTTTTTTTTTTTTTTAATGCTTTTGCATGCATGTGCCTTTGTTTATTATTTATTGGGTGAAAAGGCTGGTCAATTTTAAAGAAAATAATTTAGGATTCAATGAAATGATAGGCATTAAAGTCTTTTAAAAAAAAAAAATGAAGTGGTCCAATAAACTTTTTAAAGTTTAGTAGTAAATTTTAGATGAAATTTACAATAAGTTGTCTCTTCTCTGTCTATTAATTCTTTTGACCTTAGTTCCCATTTGCCACACTTAAAAAAATGCTTATAGAAATTATCATTCAAACTAAAGCACCATTTAGTATTATTGCCAATATAAAAATGAAA
This sequence comes from Malania oleifera, assembly GCF_029873635.1. Classification (NCBI taxonomy): domain Eukaryota; kingdom Viridiplantae; phylum Streptophyta; class Magnoliopsida; order Santalales; family Ximeniaceae; genus Malania; species Malania oleifera. The sequence goes on along the minus strand of NC_080429.1, from coordinate 37,293,490 downwards.
ACTAAAAAGTAGAGACAAAAATTAAAAATTGAAAACAAGCTGCTTGATTAGTATTTTTAAAATTAAATAAATTAAAATATTTAACTGAATACATGCTCATCTTCCTCCTCAAATCAAATAACAACAAAAAAAAAATTAAATTATTAAAATACAAATATATATATATATATTAAAATATATTATAATACAAATGTATTATATTTATTATATTTCAAACTTCACTTTTTAGCTACAAGAAGAACCTTATTGTACATGACTCTTGCAACACAATAAAAGTATTTTTTAGTATTTAATCCAATAACACCACCTAAGTTTTCCAAATATGACACTTCAAGTCCTCAGCTTTTGAAAACTATAAATAAATAAATAAATATGTTACAGTTTAATTTTGTTGACAAAATGAATCTTCCATTAGTTGACCATTAGTCAACCTTTAAGTTTATGAGAAAAGAATGAATTTTACTCACAGTAAAATGATATTTTAAAATGACATCATTTCATAAATTAAAATAAGAATATTGATCAATTTAATGTCTTGAAAACTAACTAAATAAATCGAATAACTAACTTATTCTCAAATTGATAGGTCTAGTCAATTCAATTGCTTTGGATCAACCAATTGACATCCACATAATAAAATAATTCTACTATTAACTATATTTAAAAAAAAATATATTAAAATAAAAATTACTAATAAATCTAAAAAATACCTGGTAATTACTGTTGGAATTTGTGTAATCCCAAAAGGGGGTGAATTGGAAATTTAAAATTCTTCCTAGGTTAAATCCTAATCACAAGCAGTATTCCACAACCTAGGGTATGTCTACGCAAATACCAATCATCCAACAATTTATGTTCAAAATTATGATAGTGCTACCACACGACCAGTAGTGTGGGTGAAAAATAGGATAGCAACCAAGAGGGGGGGGGTGAATTGGTTTATTTAGATTAAACTTATTATTTTTCTTTTTATTCTTACTTGTTGTAATTCAAGACTCTAAAAGTGAATTAATCAATTTGCAATTTAAACCAAATCACACCACAAACTTAAAACAAAATACAATCCAATCATATATAAAACTCAACCAATCATTCAAGAATAATTTTTTCCCTTTGATAGAAGTCCTGTAGCTATTTTGCAAAGCCTGTTTTGAATGAATTTTATTGCTTTATCTCTTAACCAAGATTTCTGCAAATTAATCAACGTACTCCATTTTGGGCTTCCTCAAATGGTTAATAAAAACGTACTTTCTTAAATCAAGAGACTTCCTTAAATATGATGTATAAGTCCTGCAACCTGCACTTGATATACACAGTATATAATGCGGAAAGTAAAAAGAGTAAGGAGAAGAAGAACACTGAGATTTACGAGGTTCGGCTTATTCCCAGCCTACGTCCTCGCCTTTGGTCAATTCCACCAAAGGATTCCACTAAGTATGCTCTTTACCGGGCAGAGCAAGCCTTTATAAAAATCCCTTTTTTAGGTAGAGAAACGTCTCCAAGCAAACAATCCTCACTCGGTACAACGATCCAAACAAGCCTTGAACCGTCAATAATACAAGGAGATTGCTATAATGATCTGTGTACAAAAGAGACTCTCGAAACAGAGTAGAGTTGTACAAGTTAGAGTACAATCAATGCTTCGATCAAATAAACAATAAAGAAACTATGAAACTCAAGTGTTTAGAGATCACCAAGAGTTTGTTTTGAATTATCAAACTCAGAGTATGTACCTTGGCTTTGATATTTCAGCAGAGTTTCAGAACTTTTCTCCTAGATGGAGTGTGAGCAATAGAAAGCTTTAAGAAATTGAATGCTTTAATTTCAAGAGAGCTGAGTAATTGCTCGGATGATGAAATTCTTGAGTTTAAAGGAGTATTTATAGGCATTCTTGGCTTAGTTTCCTTGTTCCCCAAATATCTTTGAGTGGTCTCCAAGTTTTTTCAACGTTCATATTTTGAAAAACCAATCTTTGAAATTTGCCCATTGGAATTTAAAAAAATAAAACCCATGAGGTTAGTCGGCTGGACAGGCGACTAGGTAGTTCAAAAATCAGAGGGTCAGTCGGCTGGACAAGTGATTGACACCATTCTGTCTCCCAAAAATTATTTCAAGAAATTGTCAGTCGGCTGGAAAACTATAGTTCATTTTGAGTCATTCGGCTGACTGTTAGTCGACTAGGTAATTTTGCCTTTGTTAAGTCAATCGGCTAGGCAGACAAAAGATTGGTTTTTCTTTTTGATTTTTCCATTTCAACTTTACACTTATGATTTGATTTTTCATAAAATATTTCAGGGATTTAAAAATGAGTTTCTTAAGTTCATATTGGTCCCTTAAAGAGTTTCATATTTCTAAATTGTCACTTGATACGAAGTACTTACATCAAACTTTTCTTAAACATGATGCTTCAAGTCTTTGATAAGCCTCTTGACTTTAAGTCTCTTTTTATTTTTAAGCTTTTAAGTCTGAGACTTCAAGTCTTCTTCTTTACTGCTTGAAAAGATTTGTTGAAGCTTTCTCTTGACATGATAAAAACGCACAACTTGTTCTTTTGATGTTACTTTAATTCATAGCTTCTTTCTCTTGTGTTGAGATATATAGTCCTGAAACAAAATCACTCAACAAGCAAATTATGTAATTTGTTATCATCAAAATAAGATTGAAAAGTCTCATTTGGCCAACTGTGGGAGATGACAGTCGATGTGGTATCAATGTAGAGTGGAGTAGTCCCCCTGACAGCCCTGGGACCAGGTAGGGGCGGGTCCATTGTACTTATAGACTTATGATTGATCTAGCATGGTTGGCCAGTCATTGTTAGATCCTGCCTTCGAGCTGCACAACTTAGTTATGTGGGGGTAAGACATGACACTAGCTAGCTATCCATGTAATAACCCAAGAAAAATATCAGGTCCTCGTCGATGAACATAGGGCATTCGTCGACGAGGGTACAAGAGGGTCTTGTAGAGGAGGACATGTTTCGTTGACGAGAAGATACTAAGAGACTGTGTTTCAAGTTATGAATTTTGTTGACGAGGAGATGTTGTTCATCGACGAACCTTCTTTTTGACCTCGTCGACGAGATGACGTGGCTTGTCGACGAAGCCCATAATATAAAAAGTTCAAACCTCAGATTTTTACACAAAAAAAATCAACAGAAACTCTCTCTCTCTCCCCTCTCTATGTTCTCTCGCTCCCCTCTCTTCGATTTTGGCTCCGCCATTCACTGGATCGTTGATCTGAAGCCACCACGATGCTCCTGGGAAGATTCTCTCCAAGTCTACCAGAGCGGATCGTTGGTGGGGTTAAGTTGAATTCCATCCCAGATTCATGGTAAAACCTTTTATTCAAAATTAGGCTTTCTAACAGTTGTAGGAAATGTAGTAGACGTAAAAATAATGATATTTTGTTTTGGGATATATGGTTTTCAAGGTGTTGAGTGGAGAACCCTGCGGGTGTAGGACCCATCACAGTAGAGGATTTTTAGCAGGAATCGGGTAAGAGAAATATGCTATGCTAGAATATTTTAGTATGATTTCAGAATAGATTGTATGTTTTTACCAAATTATAATTCAGAGCCGAAATTTATATAGTTTACCAATTATGTTTAAGATATCTAAAATTTCTGTGTGGCATGAGAATGTGGATACAGTACAGGAAACATGTTTTATAGTATTCCCAGAATACCATGATTATACAGTTTTACAGTACCATCACATACAGATTTATAGTTAATTTCAGAAACACAGTTGTTATAGATATAGTTTATCTCAGCGTCATGATTAATACAACTATTGCAGAATCATGGTAAAACAGATAGTTATATACAGAAACGTAATATATAGTATCAGACCCTGATGGACCATTACAGATACAGTTTACAGAGCACGATACCGTAGTTATATACACTTCAGAGTGCAACCACATATTCAGATAATATGTGGAATACATAAGTCGATCGTGCCTATGTTGTGGATAGGCTCCCTATCATATATGGGTTGAGGGGGCCAATCTGACTGTCGGAGTATAGTTATTTATCTTGGTAGGCCAGCCAATGATAGATCCCGCCTACGGGTCGAACAATCCTGTCATGAGGGGTTAAATCATGACATATAGTTATCCATCCAGGGAAGTTTTTTTTTTTTTTTTGAGTTATTATTACGTATATACAGTTTTACAGAAATAGGGAAAATACTTATATACATTAGAAGTATTATGAATAGAAACCTAAAATATGGATATGTTAAGCAACATGGATAAAGGTGGTGGTTTATATTATTTTGTACCGTATTTACAGAATCAGTTATACATGATTATATAGAATCAGATTTTTATAGAAATGTAACTCATTTGCCACACACTAACAATAGCACATTTCGTCTTACTGAGCGTTGTCTCATCCCAATAAATTAATATTTTTCAAGTGACCCAGCTAGGCGAGCAGATTAGGCTCGCAGGTAGAGGGCTACAGTACCGCCCTGTCAGAAGAGTGAGTATTTTGGGGTGGAGAGTATTTTGTATAGCCTTATTTAGTTATATACGTGTAAACAGAGAATGATCTAGTACTTTGGTATTGTATTGTAAATATATGGTTGTGAATTTATGTGAAAACAGCTTCTTGCTATATAGGTTGATGGTTAGTTATAGTAAATGATATCAGAGCAGTGTAAGCTTCAGTTTATATGTATATTTTCTTTTAAAAAAAAATTTTTGCTGGTCGTTAGAGTTTGGTATCAGAACCCAGGTTAATAGGTTCTGTAGACTTTAGAGTGCAGCGGAAGCAATACTAGAGTATAGAAAAAGATTTGAGGTTTGTTCTATAGTATGGGTATAGGATTACTATGATGGTTTCTGTGTTTTTCCTGGGGTGACAATTTCAAGAAAATCATAGTAAACTGTCGCCGGGTCGTGTGTCTGGATTATAGAAACTGATTTTGAATTTAGAATAGGGAAGATAGTAAAGCGTGAATATGAGATTTTAGTTGAATGAAATAGATAAGGATTGTATAGGTGATAAAGTTCTTAAAGTGTATTCTTTGTTTTTTAGGATGGATTCAGGAAGCAGTGGCACGAATGCTGGGGAGGATAGACCAGGACCTTCCAGCTAGGGGTGAGCAAACGGTCGGTTCGGTCAAATTCGGTTAATTAACCGAATTAACCGAAATTTTCGGTGAATGATTTTTATTAACCGAACCGACCGAATAAGAGATGTTAACCGAACCTCACCCGACCGAATTACCTTTTCGGGTAATTCGGTTAACCGAATTTAACCGAATTTATTTTAAATTAATTATTAAAAATAGATTATAATTATAACTTTTTTATCAATTCTGGAGCTCATTTATTAATTTTATTAAAAAAAGATATTTTGCTTCTATTAATTTTATTAATAAAAAAGAATATTTTACTATTAATCTATAAAAGTGGAATTTATAAATCCTGTTTTCCAGATGATATGCAGTCAAAGAAATGGAATGCATTCCCCCTGGTGACTTCTAGTGGGGTTACTACAACTCAATTCCATAATTCTAAGAGAGCAATGGACATGACCTCATCATCTCATGGCTTTCATTTGTGGGAAATGACCTGGCTGTGTTATTGGAACATTCATCACAAAGAATAAGTTCCTCCTTGCATCAGATCCCATCAAATCATCGATTAATTGGCCGGAGATTATTTCTATATTTTCCATTAAGGTGGCATTGTGCCACCACCAGGGCATGGATATGTGGTGCATTTATTTTGCAGGCCAACCTTTGGACAACAATTTATTTTGCAGGCCAGCCTTTGGAAAACAGTTTCTGGAGGCAAGAAAAATGTAGGCACAGGCGCACAGCCGCACAGAGACACGGTTAATAAAACTGCCCCCGCCTTTCCCCCATCCCGCGTATATATATATTATTAGTTTATATTTAAATTTTAATTTATTATTATTTCGGATAATTCGGTTAACCGAATTAAAATTTCTCTTAACCGAACCGATAACCGATTAACCGAAATTTGGTGCATCCATAACCGAACCGAACCGACCTATTTTTTAACCGAATCGAACCGACCGAAATTGATCGGTTAATTCGGTTAATTCGGGTTTCCCCGAATTATGCTCACCCCTACTTCCAGCATAGGAGGAGGAGATACTGATGTCGTGCTGCACAGCGTCACTCAGCAAGTGATGGCTAAGATAGCTAGGAGCTCTAGGGAGCGTAGCTGCACGATCAAGCAGTTTACGCGGATGAAGCCCCTATCCTTTACTAGAGGAGATGACCCAATTGTAGTAGAAAATTGGATCCAAGACATTGAGGAGACGCTAGTTATGCCTCCATGTACGGATGAATAGAAGGTGGTATTTGCAGCGTTTAAATTGGCAGGGGAAGCGAAGCGCTGGTGGAGATCAGTGCGTCTGATTGAGGCGCAGAGGCCGGTTTCAGTACCGATGACGTGGGACCAATTCAAGGAGCTATTCTTCTAGCCATATTTCCCTACTATAGTTCTGAGCGCAAAGGCAGTAGAGTTTATACACCTAGTACAGGGGAAGCTGATAGTATCTCAGTACGCAGCCCGATTTATCGAGTTATCGCGTTTTGTCCCACACCTAGCACCAGATGAAGAGAAGAAGGCAAGGAAGTTTGAAGAGGGTCTGCGGTAGAACTTGTTTGAGCAGGTGATTGGCTTTAGGGCTCAAACATTTGCAGATATTGTAGACAGAGCTGCTATTATCGAGAGTGGTATACAGAGAGGTATAGCAGCCCAGAGTCAGAGGAAGAGGCCTACGCCTCAGAGTTTTTAGGCTGGTCCTAGTAGGGGCCTATGGAGAGGAGGTCGTGACAGGGGAGATCAGAGGCAGACGATAAGACTTAGAGAGAATTAGGGTATGCAGACCTACCCGTTGTGTCAGACATGTGGAAGACAACATTTGGGGGAGTGCCGGGTAGGGAGAGATGTTTGTTATCGCTATAGAAGACCCGACCACATGGCATGTGCATGCTCAAATCTGCCAGACTAGGTCCCAGCTCCCAGGCCCTATCAAGGAGGATATCAGGTGCCTCGTGGAGGCTAGCAAAGGAATGTAGCCTCGACAAGGGTTTACGCATTGATGTCGGGTAATGCTGAGACTGCTACAAATGTGGTGACAGGTACTTTTATTATTTTATCACGTTCCGTTATTGTTTTATTTGATTCAGGTGCTACTCATTCTTTTGTCTCGGTATCCTACGTTAAATTATTTGGAAGTGAGACCTAGTTATTGGATATAAAATTGTCAGTAGCTACATCGTTAGCGTCTATGATGAACTGTCAAAGGGTACTCAGAGGCTTTCCAATCGAAATATAGGGGAGAATGTTACCAGCTGATCTGATCGTGTTAGATATGTGTGGGTTTGATGTAATACTGGGTATGGACTAGTTAGCAATAAATCACGCTAGTATTAATTGCCATAAAAAAAGAAGTAATTTTCAGACTCCCTAGTAAGCAGGAGTTCAGATTCGTTGGTTCACGTGTGCGTGCTCAGTTTGTGTTAGCCACATAGGTGAGCAGATTGCTCCTGGATGGAAGTCAGGGGTTTGTGGCTTTTGTAAAGGAAGTGTCAAAGAATGAATCGAAACTTGATAGTACACCCATCGTGCAAGAATTTACAGATGTTTTTCTAGAGGGGCTACTAAGTTTGCCTCCTAAACACGAGGTGGATTTTTATATAGATTTACTTCCAACGATAGCACCGATCTCCAAGATTCCTTATTGTATGGCTCCAACAGAATTAGGAGAATTAAAGGATCAGTTGCAAACTTGCTAGATAAGGGATTTATACGACCTAGTGTATCGCCGTGGGGAGCTTCGGTGTTGTTTGTAAAGCAGAAAGACGGGTCTATGAGGATGTGAATTGATTATAGGGAGATAAACAAGGTTACTATTAAGAACAAATATCCTCTACCTGTATAGATGATCTGTTTGACCAGCTCCAAGGTACTCGGGTGTACTCCAAGATCGACCTCAGATCATGTTATTATCAAGTGAGGGTAAAAGCGGAGGATGTTGAAGACAGCCTTCGGGACTAGGTATGGACACTATGAATTTCGTGTTATGCCATTTGCTCTAACAAATGCCCCAGCTGTATTCATGAACTTGATGAATAGAGTTTTTCACTAGTATTTAGATCACTTTGTAGCAGTTTTTATAGATGATATACTAGTTTACTCGAGGAGTTTTGAGGATCATGAGGCGCATTTGAGATTGGTACTTCAGACGCTCAGGGAGGAGAAGTTTTATGCCAAGTTTAGCAAGTGCGAGTTCTGGCTTGAGAAAGTTACATTTTTAGGCCATATGATCTCATGAGGTGGTATTTCAGTGGATCTTAGTAAGATTGATGCGGTAGTGAATTGGGATAGGCTGAAGAACGTGCAAGAAGTTAAAAGTCTTTTAGGACTAGCAAGTCATTACCATCGATTTGTTGATAGGTTTTCAGCCTTATCAGGACCTCTCACACGTTTGACCAGGAAGAATGCCAGATTTTCTTCGGATGAGGAATACGAGCAGATTTTTCAAGAATTGAAGCAGCGCTCGTCACTACACCGGTACTAACGATTCCATCAAGATGTGATAGTTATGTGATTTATAGTGACGCGTCTTTGAAAGGGATTGGTTGTATACTGATGCAGCAAGGTAAGGTGGTGGCGTATGCTTCTAGGCAGTTGAAAGAATACAAAAAGAACTACCCTACTCCTAATTTGGAATTGGCTGCAGTGGTGCACGCGCTAAAAATATGGAGACACTACTTATATGGTGAGAGATGTGAAATATTTTTGGATCACAAGAGTCTAAAGTATTTTTTTTACACAGAAAGAGCTAAATATGCATCAAAGGAGATGATTAGAACTTATCAAAGATTATGATTGTACCATTAGTTACCACCCAGGTAAAACTAATGTGGTGGTTGATGCTTTGAGCCATAAATCAACGGATACAATGCAGTTAGCAGTTGTAATTCAGCATCCAATTTAGATGGACTTAGAAAGGCTCTGTAGTTATCCTAAAAAAAAAAATTAATTAATTATTTATTTATTTAATTTTAAAAAATTATTATTATTAAAAAATAAATTAAAATTAATATTAATTTTTTAAAAAATAATTTAATTAATTAATTAATATTAATTAAATTATATAATATAATAATAATAATATAATATTATAAAAAATATTTTATATATATATATATATATATATATTATTAGGTAACCTGAAGCTTCAATTGAAGCTTCAGGAACTTTCAAACGAACTGAAGAAGAAGAAGCAAAGAGAGAGAATTGCTTTCATCTCCTCCGCCTCCTCTCCCACTCTCCTCCATCACGTCTCCGTTATTCGGCCTATCAAAAATTCAAAAATACCGTTGGACTCGGCTCACCGCCACCAACATTTCTACTAGAGCGGATATGTCGTAGGAGCGGCGTAGGCATATCTCCTGAGATAAGGCCAAATCTCAAACTTACCTCAATTTCTCTTAAACTATAATTCCCATTAACGAACGGAAATTGCTAGGAGACTCATGGGGAGATTCCCTACAATCTAGCCGGACCGAGTTTTCGAATTGGAGCTCTAGGGTACCAATCCTAAATTTGGGGTAAGTTTGATAATTTAGGATTTTATTTGGCTATTTAGCGTATTCAGAACCTAGGGAAATTTTAGGAAAAATTGCTCTAGGAATTATGACGGATAATATGACGAAATTTGAATTTCAGGATTTCAGAGGTTTTTAAACACCTAGGGCGTAGGCTGAGGGGTTATCGGATTTTTTTTAGGAATCAGGTAAGGGGATTAAGTTAAGTCAGTAATTTTATTAAATTTGAATCCATTTAACTATTATGTTTATATAAATTTATATATTTATTTATTTATTTATTCATTTGGGAATTTAAAGGCTATTTTGAAAACCAACTATTCGAAATGGGTTTTATAAACGTAGGATATATGGTATGATATTTTTGAATAAAATGAACGGTGGAAAGCTTGTTTATTTATATGGATATGTTAAAATGTGAAAAATTGTGTGGCAAATGATTTAATTTGTATGGATTATTGTATATTTGGATTTGGGATTTTGAAATATTGGAATTGTTGTGAAAAATACTAGAAATGTTTGTGAAAATACTGGAACTGTTTATGAAATGCAGGGGTTTGAACTAATGGGGTAGTGAATAGGTATTGTTTGATTGGCCATGGGCTAGGATTATTATTTGACGGCCGAGGACCGAGTTTTATTTGATGACTATATGCCGAACTGTATTTTTGGATAAGAAATATATGTGAAATAATGTTTTAAATTATATTTTCTATTATTTAAATTGCATGATATGCTTTAGGAACCCTGAGGACCAGTGTATTGTGAGCACGGTACCGTTGCTAGAGATTTGTTATGTGGTCGTGTGCGCCCACACCTGTGCTGAGAGGTGTAAGGTGGCCTTGTCCGATTTGCCTACGTGAGGAGGATGCACCCTTGTGTCAGGGCAATCGGACCAGCAGTTGTAGCTGCGTGTACCCGCGGAGTATGTTAGCGGAGAGTTTGGATGGCTACTGTCTGGGTGGATCCCCTAGGACATTAGTCCAGCCTTCAGGCCGCACAACTCGTGCCATGGGGATATAAATGGTGTGTTTTTCACAGGGACTATCTTATATGCATATCTGTTAATTTATGTGAATACGGTTAATTAATAAGATAATTTCGAGGGCTTATTGAGAGTGCCCTAGTAGCAGTAATGGTACTAGAGCAGAGGGAAGCTACTTGTATGGGCAGGTAATCTTCCCTATCCTCGACTAATTGTGCGTGTGAGTGTGAAATAAGAATGTTTTCATAAATATGTTTAACTGCTTGGTGAACTGGTTATTTTCGGTACACTAAATGCATACTGGCCACACACTGACATTAACTTAGTCTTTCCCTTACTAAGCTGTGCCTCACCCCTACTTTACAAACTATCTTTTCAGGGAATCCTAGAGATCAGGTCTAGCAGGCTAGAGGAGCCAGGCTAGAGGTGTAAATTTTATGTAGGTAGTGTGTAGATAGATATTTTCTTTTTGTTTAGTTTTATGAGACGTAATTATATGAAATTGGATATATTTGTGTATAAAGATAGTTAGAACTCTGGTAATGTAATTTTAGGATTTTATATTTTATTTTCGCTACATATGTGTATTTTATATTTGATGAATAAGGTATTAGGTACACTGACGGCACTAAAGTAGCACTCTAGGCCCACGTGGCGGTTCGGGGTTGTTACAAGCTCGGCGTGGAATTAGTGAATGATGATCCTCAGGCGTTTATTGCCAATTAGGTTGTGCAGCCTACCTTATATGAAAAGATTAAAGTTGCTCAGGGTGATGATCCAGAGTTAGCAGAAGTGATAGCCAAAATAGAGGATGGTCAAGGAGAGGAATTTAGCTTTTTTGATGATGGGGCTCTGAGATTTTGCACTAGATTGTGCGTGCCCACGGATGGTAGTATTAGGAGAATGATTATAAAGGAGGCTCATAGATCTCTATATACTATTCATCTTGGCAGTACGAAAATGTATAGGGATCTACTGGAATACTTCTAGTGGAGTGGCATAAAGAGGGAGATTGCAGAATTTGTTCAGCAGTGCCTGATATGTCAACAGGTTGAGGCTGAACATCGGAGGCTGACAAGATAATTACGGCCACTATTCATTCCTGAATGGAAGTGGGATCGCGTATCCATGGATTTTGTTATTGGCTACCGCCGGCGCCACTTGGTCAGAATGCCATTTGGGTGATTGTTGATAGGCTGACAAAGACGACTCATTTTCTGCCCATTAAGGTTAGCTACCCTATGAACAGATTAGTAGAAATTTATATACAGGAGATTGTTCAACCCCATGGAGTGTCGATATCCATAGTCTCATACCGTGATCCACATTTTATATCGCGGTTCTGGAGAAGCTTGCAGGAGGCTTTGGGGACTCAATTGGCATTCAGCACCGCTTTCCATCCTCAGACAGATGGTCAGATAGAGAGAACAATCCAGGTGCTTGAAGATATGCTGCGAGCGTGTGTGTTGGATTTTGGGGGTAGTTGGACTCAATATTTGCCGCTGGTAGAGTTTTCCTACAACAACAACTATCAGGCTAGCATAGGCATGGCACCTTATGAAGCGCTCTATGGTAGGAGGTGTCGTTCATCTTTATACTGGAATGAGCTGGGTGAGAAGCGAGCGTTGGGGCCAGAAATAGTACAGCAGGCATACGGAAAAGTTTGACTTATCCGAGATAGAATCAATGCAGCACAGAGTCGGCAAAAAAGTTATGCAGATACTTGTCGCCGAGAACTGGAATTTAAGGTAGGTGATTATATATTTTTTAAAATAGCACCACTGAAATGAATCATGAGGTTTAGGAAGAGGGGTAAGTTGAGCCCTAGGTTCATTGGCCCATTTGAGATACTCGAGAAGTTTGGGTCAGTTGCCTATCGACTGGCTTTACCACCATGGATTCATGGCGTATTCTATGTTTCTATGCTAAGGAAATACATCCCAGGTCCTTCCTATATTATCATCTACGCCAAATTGGAACTCAGTGATGCTTTATCATATGAAGAAGCTCCACTATAGATTTTGGATAAAAAAGAACAGGAATTGCACAGTAAGAAGATACCATTAGTGAAAGTCTTGTGGCGGAATCATGCGACAGAAGAAGCTTCTTAGGAGCTTGAGGATGAGATTAGACAAAAATATACTCACCTTTTTAGTGAGTTATAGTAAAGATATGTAAATTAAAGTAGTGATAATCTTATTTTTTGTAAGTACAGTGTAATTGTAATGTAAGAGTATAGGATAGATAGTATTTTAGTTTTGGGGGAATTTTCTTTTATAATTGTAATCTCCCATAACTACTTATGTAACCACGGTATTCCTCCGCCATAAGTGAGGGCAGGTAATAAAATAAGTAGACCATTTATTTTAAAGGATGAGGAATCATATAGATAAGTAAATTTCTAGGACGAAATTTATTTAAGGAGAAGAGAATGTAATAACCCAAGAAAAATATCAGGTCCTCATTGACGAACACAGGGCATTTGTCGACGAGGGTACAAGAGGGTCTCGTCGACGAGGACATGTTTCATCGACGAGAAGATATTGAGAGACTGTGTTTCAAGTTCTGAATTTCATTGATGAGAAGATGTTGTTCATCGACGAACCTTCTTCTTGATATCGTCGATGAGATGACGTGACTCGTCAACGAAGTCCATAGTATAAAAAGTTCAAACCTCGGATTTTTACACAGAAATATCAATAGATACTCTCTCTCTCCCCTCTCTATGTTCTCTCCCTCCCCTCTCTTCGATTTTGGCTCTGCCGTTCACCGGATCGTTGATCTGAAGCCACCACGATGCTCCTAGGAAGATTCTCTCCAAGTTTACCAGAGTGGATCGTTGGTGGGGCTAAGTTGAATTCCATCCCAGATTTAGGGTAAAGTTTTTTATTCAAAATTAGGCTTTCCAGCAGTTGTAGGAAATGTAGTAGACGTAGAAATAATGATATTTTGTTCTGAAATATATGGTTTCAGGGTATTGAGTAGAGAACTCTGCAGGTGTAATACTTGTCACAGTAGAGGATTTTTAGCAGGAATCAGTTAAGGGAAATATGCTATGCTAGACAATTTTAGTATGATTTCAGAATAAATTGTATGTTTTTACCAGATTATAATTCAAAGCCGAAATTTATATAGTTTATCAATTATGTTTAAGATATCTATAATTATGTATGTCATGAGAATGTGGATACAGTACAGGAAACATGTTCTATAGTATTTCCAGAATACCATGATTATACAGTTTTACAGTACCATGACATATAGAATTATAGTTAATTTCAGAAACACAGTTGTTATATGTATAGTTTATCTGTATGGTGGAAGGTGTAAAATATTTACAGATTATAAGAGTTTGAAATATTTCTTCACACAGAAGGAGCTGAATATGAGGTAGACGAGGTGGCTGGAATTGGTTAAAGATTTCAATTGTACCATCAGTTACCACCCTGGGAAGGCTAATGTGGTAGCTGATGCGTTGAGTCATAAATCCAGGTGCACATTCGTATCAATAATAGTAACTGCACCTTAGATCAAAATGGATTTAGAAACACTTGATGTAGAGTTGATAGAGGGTAGTCATGAGGCATTAATTGCTCATCTGGTACTTTAGCCGACTTTGCTGGAGAAAATTAAGATTGTGCAGATGCAAGATGCAAAATTAGTAAAGATCAGAGATAGAGTGTAGAGTGGACAGGGAGTTGATTTTAATATTTCAGATGATGGACCTCTGAGGCTTTGTAGTAGGTTGTGGGTACTTGATGATGCCGAAATTAAAAAGATTATTTTGGAAGAGGCGCACCATTCCCTGTATATAGTATATCTAGGAAGTATGAAAATATACAGGGATTTGCGGATATCCTTCTAGTGGAACAATATGAAGAGAGAAATTGTTGAATATGTGGAGCAATGTTTGACATGCCAGTAGATGAAGGCTGAGCATTAGAGACCGGCTGGACCATTGCAACCACTTCACATTTTTGAATGGAAGTGGGAGTATATTTCTATGGACTTTATATCGAGGTTACAACCAACACTTCATGGACAGGATGCCATTTGGGTAGTCGTTGATAGATTAATGAAGATAGTCCACTTTCTTCCTATTAGAGTTAATTACTCCATTGGAAGATTGGCAGAACTGTATATACAAGAAATAGTCAGACTGCATGGAGTGCCCGTGTCCATCATTTCTAACTGGGATCCATGTTTCACGTCTCAGTTCTAGAAAAGCTTACAGAGAGCTTTGGGATCCGAGTTGACTTTTAGCACGACCTTTCATCCTTAGACCGATGGACAAATAGAGAGGATTATACAGATATTGGAGGATATGTTGCATGCCTGTGTGTTAGATTTTGGTGGTAGTTGGTGTAGTGACCCGAAGAATAATGGTATTTAAATAATAAAGAGGGAGGGAAATGCAAATGGATACAGAAGGAGGCAACATGCTTCATCGACGAACGCTTTGCGTTTGTCGACGACGTTGTACTTTGGGTGTAATAACCCAAGAATTTAATTAAGGACTCGTCGGCGAATACAGGGGATTCGTTGACGAGGATAACATAAGGTCTCATCGATGAGGGTCTGTTTCATCGACGAGAAGATATCGAGAGGCTATTTTCTAAATTTTGAAATTCGTTGACGAGGAGATGGTGTTCGTCAACGAACCTTCTTTGTGACTTCATCGACGAGAAGATGTGTCTCGTCAACGAAGGCCGCAATATAAATAGTGTTAAACTCAGTTTTATCACAGAAAATTCACAGAAATTCTTCCCTTTCTTCTCCCCTAGAACTCCTCCTCCTCCCTTTCTCCCTGATTTCGGCCCTGTCAACTGCGAGATCGATGATCTGAGGCCACCATGACACTCTTGGGGAAGTTCTCCCTAAGTCTGCCGGAGCAGATCGTCGATGGGACGAAGTTGGATTTCATCCCAGATTCAGGGTAAGGCATTTTTGTCAAAATTTGGCTTTCCAGCAGTTGTAGGAAATGCTGTAGACATAGAAATAGTGATATTTTGTTATGAGATATATGGTTTCCAAGGTATTGAGTGAGAAGCCCTGCAGGTGTAGGACCCGATGTAGTAGGGGATTTTAGCGAAATCAGGTAAGGGAAATATGATATACTAGACAATTCTATTATGATTCAGTACAAATTACATGTTTTATAAAATTATTATTCAAACCATATATACAGTTTTTAGAGCCTGATAATATTGATGTTTAGTTATTTGGCATGAGTTTAATATTAGATCAGCACAAGGTTAATAAAATTTTCAGACTACCATGATTTTCAGTGTACATACAGAAACTTGTATTTTACAGTATTTTCAGAATATTATGATTACAAATCACAGAACCATAACATTCAGTTACTACAGTTAATCAGATACTTCAGTTATTCAATTATACAAATATTTCAGATATTCAGTTATTACAGTTTATTTAGATCGGTTTATATAATGTTATGGTTATTTAAGTTGTTACAAAATCATAGTAAAAGCAGTATTTTAGACATATTAGTTATTTATATATAGTATCAGACCCTGATGGACCATATTCAGCCAGCAGAGCACGATGCCATAGCTATATTCAATTTAGAGTGCAACCTCTATTCAGATAATAGGTGGTATTCAGAAGTTGATCGTGCCCATGTTGTGGACAAGCTTCCCATCAGATATGGGTTGAGGGGGCTGATCTAACTGTTGGAGTTCAGTTGACTTACCCTGGTCGGCCAGCCAGGTCAGGTCCCGCCTTCGAGCCGTACAACCCTATCATGAGGGGTTAAATCATGAGTTTTAGTTATCCATCAAAGGGAATTTTCTCAGTTATTATATATACTATGATCAGCTTTACAAAAAAATAGTCTTACCTATAGATATTAGCAATATTATGGAAATAATATTCAGAAAAATAAATTTATGTTAAGTAACCTAGGTATGATTTATTTTGCAGCAGGTATACAGGATTTATTCAGTTGTGTTATTTCTGGTATTTTTCTAAATTAGATTTTACAAGCATGTAACACAATTGTCACACACTAGCAATAACATATTTCGTCTTATTGAACATCGTCTCATGCCATTAAATTAATATTTTTTAGGTGATCCAGTTAGGCGAGTAGAATAGGCTCGCAGATAGAGGGGCCTACAGTGCTACCCTGCTAGTAAGGTGAGTGTTTTTTAGAAAGAGGGCTATTTTTGTGTAGCCTTAATTCATTTATGTATGTATATTTTGGGAGTATTTAGCACTCTGACATTGTATTTTATATATATATGGTTGTGGATACTCGACTTTAGCTTCTCGCTGCTTAGGTTGATGGTTCTATATTAATTAGAAAATAACAGAGCAGTGGAATTTCATAGTATTTATTAGTATAAAAAAAAAAATTAGTAGGATGTTACAATTTGGTATCAGAACCTAGGTTGCTAGGTTTTGTAGACTTTATAATGCAGCGGAAGTAATACCAGAGTATAGGAAATGATTTGAGGTTTGTTCTGTAGTCTCAGTATAGGACTTTCCATGGTGGTTTCTGTGTTTTTCCTGAGATGACGATTTCAGGAAAACCATAGTAAACTATCGTCGGGTCGTGTGTCTAGGTTGCAAAACTGGATTCTGAATTAAGATCAGCGAAGGTAGTTAGTTATGAATATGGGATTTGAGTGGAATAAAATAGATTAGGTCTGTGCAGCAAATAAGATTCTTAAAGTGTGTTCTTGTTTTCAGGATGGACCTAGGCAGCAGTGGCACGAATGTTGAGGTAGACAGGCCAGGACCTTCCAACATGGGTGGTGATACCAATGCAGTAATGTGCAGCGTCACCCAGCAGGTGATGGCTGCAATAGCTAGGAGTTCAGGGGAGTATAGTTGCATGATCGAGCAGTTTACGCGGATGAAGCCCCCATCCTTTGCTGGAGGAGATGACCCGATTGTAGCTGAGACTTGGGTCCAGGACATCGAAGAGACGTTGGCGGTGCTTCCTTATTTGGATTAGCAGAAGGTAGTATTTACAGCATTTAAACTGACAGGGGAGGTGAAGGGCTGGTGGAGATCAGCACGACTGATAGAGAAGTAGAGGCCGGTTCTAGTACCATTGACATGAGACCGATTCAAGGAGCTGTTCTTTGAGCGATATTTTCCTTCTATCATTTGGAGTGTGAAGGCAACAGAGTTTATGCATTTGGTACAGGGGCAGATGATCGTATCCCAGTATGCAGCTCGGTTTATTGAGTTGTCACGTTTTGCCCCATATCTAGCACCCGATGAAGAGAAAAAGGCAAGGAAGTTTGAAGAGGGACTGAGGCAAAATTTGTTTGAGCGGGTGATTGGTTTCAAGGCTCAGACATTTACGGAGGTTGTAGATAGAGCTACGATCATCGAGAGTGGTATTGAAAGGGGTTTAGCAGCTCAGGGTAAGAGGAAAAGGCTGGCGCCTTAGGGTTTTCAAGATGGCTCCAGTAGGGGTCCATGGAGAGGAGGTCAAGATATCAGAGATCAGCGGTAGACGACAGAAACTCACGAGAATCAGGGTACGTCGAATTTCCCGATATGTCAGACGTGTGGGAGACGTCATTTGGGGGAGTGATGGGCAAGAAGAGATGTGTGCTGTTGCTATGGGAGACCCGGTCACATGGCACATGCATGCCCAAATCCACCAGACCAAGTCCCAGCTTCCAAGCCTTATCGGGGGGTTATCAAGCGACTCGGGGAGGTCAGCAGAGGAATGTGGCCTCGATGAGAGTTTACTATAACAACTTGCTTAGATATTCATATAATAAAAACAGAATAAATAAAATAGTCAACCTGAAACCCGTGGATAACGGGGACACCGGTCATACACAGCGGAACCTAGGCAACAGTAAATGTAAATCACAAACTCATAACCACAAAATACATAATACCAAAGTCAAGCATATCTCAAAATATTGTGTTTATATACAATCTCCCAAAAATACAAAAACATCTCTAGGATCCCACGTCCAAAAAATTCTGATCCTAGTTCAACTTACCCTCCTAGTGAGGTAACTCAATAAACTTAACGACAGCCACGTTACGTTGGTCTTTTTGGGTTTCCTGAAAATCATTTAATGCAATTATACATATACACTACATTTCATATATTTGTAAACATTTATCATAACATACTGAATCACCATATACCTTCATATTTTCTAATAAACCATATCGTTCATAAAATGTCTATTATAGCTGATAATACTGAAAACATACTCAGGATGAATAGATAGTTAGTGTCATGTATTACCCCACATAACGGGTTGTGCAACCCAAAGATAGGACTCGACAATGGCTGGTCAACCATTGTCTAGTAAAAAATGTCTGTAAGTACGATGGGCTGGCCACACCCTGGTCCGGACTGCCAGGTGGATGTCTGCAACTCTACACTGAAAGTCACATCAACTATCCATCTCCCACCCCCTCATGGGATGGTTAGCACCAATTTGAACATAGATATATGATCTATATAGCTACGGTATCGTGCTCTTGGAACTAAACTAAACTAACATCCGGGTTCTTATAACATATAATACATGATAATATAGCGCCTAACATAAAGGAATTGATAGCTTTTTCTATAATTTCATAAATACGGCCTCGCGTCAAACATTTCATAAATATGGTCTTGCACTGATCATTTCATAAATACGGCCTCACGCCGAACATTTCATAAAAACCAGTATGAATAAATAAATCAATTATCATGTATTTTCAAAATCATAATGTACTGTAACATTTCATAATTCCTGAAAACATGTTTTACTAGTAAAATTGCTATAGCATAATACTTGTCACGTAAAATAATGTTTATGTCACACAATGCTGAGTAAAATCAAACATTTCATTCTAAAATTTCATTTCCTGTATAACAGCAGTATTTTCCCAAATATGCATTTTCTCAATAATATTCAAAAATGTCATATGCTTTCCTGAAAATTAATTTGCTAATAAATAATACTAATTTACATGAAAAATTAACTGCTTTAGTTTATTCCCTTACCTAACACTGAGAAGAAATCCCCTAAAAACCTACTAGTCCTGCACCCGCAAGGTTCCCCGAGCAACACCCTAAAACCAACAACTACCAAAAACTAAACTTTAGTATTTTCCTATAAATAATATTTCCTACAACTACAAGAAGACCAAATTCTGAATATTTAACATTACCTTGAATCAGGGATGAATTCCAACTTCGTCCCACCGACGATCCACTTTGGCAGACTTAGGGAGAACTTCCCCAAGAGCATCGTGGTGGCCTCAGATCATCGATTCGGCAGCTAGTGGGGCCGAAATCGAAGAGAGAGGAGGGAGAGACCGTAGAGAGAGTGGAGAGTGGAGAGAGAGAGAGAGAGAGTTTCTATGAATTTCCTACATTTAAACTAAGTTTTAGGCTATTTATACTAGGGACTTCATCGACGAGCCACGTCACCTTGTCGACGAGGTCAAGAGAAAATTCATCAACAAACTCCCCCCTTCATCAATGAAATTCAGAATTGCCCAAAACAACCTCTTAGTATCTTCTCATCGACAAGGCACACCTTTATCGACGAGCCTATACCTCGCGTTCGTCGAAGAAGGTTGCTGCCTCCTTCTGTTCAATTTCCATTTCCCTTACTCTCTATTTAAATACCATTATTATTCAGGTCATTACATTCTCCCCTCCTTATAAAATTTCGTCCTCAAAATTTACTTTTCATATAATTCATCATCCCTTAATAGGAAAAATGATCTACTTATTTTATTACTTACCCTCACTTATGTTAGAGGAATACCGTGGTTACATTCCAAGTCCTAGGAGATATTTACATTTCTAACTACATCTGAACTTTTTGGAACAATTGCGGGTACTTCTGCCTAATCTATTCCTCGAGCTCCCAAGAAGCCTCTTCTACTACATAATTCCTCCATAGAAATTTTACCAAAGGAATCTTTTTATTACGTAGTTCCTATTACTTTATGTCCAGAATCTGCACTAGTACCTCCTCATAGACTAGCGAATCACTGAGCTCTAACTCACCATAACAGATTATATGAGAAGGATCTAGGACGTATTTCCTCAACATAGATACATGGAATACGTCGTACATCCTGGATAGTATAGGTGGTAAAGCTAGCCTATAGGCCACCGACACCACTTTCTCTAAAATCTCAAATGGACCGATGAACCTAGGGTAAAGTTTACCCTTCCCACCAAACCTCATAACCCCTTTCAACGGAGCTATCTTCAAGAATACATGATCACCAACATCGAACTTCAAATTCCTACAGAGATTATTGGCACAACTCTTTTGTCGGCTCTAGGCTGCATTGATTCTATCCCAAATGAGCCAAACTTTATCATACGCCTGTTGTATAAGATCTAGTCCCATAACTCGCCGCTCACCCATCTCATCCCAATATAGTGGAGAATGAAATTTTTTGCCGTACGGTGCCTCAAACGGTGTTATGCCAATGCTGGACTGATAACTATTATTATACGCGAACTCCACCAGTGGCATGAACTGAGTCCAGCTACCCCCAAAATCTAATACACATGTTCGGAGCATATCTTCTGATATCTGTATTGTCCTCTCAATCTGCCCGTCAGACACTGGACTACATACTCGGTGATATCTCTCTTCATACCACTCCACCGATAAAACTCTCGCAGATCTCTATACATTTTCATACTGCTAGGATGAATTGTTTACAAAGATCTGTGAGCCTCTTCCAAAATAGTATTTCTAATGTCAGCATCAACAAGAACATATAATCTGGAACGGAACTGTAAAACTCCGTCATCTGAGATGCAGAATTCCTCACCCTAATCAGTCTGCACTCTATCTATCACCTCTACTAATTCTAGGTCTTCCTTCTGAGCAGTTTTAATTCTTTCTTGCATAGTAGGCTATACTACTAGGCTGGCGATACATATTGAAGGATTACCCTCGATCAATTCAATGTCAAGTCTCTCTAGATCCATCATGATCGGACTTTGGATCTCCATAGCCGCCAACGTTGATTCCCCAGACTTCCTGCTCGGTGCATCAGCTACCACGTTTGCTTTCCCTAGGTGGTAACTGATAGTACAATCAAAATCCTTAATCATATCTAAATACCTTCTCTGTATCATATTCAATTTCTTCTCAGTTAAGAAATACTTTAAACTCTTGTGGTTGGATAAAATCTCACACTGCTCGTCGTACAGGTAATGCCTCCAAATTTTCAATGCGTGTACCACTGCAGCCAATTCAAGGTCGTGGGTAGGGTGGTTCTTTTCGTATTATTTTAACTATCTCGACGCATACACCACCACCCTACCATGGTGCATCAATACATAACCAAGTCCTTTCAAGGACACATCATTGTAAATAACGAAACCCTCACCCCCTGACGGGATTATCAGTACTGGTGTTGTGACTAGTCTCTGCTTCAATTCTTGAAAACTCTACTCACAGCTGTCGTCCCATTCAAATCTGTTATTTTTCCTAATCAATCGTGTCAAAGGCCCTAATAGAGCTGAGAACTCCTCAAAAAAACGATGGTAATAACCAGCTAACCCCAAGAAACTCTTGATCTCCTGAACATTCCTCGGTCTAGCCCAATTCACTACCGCCTCAATCTTACTAGGATCCACAAAAATTCCATCTCCTGAGATAACATGCCCCAAAAACACAACTTTCTCGAGGCAGAAGTCACATTTTCTGAGCTTGGCATACAATTTATTTTCCTTGAGCATCTACAAGACATGCCTTAAATGTATCTCATGCTCCTTATAGCTCCTAAAATAGACTAGTGCGTCATCAATAAAAATAACAACAAACTGATCTATATATAGATGAAAAATCCTATTCATCAAATCCATAAATGTCGCAGGAGCATTCGCCAGACCAAATGGCATAACAAGGAATTCGTAATGCCTATACCTGGTCCTGAAAGCCGTCTTCGATACATCTTTTGCCCTTACCTTTACTTAATGGTAGCCTGACTTGAGGTCGATCTTAGAATACACCTGTGTACCCTAGAACTGATCAAACAAATCATCTATACAAGGTAGAGGATACTTGTTCTTGATTGTCACTTTATTAATTTTCCTGTAATCTATGCACATCCTCATGGACCCGTCCTTCTTCTTCACAAATAGTATTGGAGCTCCCCACGGAGATACACTAGGTCGTATGAAGCCCTTATAAAGTAAATCCTACAACTAATCTTTTAATTCTTCCAATTCTGCTAGTGTCATTTGATACGATGCTTTAGAGATCGGTGTTGTACTTGGAAGTAGATCAATAGGAAAATCTACCTCTCGATCAAGCGGCAAACCTGGTAATTCATCTAAGAACACATCAGTAAACTCCTTCATTACTATCATGCTAGTGAGCTTCACTTTATTCCCTGCAGTTTCGTTCACGAAGGCCACAAATCCCTGACAACCACTTAGAAGTAGCCTTTTCGCCTGAACAGCTGAGACCATCTGAGGTAGAGACTGCACTCGTGACTCTGTAAATCCAAGTTCTGGTCTCCCTAGAGGTTTGAATATCACTCTCTCGTACGACAATCTATAATGGCAGAATTAGCTGCTATCCAATCCATGCCGAAGATGATATCAAACCCATGCATATCCAGCATTACCAAATCAACAGATAAAATTCTCCCCTGAACATCAACTGGACAACTACGGAGCATCCTACTACATCTCACCGCTGACCCGATCGGTGTAGCCACTAATAATTCAATATCTAGTGATTGTGTTTCAGCACCACATAATTTAACACACCCTGGAGATACAAATGAGTGTGTGGCCCCTGAGTTAAAGAGTGTGGTAGCTTTAAATGAAAACATATTAATTGTACCTGTCACCACGTTGCTGGTTGCCTTAGCATCACTCGGCGTCAGAGCAAAGACCCTAGCTGGAGCCATATTCCTCTGCTGGCCTCCATGTGGCACCTAGTAGTCTCCTCGAGCAGGTCTAGGAGCAGAAGCAGACACCTCGCCCGGCACGACACTCCCCTAGGTATCTCTTCCTGCAAGACGGACAAGCTGGAGATGATTGTACACCCAAAAAATTGTGATTCCTGGTCTCCTGCCTTCGATCTCTGTAGTAGCCACCTCTCTTCCATGAACCACGGCCGACTCCCTGCTGGGAACCAAAAGATGTGGATCTCTTCTTCTGTCTCTGCCCCTCAGCCTCCAATTGCTCCCCAACCTTTGCTATAGTGGCCCTATTTACCAATTAAGTAAAATTCTATAACTTCAACATCGATACCTGCTTATGTATTTCTCTCCTCAGACCTCTCTCAAACTGTCGTACCTTTTTTTTGCTTCATTTGGTATGATGTACAGGGTGAAGCGAGATAATTTGATAAACCTCACCGCATACTGCTATACCGTCTGCTGTCCCTGCTTTAGATTCAAAAACTCCTTTATCTTAACTTCCTTGGACGACGCTGGAAAATACATGTCGAAGAATTTCTCCTTAAACCGATCCTATGTCATCTCCACAGGTACTGTCCTCTACTACTCTAAGAGTTTCACCGTCGTCCACCATCTCTCAGCCTCTCCAGTCAAACTATAGGTAGCAAATAACACCCTCTGCTCTTCTGAACACCGCAGCACCGCAAATATTTTCTCTATCTCTTGCACCTAGTTTTTAGCAACTGCAGGAATTGTTTCTCCTGAGAAAGGTGGAGGATTCATCTTAATGAATTTCTCGATTGAGCTGTCGTGGCCTACCAATGGACCACCCTACTTCCTAAAATTCTTGGCAATTTTCGCCATAACTTGCTATGCCACGCTGCGTAAGACTACATCTGAATCACCACCTGTAGTGCCTGAGGGTCCAACACCCTTATTCCCACTAGTGTGGGCACTACTGCCACTAGGGTCCATCTTGAAAAACAAGTAGCTTAACTCAAAACCCCTTCACTATACATTTTACCCAACCAATATAATATTTACTCCTAATTAATTCATCTCCCCCGATCTTAATTCAAGGTTCAATCTTGCAACCTAGATACCCAACTCGACAATAGTTTACCATGACTTTCTTGAAATCCTCATCCCAAGAAAATCACACAAACCACCACGGAACTCCTGCATGTAGACTACAAAACCAGACCTCAAATCCCCTTATCCTATACTCTAGTATTATTACTACTACATTCTAGAGTCTACAGGACCTAGTATCTTAGGCTTTGAATCCAAACTATAACGACCTACTTAGATATTCATATAATAAAAACAAAATAACTAAAATAGTCGACCTGAAACCCATGGGTAACGAGGACACCAGTCATACACAGCGGAACCTAGGTAGCAATAAATGCAAATCACAAACTCATAACCACAAAATACATAATACCAGAGTCAAGCATATCTCAAAATATTGTGTTTATATACAATCTCCCAAAAATAAAAAAACATCTCTAGGATCACACATCCAAAAACTTCTGATCCTAGTTCAACTTACCCTCCTAGCGAGGTAACTCAATAAACTCAATGGTGGCCACGCTCCGCTGGTCTTTCTGGGTTTCCTGAAAATCATTTAATGCTCAGGGGTGATACACCTCTAAATAAGGGAAAATAAACTAAATACAGTTGCATGGAAACATAAACATTTAATTTAATTATACATACAATACATTTCATATATTTGTAAACATTTATCATAACATACTGAATCACCATATACCTTCATATTTTCTAATAAACCATACCATTCATAAAATGTTTGTTATAGCTGATAATACTGAAAACATACCTAGGATAAATAGCTAGCTGGTGTTATGTATTACCCCCCCCCCTGACGGGTTGTGCAGCCAGAAGGCGGGACACGACAATGGCTTGGCCGACTACTACTGAGTAAAAAATGTTTGTAAGTACGATGGGCCCGTCACACCCTGGTCCGGATTGCTAGGTGGATGTCTACAACTCTACACTGAAAGCCACATCGACTATCCATCTCGCACCCACTTGAGGGGTGGTTAGCACCAATTTGAATATATATATCTGATCTATATAGCTATAGTATTGTGCTCCTGAAACTAAACTAAACTAATCTATATAGCTACAGTATTGTGCTCCTGAAACTAAACTAAACTAACATCTGGATTCTGATAACATATAATACATGATAATATAGTGTTTAACATAAAGGAATTAATAGATTTTTCTATAATTTCATAAATAAGGCCTCGCGCCGAACATTTCATAAATATGGCCTTGCATCGATCATTTCGTAAATACGGCCTTGCGCCGAACATTTCATAAAAACCATTATGAATAAATAAATCAATTATCATTTATTTTTAAAATCATAATATACTATATTATTTCATAATTCTTGAAAACATGTTTTACTAGTAAAATTGCTATAGCATAATACTTGTCACGTAAAATAATGTTTATGTCACACAATGCTGAGTAAAATCATACATTTCATTCTAAAATTTCATTTCCTATATAACAACAGTATTTTTCCAAATATGCATTTTCTCAATAATATTCAAAAATGTCACATGCTTTCTCGAAAATTAATTTGCTGATAAATAATACTAATTTACATGGAAAATTAACTGCTTTAGTTTATTCCCTTACCTGACACTGAGAAGAAATCCCCTAAAAACCTACTCGTCCTACACCCGTAGGGTTCCCCAAGCAACACCCTGAGACCAACAACTACCAAAACTAAACTTTAGTATTTTCCTATAAATAACATTTCCTACAACTACGAGAAGACCAAATTTTGAATATTTAGCCTTACCTTGAATTATGGATGAATTCCAACTTCATCCCACCGACGATCCGCTCCGGATGACTTAGGGAGAAATTGTCGATCCAACAACTAACAGGGCCAAAATCAAAGAGAGAGGAGGGAGAGACCGTAGAGAGAGAGAGAGAGAGAGAGAGAGAGTTTCTATGAATTTTCTGCATTTAAACCAAGTTTTAGACTATTTATACTAGGGGCTTTATCGACGAGCCACGTCACCTCGTCGATGAGGTTAAGAGAAAATTCGTCGACAAAATCATCCCTTTGCAGACGAAATTCAGAGCCGTCCAAACAACCTCTCGGTATCTTCTCGTCGACAAGGCACACCTTCATCGACGAGCCTATACTACCACGTCGGCTTCTGCCTCCTTCTGTTCAATTTCTATTTCCCTTCCTCTCTATTTAAATACCATTATTATTCGGGTCATTACATTTACGCTTTGACGTCGGGTGATGCTAAAACTGTCATAGATGTGGTGATAGGTACTTTTACTGTGTTATCATATCCAGTTATTAGCTTATTTGATTCAGGTGCTACACATTCATTTGTCTCTACATCCTATGTTAAATTGTATAAAAGTGAGACCTAGTTATTAGATATAGAGTTGTCGGTAGCTACACCGTTTAGGTCAGCGTTGCAGTGTAAAAAGGTACTCAAGGGTTATCCAATAGAAATTTAAGGGAGAGTGCTACCAACAGATCTGATTGTGTTTGATATGTATGAATTTGATGTAATAATGGGAATAGATTGGTTGGCAATTAATTACACCAGTATTGATTGCCATCAAAAGGAAGTAATTTTTAGACCCCCTGGTGAGTAAGAATTCAACTTTGTTGGTTCATGTGTACATGCTTCATTGCAGATAGTATCAGCCATACAGGCAAGCAGACTACTCCAGGACGGAAGTCTGGGGTTTGCGGCTTTTGTAAAGGAAGCGTCAGAGAATGAATCAAAGCTTGACAGTACCCCGGTCGTACAAGAATTTCCAAATGTTTTTCCAGAGGATCTACCAGGGTTGCCTCCCGAACGCGAGGTGGATTTTTATATAGATTTACCTCTAGGGATGGCACCGATTTCTAAGGTTCATTATCATATGGCTCCAGCTAAATTAGGAGAATTGAAGAAACAGTTGTAAGACTTGCTGAATAGGGGATTTATACGACCCAGTGTATCGCTATGGGGAGCTCCAATGTTGTTTGTAAAAAAGAAAGACGGGTCTTTGAGGATGTATATTGATTACAGAGAAATCAACAAGGTTACTATTAAGAATAAATATCTTCTACCTCGTATAGACTATTTGTTTGATCAGCTCTAGGGTACACAGGTATATTCCAAGATCGACCTCAGATCAGGGTATCATTAAGTAAGAGTAAAAGCAAAGGATGTCACGAAGACAGCCTTCAGGACCACGTAAGGGCACTATGAATTTCTTGTTATAACTTTTGGTCTAAATAATGTCCCAGCCATGTTCATGGACTTGATGAATAGAGTTTTTCATCAGTATTTAGATCAGCTTGTAGTAGTTTTTATTGATGATATACTGGTGTACTTGAAGATTTTTGAAGATCATGGGGTGCATTTGGGGCTAGTACTGCAAACACACAAGGAGGAAAAGCTTTACGCCAAGTTTAGCAAGTGTGAGTTTTGGCTTGAGCAAGTTGCGTTTTTGGGTCATGTGATTTCAAAAAATGGTATTTTAGTGGATCCTAGAAAGATTGATACGGTGGTGAATTGGGTCAGGCCAAAAAATGTGCAAGAAGTCAAAAGTTTCTTGGGACTGGCATGTTATTACCATCGGTTTGTTGAGGGGTTTTCATCTTTGTCAGGGCCTCTCACATGTTTGATCAGGAAAAATGCCAAGTTTGTGTGGGATGAAGAATACAAGTGGAGTTTTTAGGAATTAAAACAACGGCTCGTCACAACATGAGTACTGATGATTCCATTAGGAGGTGATGGGTATGTGATTTACAGTGACGCGTCTTTGAGAGGGCTCAGTTGTGTACTAATGCAACACGGTAAGGTGGTAGCGTATGCTTCTAGGAAGTTGAAAGAATATGAAAAGAACTACCCTACTCACAATCTAGAATTGGTTGCGTTGGTACACGCACTGAAGATCTAGAGACATTACTTATATGTTAAGAGATGTGAAATATTTTTCGATTATAAGAGCCTAAAGTATTTCTTTACACAGAAAGAATTGAATATGCGGTAAAGGAGGTGGTTAGAACTCATCAAGGATTACAACTGTACCATAATTTACCACTCAGGTAAAGCAAATGTGGTGGCTAATACTTTGAGCCGTAAATCAGACGATGTAGCACAACTAGCAGTAGTAGTTCAGCACTCAATTCAGATGGACTTGGAAAGACTCGGTGTGGAATTAGTGGAGGATGATCCTCAGACGCTTATTGCCAGTTTGGTTGTACAACCTACACTATATGAAAGAATTAAAGCTGCTCAAGGGGATGATCCAGAATTGGTAGAAGTAATAGCCAGAATATAAGATGGTTAGGGAGAGAATTGAGCATTTCTAACGATGGGGCTTTGAGATTTCGCACAAGATTGTGTGTGCCTGCAGATGACAGCATCAGGAGGACGATTCTAGAAAAAACACACAAATCCTTGTACACTGTTCATCTTGGCAGTACGAAAATGTATAGGGATCTACTAGAGTATTTCTAGTGGAGTGGCATGAACAGGGAAATAGCAGAATTTGTGCAGCAGTGCTTGACGTGCCAGCAGGTTAAGGCTGAGCACCAGAGGCCGGATGGTCAGTTGCAACCACTTTTCATTCCCGAGTGGAAGTGGGACTACGTATCCATGGATTTTGTTACTGGGTTACCGACTGCGCTACATGGTCAGAATGCCATCTGAGTAATTGTTGATAGGCTGACAAAAACAGCTCATTTCCTACTCATTAGAGTTAGCTATCCTATGAACAAGTTAGCAAAGATTTACATACAGGAGATTGTTCGACCCCATGGAGTGCCGATATCCATGGTCTCGAACCGTGATCCACATTTTACATCGCGGTTCTAGAGGAGCTTACAAGAGGCATTAGGGACTTAGCTAGCATTCAACACCTCTTTCCATCCTCAAACAGATGGCTAGGCAGAGAGAACGATTCAGGTACTTAAGGATATGTTGCGAGCGTGTGTATTGGATTTTGGGGGTAGCTAAACTTAGTATATACCATTGGTGGAATTTGCCTACAATAATAGCTACCAAGCTAGCATTGACATGGCTTCTTATGAAGCACTCTATGGTAGAAGGTGTAGCTCCCTTTTATATTAGAGTGAGCTGGGTGAGAGGCGAGTTTTGGGGCCAGAATAATACAGCAGGTGTACGATAAAGTTCGAGTCATTTGAGATAGAATCAGTGTAGCATAGAGTCGGCAGAAAGGCTACGTGGATACTCGCCGCCGGGAATTGGAATTTGAAGTGGGAGACCATGTATTTTTGAAAATAGCTCCCTTAAAAGGGGTTATGAGGTTTGAGAAGAAGGGTAAGTTGAACCCTAGGTTTATGGACCCATTTGAGATGCTCGAGAAGATTGGGTCAGTTGCTTATCGGCTAGCTTTACCACCACCTTTATTCAGGATTCACGACGTATTTCATGTTTCTATGTTAAGAAAATACATCACAGATCCTTCCCATATTATTAGCTATGCAGAATTGGAGCTCAGTGATGTTCTAGCATATGAGGAAGCCCAAGTACAGATCTTAGATAGAAAAGAGCAGGAATTGCGCAGTAAAAAGATACCACTAGTAAAAGTCCTGTGGAGGAATCATGCAATAAAAGAAGTCTCGTGGGAGCTTGAAGATAAGATCAAACGAAAATATCCCCACTTGTTTAATGAATACAGCAGTGATGTATAATTAAGGTAATAGTAATTTTATTTTGTTTATCATAGTGGAATTGAAATGTAGTGTATAGGATAGGTAGTATTTTGGTTTTGCGAGAATTTTCTTTCATAATTGTAATCTCCTAAAACTAACCATGTAACCATGGTATTCCTCCGCCATAAGTGAGGGTAGGTAATAAAATAAGTAGACCGTTTTGCCTTTAAGGGATGATGAGTTATATGAATAGTAAATTTCGAGGACGAAATTTTATAAGGAGGGGAGATTGTAGTAACCCAAAGAATAATAGTATATAAATAATAAAGAGGGAGGGAAATGGAAACAGAAACAGAAGGAGGCAGCAGGCTTCGTCGACGAGGATAACATAGGGTCTTATCGACGAGAGCATGTTTCGTCGACGAGAAGATACCGAGAGGCTGTTTTCTAAATTCTGAAATTCATCGACGAGGAGATGGTGTTCGTCAACGAACCTTCTTCGTGACCTCGTCGAAGAGATGATATGGCTCATCAACGAAGGTCGCAGTATAAATTGTGTTAAACTCAGTTTTATCGCATAAAATTCACCGAAATTCTTCCCTTTCTTCTCCCCTATGGCTCCTTCTCCCTTTCTCCTCAATTTCAGCCCCATCGACTTCCAGATCGACAATCTGAGGCCACCACGACGCTCTTGGGGAAGTTCTCCTTAAGTCTATTGGCAGCGGATCGTCGATGGGACGAAGTTGGATTTCATCCCAGATTCGGGGTAAGACCTTTTTGTCAAAATTTGGCTTTCCCGCAGTTGTAGGAAATGCTGTAGATGTAGAAATAGTGATATTTTATTCTAGGATATATGGTTTCTAGGGTGTTGAGTAGGAAGCCCTGCGAGTGTAGGACCCGATGCAGTAGGGGATTTTAGCAAAATCAAGTAAGGGAAATATGTTATATTAGACAATTCTATTATGATTCAGTACAAATTACATGTTTTAGAAAATTATTATTCAAACCATTTATACAGTTTTCAGAGCCTGATAATATTGATGTTTAGTTGTGTGGCATGAGTTTAATATTAGATTAGCATAGGGTTAATAAAATTTTCAGACTACCATGATTTTCAGTGTACGTACAGAAACTTGTATTTTACAGTATTTTCAAAATATTATGATTACAAATCACGGAACCATAACATTCAGTTACTATAGTTAATCAGATACTTCAATTATTCAGTTATATAGATCTTTCAGATATTCAGTTATTACAGTTTATTTAGATTGGTTTATATAATGTTATGGTTATTTCAGTTGTTAAAAAAACATAGTAAAAACAGTATTTTAGAAATATCAGTTATTTATATATAGTATCAGAACCTGATGGACCATATTCAACCAGCAGAGCACGGTACTATAGCTATATTCAGTTTAGAGTGCAACCCCTATTCAGATAATAGGTGGTATTCAGAAATCGATTGTGCCTATGTTGTGGACAAGCTCCCCCTCATGTATGGGTTGAAGGGACTGATCTGACTATTGGAGTTCAGTTGACTTACCTTAGTCGGCCAACCAGGTTAGGTCTCGCCTTCGGGCCGCACAACCCTGTCATGAGGGGTTAAATCATGACTTTCAGTTATCCATTTAGGGAATTTTCTCAATTATTATATATATATGTATGATCAGTTTTACAGAAAATAGTCTTACCTATAGATATTAGCAGTATTATGGAAATAATATTCAGAAAAATCAATTTATGTTAAGCAACCTAGGTATGATTTATTTTGCAGCAGGTATACAGGCTTTATTCAGTTGTGTTATTTCTGGTATTTTTCTAAATTAGATTTTACAAACATGTAGCTTACTTGCCACACACTATAAATAGCATATTTCTTCTTACTAAGCGTCGTCTCATCCCATTAAATTAAAATTTTTCAAGTGATCCAACTAGGCGATCAGAATAGGCTCGCAGATAGAGGGGGCTACAAAGCTACCCTGCTAGTAGGGTGAGTGTTTTTAGGAAAGAGGGGTATTTTTATGTAACCCTAATTTAGTTATGTATGTATATTTTGGGAGTATTTAGCACTCTGGTATTGTATTGTATATGTATATGGTTGTGGATACTCGATTTCAGCTTCTCACTGAAAATTTATCTCCTAGTTATTCCTCCTAACAGCAGTATGTTCACAATCCTATGGTCAATCTAGTGCAAATAATGCAAATATATCAAAAATTAAATAAAGCAGTTTAAACAATCACACAAGCACCAGAAAGCAGTAAAGAGAGGATGACACGCAGATATGTTATCGAGGTTCGGCCAACTGTCTACGTCCCCGCCTTGGCTAACCAGCACAAGATTTATCACAATAACTTGCTCACTTAAATAGGTGGAGTGGCACCTATACAAACTAGGTCAAATTATCACAAGGCTGACCTTAACCTTAACCAGGTCAATTAGCACAGGGCTGACCTCAACCTTTACCAATCCTTACCGAGCTGGATTACCGCCCCCTCAGGCCACTCCTGGAATCTCTCAGATATACAAACAAAAGGTACAATGCATGGGTGCTTTCACGTAAAGAAAATTTGTACCACAAATGTGCACAATATCACATACACCACAGATGATTTAATAATGTAAGTTCAATGTAGTCTAGATAGTTTAACTCTCAAAGATGTTTTCTATCAGTGTAGTGAGTACGTGAGAGTATCAATAATAATCTATGTATTTCAAAATATTCAATCAAATGTGTTCACACAGAATATCAAACAAGCCTCAAGAATATCAATCAATAGAATGTCTCAATCACATGAATATGTATATGCTTGGATTGCAAGATTTATGTAATCTTTGTATTTCAGTAAATGATATAGATTTGAATGGATATTGCCACAAAGATTAATATAACACACAAATATCTTTTCACAAGAATATCAATATGAATACCACAAGATATTTGAATACGTTTGAAAATAGTTTTGCAAGCCAAAGGCAAATACAAACTTCCTAAGTTATTGCAATGAGAATGCAACACTAGGAAGTTTAACAAGTTTTCTTAGGATAGGCTTATTAGAAAAGCCGCCTAAGAATACTTAGGTTATGCTCTCGTATGAAAAATCGATTCAAAGCACTTTAAACAATAAGAGCAAACCTCAAAACAATATCACTCAATGTACTTACAAATGATACAGAAGGATAGAGAAGGTAAATTTGAGTGGATTTAGTAAGAGTATGAGAAGTAGGATGTTTTTAGCTTGAGAGAGAATTTTTTAAGTATATTTGCTAATCGATGCTTAATTTTCCCAAATGAAAGTGTATATATACACATACGAAAATTTTTTATCGTTGGGGACCTATTAGGGATTGTTGGAAAAGTTTAATGACACTTAAACCATTTTAACCCTGTTTAAAAATTATTTATCCGCGGTAAAAATTATGGTAACCCGAGAGGTCCGGTCGACCAAATCAGTTTCGGTTAACCAAGACTCATATGGTTCGGTCAACCAGGAGACTTTTGAACTGAGGTCTTGGTCGATCAGGAGAAGGAAAATTCCCAATTTTTTGAGGTTCGAACGACCAGGTCATTTTGTACTGACTGGTTCGGTCGACCAAACCGCTAGGAATTCTCTCAAGAACCCTCCGATCGACCAGGCAGTTGGAGTACAAAAAGGGTCGGTCGACCAAATGGTCAAACTTTTGACCCCATGGGGTTTTGGTCGACCATTTGGTTTGAGCTTACAAAATAAACAATGCATGTGTTGTGTGTGCTTATTACAAACCAAATGTCCTAATTACTATTACAGACCAAATAGACCACTAAATATATTACAATTGAAAATACGAACTGGTCTTCAAGCTTTGAGCTTTCTCGTGCCATTGATGATATGCTGCACATGAGCTAAATATTTATTAAATACAGGAGTATTTGTCATTATCAAAATCGAGCATGACCTATAAGGTCAACATTCTCCCCCTTTTTGATGATGACAAATACAATTGGCAAAATATAGGGTTAAGCCCAAGAAAGCTCCCCTTACAAGATGCATCCAATGTATTCCCATTATTATTTTGCCTCTCTTTCCATCTCCCCCTTTTGGCAACAACAAAAGGGGTTATTGGAATTAAAATCCTAGGCAATTGGTGTTTAGTACATTTATACAAGAGTAATTTTGGAAAGAATTTTTGAAAAATTTCGGCAGAGTGCCGTTTGTAAATCGGACTTTCCCAAAAGTAAACCTAGATAAATGGAACCTGTTTGAGTTTAAAATGTCCTAACAATGTATCCACAACTACTCAAACAGTTCAGTATGGTCCAATGCAACAAATAAACTATCAATATGAGCATGAATTGGTCAAGGTGTGCAACATAGATGATAATCACTATAATAATGCAATAGGTATATGTATAACATATGCACACAATCAACAAACAACTTTCACAAAGTCTGAAGCAAGAAGATAAGTCAACAATAGAATTAGTTGCAAGACTTGGAAAGTTTTCATAAAAGAGCTCCCCCTGAATTTTATACAAGTTGTGAAGCATTTAAGTTTAGGAAGCGTCTCTACTATGCATTAGGCCTAACTCACGTCTAATTTGTATGAACCTATCCTCGGGGAGTGGTTTAGTGAAAATATCGGCCCACTGTTCATTGGTGCATACAAACTCAAGAGCCACATCTCCTTTTTGCACATAATCATGAAGAAAATGATGTCTAATCTCAATATATTTAATTCGTGAATGTGAGATAGGATTTTTAGAGATGTTAATTGCACTAGTGTAATCACATTTAATCGGTATTGTTTCATAGTACAATCGAAAATCCGTAAGTTGTTGTTTCATATAGAGAGTTTGGGCACAACAACTTCCAGCAGTAATATATTCAGCTTTGGCTGTGGATAAGGCAACTGAGTTTTATTTCTTGGAGAACCAAGAAACAAGAGATTGTCCTAAGTAATGACAAGTACCGCTAGTGCTTTTTCTATCAACCTTACTACCGGCAAAGTCAACATCCGTGTAACTAACAATATCAAAGGTAGTATGCTTAAGGTACCACAATCCTAATTTAATAGTCCCAACTAGATACCTAAGAATTCGTTTAACAGCTTTTAAATGGGATTCCTTAGGAGCAGCCTGAAACCTAGCACACATACATACACTAAACATAATGTCGGGCCTACTAACAGTGAGATATAGGAGACTTCAAATCATGCCACGATATAATTTTACGTCAACAGGGATTCCTTGCTCATCTTTATCAAGCTTAATGGAAGAGTTTATAGGTGTGCCAAGAATTTTACAATCTTTCATATTAAATTTCTTTAGCAAGTCCCTAATGTATTTAGATTGGCATATGAAAGTTCCATGATTAGCTTGCTTAATTTGTAGACCTAAGAAGAAACTAAGTTCACCCATCATGCTCATTTCAAATTCACTTTGCATGCATTTGGCAAACTCATTACACAATTCATCATTAGTTGCTCCAAAAATGATATCGTCCACATAGATTTGAACAAGGAGCATATCATCATTTTTGGATTTGATGAAGAGTGTAGTGTCAATTTTGCCATGGGTAAACCCATTTTCTAGTAGAAAACCACTAAGCCTCTCATACCAAGCTCTAGGAGCTTGTTTCAATCCATACAAGGCATTAGACAACCGGCAAACATGATCGGGATATTTATGATTCTCAAAATCGGGTGGTTGTTCTACGTATACCTCTTCATTAATGTAGCCATTTAGAAAAGTGCTTTTAACATCCATTTGAAACAATTTAAAATTTTTAAAGCGGCAAAGGCAAGTAGCATACGAATGGCTTCTAATCTAGCAACAGGAGCATATGTTTCATCAAAGTCAATCCCTTCCTGTTGGTTATACCCTTGGGGTACTAGTCTAGCTTTATTCCTAGTCACTACCCCATTCTCATCTTTCTTATTTTTATATACCCATTTAGTTCCAATTATGGTTTGTTCATTAGGCTTAGGAACTAAAGTCCACACTTTACTTCTTTCAAATTGATTAAGTTCTTCTTGCATGGACATCACCCAAGATTCGTCTTCAATCGCTTCTTTAATATTTTTAGGTTCTTCTTGGGATAAGAAAGCGAAGTGATTCACTATATTTCTCAATGAGGATCTTGTGGCTACTCCAAGGGATGGTTCACCTATGATTTGATCTATAGGATGACTTCTAGTGTATTTCCAATCTCTAGGCAACTCCCGATTTTCATTTTCATTATCTTCAAGTGATTTTTCATTTGCATCTTGATTTTCACTTGCATTATTTTCAATTGATATTTTCTCTAAGCATTTTCTAATATCAATATCATCTTCATCATATTTATTAGAAAATGGATTAGACTCATCAAACACAACATGAATAGATTCAATCACAGTTAAAGTTCTTTTATTGAAAACCCTATATGCTTTACTATTAAGTGCATAGCCTATGAAGATGCCTTCATCAGATTTAGAGTCAAATTTTCCTAGATGTTCATTATCTCTAAGCACAAAACATTTACAACCAAACACATGAAAATAGGATGCAATATTAGGCTTATGGTTGTTCCACAATTCATAAAGGGTTTTATTGATTGATGGTCTAATTAACACCCTATTCATAACATAGCATGCAGTATTAATACCCTCAGCCCAAAAATATTTAGGTAAGTCATGCTCATTCAACATAGTTGTACAAATTTCTTGCAGTGACCTATTCTTTCTTTCTACTACATCATTTTGTTGAGGTGTCCTAGGTGCAAAGAAGTTATGTGATATGCTCTCTAAGTCACAATATTTTTCTATGCTTTCATTTTTGAATTCTGTGCCTCTATCACTTCTTATGTGAGTGATTTTATATCCTTTTTCATTTTGAATTCTCCTGCAAAGTTTGGTGAAATTTTCACATGATTCATTTTTATGTGCAAGAAATAACACCCACGTAAATCTAGAAAAATCATCCACAATTACAAAAGTATAAAATTTACCACCAAGACTTTGCACAGAATTAGGCCTAAATAAATCTAGGTGAAGCATCTCCAAAGGTCTAGTAGTAGATATGAATTTCTTTTTCTTAAATCTAGATTTTGTTTGCTTACCCATTTGACATGCATCACATATTTTATCCTTTACAAAAGAAATTTTAGGCAATCCTTTAATTAATTCTTTTCTAACAAGTTTAGACAGTAAATCCATGCTAGCATGCCCCAAACGCTTATGTCACAACCAACTAACTTCATTTATGGTAGAAAAACATGTTACTTGTTGTGAAGCTAAATTATCAAGTGAGGTAGTATAGACATTTTCATTTCTATCAGCAGTTAAAAGCACTTTATGATTTGTTTTATTTTCTACTATGCATTTTTCATTTTCAAATGATACTTTATATCTTATGTCACACAATTGACTTATGTTAAGTAGATTATGTTTCAGTCCATCAACCAATAGAACATTATCAATAGTAGGAGAAGAATCCTTACCAACCTTACCTACCCCGATGATACGTCCCTTGGCATTGTCGCCAAATGTCACGTAGCCTCCATCCTTGGGAACAATTGAAGTAAATTTTCCCTTGTCGCCGGTTATATGCTGTGAGCATCCACTATCTAGGTACCACCGGTCCTTGGAGGAGGAGGATCTTAAGCATACCTGCAAAATAAGCTAAGTGACTGATGCTAGTCCCCAAATTTTGTTGGGTCCACGGGGGTTAGTAGCAGGGTCTCCCTTAACTACCCATACCTTCCTAATTCTAACATGTTTATTCCTAAGTGGACAATCAAATTGAATGTGACCAATCTGTTTACATTTAAAATATTGCAAGCTACACTTAGGTTCTTTAGGAGGGATATGAGATTTTGACTCATGTGTAAAATATCCTAAGTAAAGATTAGGTCGTCTAACATTTTCAATGCCATTAAAACCAAGATCCTCTTTACTTAAGGAATTTCTTTGGACACCAAGTAATTTTTCAAAATTTTCTTTGCCCTTTGTGAATTTAAAAATGATTTTGGAGCTGTCCTCCAATTTCCTCTCAAGCTCAACAATAGTAGTATCTTTTTCTTTTAAAATAGATGCATAAGAGGTTTTTGGCATATTAAACAATTTTGATCAATTTTCGTATTTCTTTTTCAAATCATTATTTTCTTTGGTCATTTTTCCTAGCAATTTTGAAATATGAATATATTCAAATTGTAATTCTCTAAATGTAGGCATGCTGTTAAAATCACAATCATCAGATGAACAGTAAGAAGATGATGAACAAGAAGACAATACCTCATCCTCATGTGCCATCAAGCATAGATTAGCGACCTCCGTGTTGCTAGGATCCGAATCTGAGTCACTGCTGCTGAATTGATCCCATGAAGTCTCAACCTTCATGGCTTTCTTCTTTTCTTAGCCTCCCTTTTCAGTAGTGGGCAGTCAGGTTTGATGTGCCCCACCTTGTTGCAGTTGTAGCACGTAGGAGCATTCGATTTTTCCTTTCTTTTGCCGGACTCACCCTTCTCATTAGTGGAGTCTTTGAATTTTCTAAATGGCTTCATGTTCTTCCTGAAAAATCTGCTAAATCTTTTGGTTAGCATAGCCATTTTGTCATCAGTGTCAAATTCACTATACTCACTAAAGGTGTTATTAGATGCTTTTAGTGCAGTCACTTTCTTAGCCCTGTTATGCTCATTAAGTCTTTCATTTATGGACAATTCATAAGTGATCAAAGAACCTATCAGTTCATCTAAGCTCATGGCCTTAAGGTCTCTACCCTCAGCAATGGTTGTAGCCTTGGCTTCCCACACAGGAGGTAAGCCTATAAGGATCTTCCTAATCATCTCATATGTGGGATAGGTCTTTCCTAATGCATGCAGTGAGTTTATGATGTGTGTGAATCTAGTGTACATGCTTTGAATGGACTCACTTACATTCATCCTAAAGGCCTCATACTCACTGGTCAACATATCTATCCTACTATCTTTCACATCTCTAGTACCCTCATATGTGACCTCTAACTTATCCCATATATCCTTTGCAGTAGAGCATGCCATGATCCTATTAAATTCATTTACATCAAGACTACAATATAAAATATTCATGGCAATGGCATTAAGACTAACAGCTTTCATATCATCATCATCATATTCATCCTCAGTCTTAGGAACCCTAGCTGCACCCTCAATTTTCATAGGGACATAGTTTCCCTTAGAGACAATCCTCCACACCTTCCAATCAATATTCTGAAGGTAGATGCGCATCCTCTGTTTCCAGAAAGTGTAATTAACACTACTGAAAATAGGAGGTCGTGTGAAAGATGGTCCCTCAGGGAAAGGGGTCACGGAGCTATGAGCCATATGTGATCTTTTTGCAAAATAACAACTAGTATATGCAACGTGGCTCTGATACCAATTGTTAGCTTTATCGTGATCCCAAGAGGGGGGGTGAACTGGTATTTTTAAAATTTATCTCCTAGGTATTCCTCCTAACAGCAGTATGTTCACAATCATATGGTCAATCTAGTGCAAATAATGTAAATATATCAGAAATTAAATAAAGCAATTTAAACAATCACACAAGCACCAGAAAGCAGTAAAGAGAGGATGACACGCAGATATATTATCGAGATTCGACCAACTGCCTACGTCCCTGCCGTGGCTAACCAGCATAAGTATTATCACAATAACTTGCTCACTTAAACAGGTGGAGCGGCACCTATACAAACTATGTCAAATTATCACAAGGCTGGACTCAACCTTAACCAGGTCAATTAGCACAGGACTGACCTCAACCTTTACCAATCCTTACCAGGCTGGATTACCGCCCCCTCAGGCCACGCCTGAAATCTCTCAGATATACAAACAAAAGGTACAATGTATGGATGCTTTCACGTGAAGCAAATTTGTACCACAAATGCACACAATATCATATACACCACAGATGATTTAATAATGTAAGCTCAGTGTGGTCTAGATAGTTTAACTCTCAAAGATGTTTTCTATCAGTGTAGTGAGTACGTGAGAGTATCAATAATAATCTATGTATTTCAAAATATTCAATCAAACGTGTTCACACAG
The DNA here is from genome assembly GCF_029873635.1 of Malania oleifera. Taxonomy (NCBI): domain Eukaryota; kingdom Viridiplantae; phylum Streptophyta; class Magnoliopsida; order Santalales; family Ximeniaceae; genus Malania; species Malania oleifera. The sequence goes on along the minus strand of NC_080429.1, from coordinate 37,253,263 downwards.
AATATCAAACAAGCCTCAAGAATATCAATCAATAGAATGTCTCAATCACATGAATATGTATATGCTTGGATTGTAAGATATATGTAATCTTTGTATTTCAGCAAATGATATAGATTTGAATGGTGTTGTCACAAAGATTAATATAACACACACAAATATCTTTTCACAAGAATATCAATATGAATACCACAAGATATTTGAATACGTTTGAAAATAGTTTTGCACACCAAAGGCAAATACAAACTTCCTTAGTTATTGCAATGAGAATGCAACACTCGAAAGTTTAACAAGTCTTCTTAGGATAGGCTTAATAGAAAAGCCTCCTAAGAATACTTAGGTTATGCTCTCGTATGAAAAATCAATCCAAAACACTTTAAACAACGAGAGCAAACCTCTAAACAATATCACTCAATGCACTTACAAATGATACAGAAGGATAAAGAAGGTAAGTTTGAGTGAATTTAGTAAGAGTATGAGAAGTAGGATGTTTTTAGCTTGAGAGAGAATTTTTTAAGTATATTTGCTAATCGATGTTTAATTCTCCCAAATGAAAGTGTATATATAGACATACCCAAATTTTTTACCGTTGGGGACCTATTAGGGATTGTTGGAAAAGTTTAATAACACTTAAACCATTTTAACCCTGTTTAAAAATTATTTATCCGCGGTAAAAATTATGGCAACCCGAGAGGTCTTGTTGAGCATATCAGTTTCGGTCGACCAAGACTCATATGGTTCGGTCGACCAGGGGACTTTTGAACTGAGGTCTCGATCGACCAGGAGAAGGAAATTTCCTAATTTTTTCGAGGTTCAATCGACCAGGCCATTTTGTACTGGTTGGTTCGGTCGACCAGACCGTTAGGAATTCTCTCTAGAACCCTCCGGTCGACCAGGCAGTTGGAGTACAAAAAGGGTCGGTCGACCAAATGGTTAAACTTTTGACCCCAAGGGGCTTCGGTTGACCAGTGCCTTTTGAACTACCTGGTTCGGTCGACCAGATGGTCAAACTTTTGACCCAGGGAGGTTTCGATCGACCAAGGCCTTTTGAACTACCTGGTTTAGTCGACCATATGGTCAAACTTTTGACCCAGGGAGGTTTCGGTCGACTAGGGCCTTTTGAACTACCTTGGCTGGTTGACCGGAGGTGCACCATGTGTGCATTTCGGTCCCGTATCGAAACAAACAAGCCCTATTCAAGTGTCTAACAAATATATGTGTAAATGTGTGTGTCCTAAGGTCACTTGGGGGCTAATTTGAAGACATCGAAAAAGTTCGGTGTCAGTCGACAAAACCCTAAGGTCACACTAAGGTCATTTTGCATTATGATTTGGTTTGAGCTTACAAAATAAACCATGCATGTGTTGTGTGTGCTTATTACAAACCAAATGTCCTAATTACTATTACAGACCAAATAGACCACTAAATATATTACAATTGAAAATACGAACTGGTCTTCAAGCTTTGAGCTTTCTCGTGCCATTGATGATATGCTAATATAAACCTGCACATAAGCTAAATATTTATTAAATACAGGAGTATTTGTCATTATCAAAATCGGGTGTGACCTATAAGGTCAACACATTTAAGATATTGGAAAGAGTTGACCCAGTTGCCTACAGGTTAGCGTTACCCCTAGCGCTATATAGAATCGACGATCTATTTCATGTGTCCATGTTGAAGAAATATATCCTAGATCTGTCACACATAATAAGTTATGAGGCACTGGAGATTGGTGATACCTTATCCTATGATGAAGTGCCCGTTCAGATCTTAGATCATAAAGAGTAGGAATTGCGCATAAAGAAAATCCCACTAGTAAAAGTACTCTAAAGGAACCATGCATGCAGTTGAAGAAGTCTCGTGGGAGTTAGAGGAGGAAATGCATCAGAAGTATCCACATTTATTTAGTGGGATCCAGCATTAGTCAAGAAAAGGTAATGGTTTAGGTAAGAATTCATTGTATGTAAGTATATTTTTGTATAGGTTAATCAGTTGTATGTAATAGTTTTGTGTTTTGGTTGGTTTGGGAGAGTTTTGATTTGGTTATTGAAATCCCCTAGAACCGTATATGTAACAACGGTATTCCTCCTCCATAAGTAAGGGTCATTAATAAAATTTCAACGTTTTTCCTTAAGATTGGTACTATAGATAGATGACAAATTTCGAGGACGAAATTTTTATTAGGAGGGGAGAATGTAAAGACTTGGAAAATAGGAATAATAGGAAAATAAAGGGAAAAGAAGGAAATTTGGTTTGGTGTAAACCAAACCGTCGACGGTTTTGTGGGAGCTCAAAAAATTGTCGACAGTTTTGTGTAACTACGACCCAATAATGGTAAAACAGTGGAAAATGGAAGGGTTAAAACCCAAACCGTCGACAGTTTTCAGAAAACTATCAATGGTTTTGTTTGACAGTGTTCAATAAAGGAGGTCCTACAGCTCATTTTTCTTAAAGGAAATTTAATCTTCCTCTTTCTCTCTCCAAAGGTTGCGGCTCTCCCTCCTTCTCTCCTCCATTTCTCGCTCGATTTCAGCCCAAATCAACTAATAAATGTAATTTCGAGATCCTAGCGGCGATTCTCTGTAATTTAATCGGAGTAATTTTGTGAATCGGGTATTTCATGTGCCACTCCAAAACTAGGGTAAGGAGGTTATTTTTAAAGTTTAGTTAGTTATTGGTAATATGTGGGCTTAGGTATGTTGAATGACTTCTGGGGTTAAGTTGATTGAATTAGGGTTTATGGATACAACCTTTGTGCGGGCGTCGCAAACATTGTATTGGATTCCCTACAAGCATAGTTCCAAGAAACAGGTAAAGGAATAGATTAAGTCAGGTATTTTTAGAAAAGTTTACTAGTTAAGATACAGTATTTGATTCAAAAATTACATATATATATATATATATATATATGATTTGTTTGGATATCCATGGTTATAGGAAATTTGATGTTTTAACTGAGAAAACCTAGGAACAGACTTAATATCATTTTTCAGAAATATATAATTTTTTTTTCAGACAGACAACATATTATGGAATAGTACTCAAATTGTGTGGCATGAGTATAAGTATTTTATTGCAGATGAATGTCAAATTATTTCATGATTACATAGAACAAGCATGATATAATAATGATTTTTAGAAAAACTATAAACAATACAAAAATTATGACATTTTCAATATAACATGATATTTTAGCCGATTTAGATGCCGTGATTATTCAGATGACCCTATTAGGTTTGGTGCAACCCCAAGAGGGGGGTGAATTGGGTATTTAAAATTGAACAATTAGGATAACTGGATTTGTCAATAGTACAATCCAATCGAAAGTCAGTCTACACAATCAACAAATGAACATACATGTGCAATAAAGATAAAGTGCGGAAATGTAAAGAACATGCACGATATGTTATTAGAGTTCGGCCAACTGTGCTTACGTCCCCGCCTTGGCCACACCAGCACAAGGATTCCACTAATGGCTAACTTAACGGGTGGAGCGGCACCTAATACAACCAGGTCAATTAAGGGGTTGACCTCAACTGACACGCCTTAACAGGACGACGGACTTAACTTTCCTAACCGGGTCTAATCCAATTCAGGACTATTCCACAGGACTAGTCTCTCTCTTCAGGCTCGTTCCTAGAATACAACCAATGTGTATAAAATGAGTGTACATGGAAAAACGCTTCTAGACAAGCAAATGTGTGCACTAATACATATCAATCAATAATGTAAGCACAGATGATATATAAATATGCTCAGTGCTCTGATGTGTGCTAAACACTCAATCAAGTATAGGTTTTCAGTTCAGATCTAGAGTGTATATCCAAGCAATATTTGAGACACACTATGTGAATAGTACAATATCATATTAGGGTTTCAAAATATGCTAAGAAAGTTCAAACAAACAAACTCAATAATGTATTCTAATATTCAAAGCACACAAGAGTTGTTTGAGGCACTAGCTTTTAAGAAGGATTTTTGTACACAAAATCTAGGTTTAGGTATCTTGCAATAACAATGCAAGAACCACAACCCTTAAGGTTTCTCCACACTAAATTTATCAAATGAAATTGATGGAAGAACCTTAATGCTAAACTCTCTCAGAAAATTGATCAAGCAACAATGTAAATGAGAGTTCTAGCAGATGTGATTAAGCACACTAGCCTTACAAGATACTCACAATACTTTTGAGAAATCAAGATTGAAGAGTTTGTGATTGTTTGGAAGTGGTATTTGGCTAATATAGGATTTTGAAAGTTGAGAGAATTTTGTCCTAATCCAATTTTCTAATCCTTGATAATTATGACAAATGAATGAATATATATAGGCAAGGAGGAATTTTTGACCATTGGGGGCAAATTATTACAAGTCATATACGTGCATAGTTCATAATAAATTACATCCCAGAATGAAAAAATAATCAAATGAATACAAATTACAACACATAGATCTTCATTCTTTGGTACGAACACCGTATGCCATCATGATATGTCTTTTAGTCCTGAAGCGCGCACAAGGTGAACATGCATGCAATTCTCGGTACTACCATTAGTATCGAGAGTATTTGTAATAATCAAAACTGAGTGTGACCTATAAGGTCAACAGCCCCAGATGCCGTGATTTTTCAGCCGGCCCAGTGCTGTGATTATATATATCAGTTTACTTAGGAATGTTATTATGAAAGATTTTGTACTGAAACATAAAACAAATTATATTACAATTATTTATGAAATGTACTATATGATGGTCGAATCTTGATGACTTAGTTTAATTTCAGAGTACGGTACCGTAACTATCAGTTGCCACCACGTCTTAGATAGAGTGTTGGTGAATGGATAGTCAATTGAGCCCAGTGTAGTCGTGTGCCCCCTGGCAGTCTGGACCAAGCTGAGCAGGCCAATCGTACTTACAGACGAGTGAGTTTTGGCTTAGCATGGTAGGTCAACCATTACTAGGTCCCACCTATGGGTTGCACAATATCAGCTAGCTATTCATCCATGGGTGAATTTCAGTATTATATAGATATAGTAGACGATTTACATGTATACATAAATTTATTATGACACAGTATGTTTATGTTGAAATATGATTTCTTCATACTTATATAGAACAGATTTACCTGATTTTTCAAATGCAGTTAATTATGTATAGTATATGTTTGTAACACAATAAAACTCATGTTGCCACACACTGATGTTAATCTATCTCACTTACTAAGAAGTGTCTCACCCTAGAATACAAACATTTCTGGAAACCCAGATCGACGTGTGGAGCGAACTCCAAGGTAGAGAAGGTTTTAGTACTACTCTCGATGTAGGGTAAGTGTATGAGTTGGGAGATGTATTTTGTGTATCCCTAGGATATTCTATGGTTCCTTTTTAGGAATGTATATTAATATTTATGGAGATAGTATAACTCTGGTATTGTGTATGAGGACAGGTTCATTATGTTTTTCGCTGCATAGATAGTATGTATGTATGGACAGGTGTATCTCTGGTACCCACTCCTGGTCCGGGTTGACTTTGTTTATAATTTATGATATCAGAGTAAGTAATAAAAAGAAAAATTATAGAAAAATTTTTGGGTCATTACACCATTATTACAGACCCAAAGATTGAAAACAAATTGCATTTACAAAAGGAACAAATTATGTCTTCTTCTTCTTCTTCTTTTTACTCTTTACTCTTCATGGAGTCTGCCAGGATTATATGTACTTTAAGTCTTTTCTGGCTTCCACTTCACTTTCATGTGTGTGATATGAGATATAAACCAGTTTAAGAACTCGACACACACATTAGATCCTTGTGCTTTGTCAGCATCTAAACAGAGATCAGACTCAAAAAGTCAACAATTACAATGTTACAAATTTTTTGCTAATTTTTACAAAAAAAATAATGACTAAGCATATAACAAAACAAATAAAAATAATTTAATATTTTTAAATTCAAGTAACCTATCATACATATTGTTAAAAAATTGTAAACTAAATTGAATGTTAATTCTTTTGTTTGTAAAATACAAACGCCAAATAGATAAAAAAAAAATACTCAAATTTATATTCATTAGTTGAACTTTGTTTGAGATGACTTAACAATTTTTTCCTCAATTTTGTTCAAGTTAATATGTTATTAAATATGGTGTTCAATTAAACCCGAAAAATAAGTTGCAATTTGACTAACCAACATTTAATTTGCATGGAATGTATATAATAAATTTCTTGGAACAATATATTTTTCTAAATATTTTTTCTAAATTATTGGTGTTATTAATTTATTTTTCTTATATTTTTGTTTTTTTTTTAAAAATAATTTAATTGTATTGTCATACTTATGTGAGTTGGTTGACCTAAACCAATCAATAGTTGTTCAATTCATTTATAAGTTCAATTTTCAAAAAAATATTATAATTAATTGACCTATTTTTATAACTTAACTTACTTTAATATCATTTTCTACCTCATTAAAATTAAGTGGAAGGATAGAGTTATAATTTTATTAATGTTATTTTTTTATTCAACTTAATGATCGACTAACAGTTAACTAATCGAAGATTTGTTTTGTTAATAAAATTTAGGGAGTTTCTTATCAGCTTTTGAAAACTTAAGGGGTGAAGTGTCATATTTGAAAAACTTGGGTAAAGGTGGTGGATTTTACTTTTTTTTTTAAAAATGACTTGTTAATTAATTTAATTTTTAGAAATTTTATGGATATATATATTTTAATTACATTTTAAATTCATATTATGAATTTGTTTTGATTCTAACTCAAATTTATGCATACACAAATGTTTAATTCACAAAGTTAACTTTAGATATTTAGAAAATGTGCATTGTCGTGATCTATTTATTTACTACATTAATATGAAAATAAAAAATAAAAAATAAAATGATACGTAAGAAGGAGTATTGGGGGTTCAATTCCAGGCAGATACACTCATGGAGCCAACAGTATCTGTGAATGGTGAGAATTTACTCTATGAGCCGGTGGGGACCGTGGATGATGAGAGTTCGCTCTGTGAGCCAGCGAGGACCGTGGATAGTGAGAGTTCTTTGTGAGCCAGTGGGGATCGTGGATGGTAATGGAGATGTGTCCCGAGGGTCTGGTTAGCCGAACGTCCAACTAATGCACGGAAGTCGTATCCGCATTCCGGACTTTACCTGATCAGCGAGACCTAGGGGGAGGACGCTGATCCGTAGGTTTGGTGCCGCACCAGGGGGTCCAAAGGGTTTGTTGGTGGCTGAAGTTCCTATGTAATAAAAAAAAAAAAAAAAAATGTTATTGATACAAGCAATTAAAGGTCTTAACACTTTTATTAGTATCTCTATATGCAGTGATAAACTTCTAGTTTTAGTTAACAGAACTTAATTTTAGCAAATTCTTAATTTAATAATAAATTATTATTAATTTAATAGTTTACAAATTATATTTCAATAAATTATAAAATTGAAATTTAAGACTAATGTTTTATTAAATTATAAGAGTTCTAAATTTAAATAATCTATAGTATAATTCAAATATTTAGATATTATTGAAATATGTAAGTTACTTTTAATAAAAATGTTTATTTATAAATTAACTATATAGTGTTTATTATATAATTTACATTTAAAAATTATTATTTTTTAATATCTATAGATATAATTTAATAATAATTCAATATATTAGTATAACTAAAAATATTTTAGAATAAATTATATAATTAAAATTTTACTATAAATATACTTATTAAAATGTAAGGATTATAAATTATATAAATTAATAATTTAAATTAGTAATATTATAATTATATAGCTAAATCTATATATTCTAGCAAACTAGATAAATATATTTAATAAGTTGTAGGAGTTATGGATGATGTTTAATAATCTTAACATAATTCTTCATATTTTAATCGAATTAAAATGCAGTTAACTGTGTCTGTAACTCTCATTTTTTTTAAAAATAAAATATTTAAAAATTTATACAAAAATTCACTTCACATTTTATAAATACTTATAATTATATTTACAAGCTGATTCAATTCACTTGTTAAATTCAATTCCAATCAATCTATGATTGGCTGTCTCCTCTGCCCATACTGCAAGTCCCAGTTGCATGAGGCCTCAATCCCTAAAGCTGAAGGCCTCGTTGATCTTCCCCAACGCTTCGAAGTTCGAACTCAAGACCTCTCTGTTACTTTGTTCTTCCTCCACACGCCCCTCCACTCCCCCAGCTCGTGGCATCCACCCCAACCCACAAACTCTCCTTCAATTGCTAAAGCAGCGCCCAACGCAATCTCAGCTCAAACAAATCCACGCCCAAGTCCTCATCCAAGCGTTGCATGGAGACTCTTCCATAACCTACTCTCTTATACGTTCGTACCTCACTGCCAAGAACCTCAACTGCGCAAGAATCTTGTTTTATCGCTATCCTTCTCCTTCGCCGCCTACTCTGCTATGGAATCTCATGATCCGGGCTTACTCCAAGATTCCCAATTCCCAGGAATCAATCAGTCTGTTCAGTCAAATGCTGGCCCTCGGCCGGCCAGTGCAGGTTTTCCCTGATAAATACACCTTCACGTTTCTGATCACCTCATGTTCGCATCGATCGTCGGTAATACATGGAGAAATATTTCATGGGTTGGTGATGAGAAATGGGTTTGAGTATGATTTGCATGTAAGCAATTCATTGATAAATCTGTATTGCGTTTTTTTAAAATTGGAGAATGCCCATAAATTGTTTGATCAAATGCCTGAGCGAGACGTGTTTACATGGACGAGTCTTTTATGTGGATATGCCAAAAATGGGGAATTGGGTAGAGCCTGTGGAATTTTTGATAGGATGCCAGAGCATAATGACGTATCTTGGGCGGTTATGATTTCAGGTTTTGTTGGGGCTGGAAAGTATGTTGAAGCGCTTCAATACTTCCATGACATGTTGTGTGATGACAAGGTGAAGGCTAATGAGGCTGTTCTTGTTTGTGCTCTTTCTGCTTGTGCCCATCTTGGTGCCCTAGATCAAGGAAACTGGATTCATGTTTATATAGACAAGAGTAGAATTTCAAAGACTACAAACATTTCTACAGCTCTCACTGATATGTACGCAAAATGTGGGAGGATAGACTGTGCAAAGCGGGTTTTTAATAGAATTTATAAACAGGATGTTCTCACTTTTACAAGCATGATATCGGGGTTAGCAATTCATGGTCTTGGTAAGGAAGCTCTGCTAGTTTTCTCACAAATGTTGGCTGAAGATGTAAAGCCTAATGACATTACTGTTTTAGGGGTTTTAAAAGGATGTAGTCATTCAGGTCTAGTAGAGGAGGGTTCTTCAATCTTCTACAATATGGAAAGCTTGTGGGGCATAGTGCCAAAGATTGAGCACTATGGGTGTTATATTGATTTACTGGCTCGTGCTGGCTACTTTGAAGGGGCATTACGAGTTGTCAAGAGCATGCCTATGGAACCTGACATTGTTATATGGAGGGCTTTACTTAGTTCATGTCGAGTCCATCACAATGCTGATCTTGGAAGACAGATTATACAACACCTTTGGCAACTGGACTCTCATAGTCACAGTGGAGGTGAGGTGCTTCTTTCAAATTTATATGCTGCATTAGGTCAGTGGCAGAGGGTTGATGAAGTGAGGAAGCTAATGGGTGAGAAAACGAATGAATCAAGCCCTGGATGCAGTTGGATTGAGATCAGTGGTGTCGTTCATGAGTTTCGTGTTGCTGATTGCTTGCATCCGCAGATCGAAGAGATTAGGAACAACTTGACTGAATTTCTGAAGACGGCAAGCTTAGGAGGCTATATTGCTAATACAATGCCAGTCTCATTTGAATTAAGTCAGGAAGAGAAGGAGCAAGCAGTTTCTTGGCATAGTGAAAAGTTAGCTATTGCTTTTGCACTGATGAGTACGCAGCCAGGGTCTCTTATTCGGGTAGTGAAAAATCTAAGGACATGCGAAGATTGTCATTCAGCTTTGAAGGCCATTTCCCAAGTTTACAATAGAGAAATTGTTGTTAGAGATTGTTCTCGCTTCCACACTTTCAAAGAAGGAAACTGTTCCTGCAATGATTATTGGTAGTCACATCATATCTCAAGTTTAATAAATGCAGGTCCTGAAGACAATCACCTCAGAGAGTATTTTCAAGGTGTACTGATGGCAAAAATGTTTCGAAAGGAATAACATGGATAATGTCTCCTCTAATCATGAAGTGAAGTAGATTTTTTGGACTTAGAAAAGTGACATTTCATATCCCTCGGACAAATTGGAAACCATTAATTCATACTATCAAGAGTGACAGCATGAAGGCTCTTGTCTCAGTTTTTTGGGACATTATACTCAACATCATTTGGGCATTGGCGTTCCAGAAAATTCCTTGAATTGAATAGAGTATGTATCACCAATACTAAACTCTGTGTGGCTATTAATGGCCCTCTGGTTGATTATTTTGCTGGTGGAAGGGGTATTAGGGAAGAGCATCCTTTGTCTTCTCATCTTTCTGCTACTGCTATTGAGGTTCTGTTCAAGATGCTTAATACTACACCCTTGCATGATGTTTTTAGGTGTGGCCCTAGATGCAAGAGAGTGGGCTTTATACATATGTGTTGTGTTGATGATGTTATGGTATTCACAGGTAGATCTTCATCTTTGCAAGCAATCCAAGGGTATGTTTTATGCATTTTATTAGATGACTGGTCTGCTTTGAAATTAAGCAATATTTAACTGAATTATCTTGTTCTGGGGTAAAAAGAAGCAGATAGTGCTCTTATTTGGCAGAGCACATGTATTAGATTGAGTAAATTGCTTTAAATATCTTGATGTTCCACTTATTACAGGAACTTTTTGGCTGCTTCTCATTGATAAAATCTCAGGCTGGTTGTGGAATTGGTTAGTGGTTCAGCAAAACACATTTCCTTTGCTGGAAGGTTGCAGGTAATCAAATCTGTTTTGTTTAGCACCCATCATTTACTAGGTAATATTTTCATTTTTCCTACCAAGGCAGCTAAGATCTTAGAGCATAAGTTTTGTGCTTTCTTTTGGAAGGAAAGGAGGGTAGTGGACATGATTCAAAATTAGCTGGAAGCAACTGCATGTTCCTAGGTCAGAAGATGGCTTTGGCACAAGGAAGTTGCTTCTTTGGAATGAAGTTTGCATTTTAAGTAGTATCTGGTCCACGTTCAGTAGACTCCCCTTGGGCTTCTTTGATTGTTACTAGTTGAAGGCTTAAAGCACAAAAGTTTGTTAACAGTCTGTATCCTCGTCAATTGTGCATGGGATTGAGCAATGAAGCAGACCTTCAATAAGCATCTTATGGAGTTTGCTGACGACTTTTCTTTTTGTGGGATAATTGGCACTCTCAGGTCCATTGATCATGAGCTACTACAAATGAATTATATATGGTTCTTGCCATGCCAGGTCTGATCTTTTGGCAAGCATTCAAGGTGCAATATGCAGCATGGTTTGGCCCTAAGAAAATTCTGATAAGATCTTCTGATATGCTTCTGCAGGTGTATCAGTGCAATGATGATTGGGAGAAATTAAGGAACAAGCCTATTAAAGATTACTGGCACAAGCTATTTTGGTTTCAGCAATATATTCCTAAACATGCTTTCACTTCTTGGCTTACCATTTCTAACACTCTGGGGACAGGCAGCAACCGACTCATCTTGTACCCTGCAGTCATCCCCAGGGTCCCTATTCTAAAGATATTTGGGGTTAAGTTGTTTTGGCTGATATATTGAGTTGCTGCTGATTGGTGTTTAGAATTTAATTGGGTGAAGCATCATTTGAAGGGTAAGACATTTGCTGCAGTCTGCTCAAATTAGCCTGGTCTGGGGCTTCATCTTCTTGTTACACGTCAGATGCAAATTTGCTTGCATTCCTAAGCTTATTAGTAGTCTCAGTAATAGAAATCTCTCTGATAAATAGAGTATTATCTATTTTGTTGAGGGGGACTAGTCCCTTTTCTGTTCGTGATGTTCCCTGTTTCTGCGGGATAGCTTCTTGTAGTCTTTTCCTCTTATTTTTCTTTCTTACCAGGGAATGCCCTACAGATGTGTTTTATTTTTTCCTTTTTTTTAAATGTCCAGCTGCAGATGCATTTTGGAAATCCACCATGTGAGAAATGTATTAAACACGATACAGCACGCTTAATCAGGTAGCAAAAACAAAAATAATCTAAAACTGTGTACCCTGCTTAACAAAATTAATGGGATTCTACTGTCGAAATTGCATCTTGAGTCGGCTGTTTCCTGTTTCATAAGTCAAATAATTGAAAATATTCGGTGTACAGACAAAATCTATATAATGCTATACAGATTTGGTAGACACTGCCCATTATTTGATGGCCCACACGAAAAACCTTTTGTGTTTACACTAATTTTCATGCTCACAAAGTGTTCCTTTGGTGAGCTGGCTGCACTTGTCCTGTTCCAAAGTTTCAGTAAAGGCATACAATTTTCAGTTTGCAAAGGAGAAGCAAGGAAAAAGCCATCTTTTGCTTTACTAGCTTTAGGCTGCCTTGATCGGAACACTGAAAGAAATTGAAGAAACTCATGGCTCCGTGGGCAGCGGGAAAGATGTTGTCTCTTCCTCTGCACTGAAAGTGTGAACAATATGATGGTTGTCCGGAAGTCCAAATCTGTACAGGAGTGATAATTGCAGTATTTTTGTAAGGTAACCTCTAGCTTGCTTCGCCTTTTATGATGTTGAACGATCATGTTCTTTCCCCTCATTAAGCTGTTATTATCCTTTCAGCTTTGTTCAGCATCGCATCGCATATCGCATCACAGCCCTGTTTATCAACCTCTGGCATGTCGCAAATATTCAAACTGGGTAGAGAATTTATTTGTTTTCTCCCACAATATTGAAAGCATGTGAGCAAACTACTGAACAGGCATGATCAGCTTGTACTAGGAATCAGTATCTAAGCCTCTGCAAATGTAAAATGGTCATTTCTCTGAAATTGTGAACGTTTTGTTTTATTTTTTTCTGCAACTGCCATGACCACCACCGTCATAGGGTGAACTAGACCGGGCGAAGTGGGATGGAAGCTTTAATGGATTGCCTTGTTTAGATTATTAGATTTTCTTGAAATGGATTTTTTTTTTTTGGATTACGCACCAGGTATCCATGCGTCCGTTTTACGATCCACGTGACTATCCTGCGCTGCTGCGCCCCTTGAAGTTGACCTCATAACTCCAAAAAGATGGTAAATTCAGGAATCCAGAAGCGGAAATAAGCCTGGGAGGGTTTGAATACCTGATCTCGTGAGAGGCACTCCCACAGTTCGCATTACCACCTAAACCACACCCTGGTACTATTGATTCTTGAGATTTTGCTGCAAGATGATTGTTTTCTTTTAGCTTACTTAATGATCCCCACTTGATCGGTGAGGGTGACATTACAGCTAAACAAGTATGGATTCTTCATGGTTGTTTTCAGCATAGACCCATTGAACCTACCAAAGACCCATTCATGAATTTGGTTTTGTGGTTGATAATTAACATGTGAAGGTGTGTGTGAACAACCACCACTATTACCAACAGCTACTGCCAACATTTGTATTTAATTTCTTTTCAACAATCAATAGGGTTCCAACAGCAATGATTAGACTCTTCCTTATTGTACATACTCTATAATAGGTTCTTGACTCTTCCCCCAACCCCAAAAAAATAATTCTGTGCTATTTTTCCCTTTCCTGTTTTAAATTTTTACCTCGTGGGATCAATTATGGGTTTCTAGCTTGAAAACAATTGATCAACCAAATAACAGAAGCAAAAGTGCGCCTGGTCTACGTACTAAAGTGCTTTCAAGTTTCTCTCAACACTGTTTTAGCTTTTGGGATGTGCATAGCTGGCCAAGTGCTTGAAATATCTTGCATGTCACATGCATGTATGATGGCTTCCTGTTAGTCCTTAAGACATAATCACCTCACCTAGTACAGAATATTTCATCTTTTTGGGCTGTTGGATTATTCCACCAATTCTAATTATACAGGGGTGGATTGTGCCTGGGCAGTAACTGGGAAGTTTGTACTGTGCCAAAATGATGATTTCTTTGATATAATCTCTCCATTAGTTTGAAATGCAAAATGCAATTTGCAGTGATTTTGTCTGGGGGTTAACTGGGAATTTGGTACTGTTGCAAAAATGATTATTTCTTTGATTTGCTTACCATTGGTTTGAAATTTGAAGGAGTTGTCTTATCATAAAGTCAAGACAACTAATTAAAGCAATCACCCATCCATGACAAAGAAAAGAAATTATTAAGAAAATTCTAATTCCATTACAGAACAGCAGTTATTTACAACAATGGTGGATGTGTCCCTCTATGCTATACAGGTTCTAAAAGCTACCCGGATCTGAACTTAAAATGAAGAGAATTTCACCTAGACTCGCTATTGGCCTCTGCTGTTGGTACGTATTTGATTTGCTTTGATTTTTTAGATCTACTCCGTAATCAACTTGAAGCCTCTGAGATGCTCTGCAATGAGGGTTGCCACGTTCTTCCCCTGACAGTGGTCGAGTTTGCTGTTGATGTCGATGATGATGATGTCCTGGGTCGATGTCTTCCATGTTTAATCACCTGAGATGTTGAAAATCAGATGATATGCCAAGTTCCCATGAATGTTAAACCATATTTCTAAATTAAAAACCATAAATCCTATGATTTCACTGCAATCAGGACTGTAATTCTCTCTGGGTTTATGGAATTCACCTGAGTGGTTTTCTCTGCTGGCTCGGATCTCCTTGCAGCTGACCCAAATCCCGGACCTGCCTTCTCTTTCACCCTCCCTCTCTTCACTGCCGATTCTGATTCTTGTTGGTTCTTCTTCATCTTTGCTTGCTTCTTCGCCCACAACCCTTTCATCACCTCTGGAAGAACCAAAACATTATCAAAACCAAAAAACACAAAACAAAAGCAAACAACTTCAAACCCAATCTCCCCCACCGTTGAAAGCCCAAAGAACAACAGGTGACCGACCAACCTTGAGCCGTGATGAGCCTGTAAACTTGGCCAAGAACAAGAGTGTCAGTCGGCCGGAGAATCTTGACCCGGGTGACGCGAACCAAATTATTGGTGTTGCTGCTACTGCTATTATTAATGTTCCCGCTCTTATTGCAATCGCCGCCGGCGGGCTGCGGAGGAGGACAAAGAGAGGTGGTGATGAGCAGAGCGACATAGTGACCTGGATTCATCTTCATTATCTCACTGGCTTTCACTGCCCAGTACAACTTCTCTTCTTTCCCACATGGGTGCTGTATCACCAAGGTTGCTGTATCAATGGCTTGGCAATTCCCCATCTCTCTCTCTCTCTCTCTCTCTCTCTAGGAAGAAGGAAGAAGAAAGAAGGAAGGTGAAGAAGTCGCACCAGGCTCTTTATAGGCACCCACCGACCATGCCCAAAGGGGTTTTAGCGTCCTCCTACACTATGTGCAGCAGCTTTTATAAGTTCCTTCCTCCAACCCTCACCTCCCCTGCTTTTTCACATTCTCGAGTCTTAACCGATATGCTTTGTTTATGGATCACAGAATTCATATAGAATCCAAAGCGGTGAAAGATTTATTTCGATGTATAATTGGAGTTGACTAATCATGGCTTGACACGTCACTTGAGGGCTGTTTGGTCAACAGATTGGCCATTCGAGGTTCTCTGCCTGGCCCACCCCTCATTATTCCCTGAGCTATGATTGATCAGCTGGAGTGACGGGTCGCCCAGCTTGGATGCTCGACTCACTGTTTTTACTTGCTATCTCCACGCTGGCAAACTTTTTCACAGAGGGGGATGCGTGAGGTGTTCCCCACGCAGTCAATCATGATTCGCCAGCTGTCATGGGTACGACGTGGCGCGTTCAGAGTAACAACTGTTGGTAACAACAATTACCATGACGTGTCTTCGAAGCCACGCCAGGGAAGGGAGGGTGACTGATGGCCAGTGATTTTTTGTTATACGACCGACATCAAGCGGTTAGAAATGCACGCGTATCATAAGAGCGTGCACCTGCACCTTACCACCCACACAGACAGGAGAGAGAGAGAGAGAGAGAGAGAGAGACGTTTCTTATTGCTTACCAAAGCGAAGGCGTGAAATTGCGTGGGAAGCAAAGGCAGGGCAACTGTTAAAGTGTGGGGCCCACCGCTGGCAGCTCTGTGAGCGAGTGCGATAGGGTGGCAGTGGCAGCCGTTTCACATTTTTCACCTTCATGCGTTCGGCAGCTGGCGGTTGCTCTTTACCCTTTTAATTAATTTTCATTAATGAAACTCCTCTGTTAGTCAACTTAATATTTTTGAAAACTAATTAAGCGACGTAAATATCTAATTAATTTTAAAATTAATTGACCTATCGACCCAACCGTTTTACATCAATCAATTAACATCATAGCAAATATATATATATATATATATATATAATTTATTGTAAATTTTAAAAAATATATATATAATAAAAAATTATTAATAAATCATAAAAATACCTATTAATTATAATACTACAAATTGTTTATTTGATGTAATTTTCATTAAAAACGATGACTAAATAAATAAAATATAATTTAATAATTTAAAATTCAAATAATTCATCAAACATTGTGTTAAAAAAAGATAAAGTAAAATTTCAAAGTTCATTCTTTAAAAAATAAAATTATAAAATAGGATGTTAGTTATTTTATATGAAAAATATGAATGTTAAATGGATAAAGAAAATTTAAATTTATATTAATTGGTTGACTATTATTTGAGACAATTCATTTGACTTTTCTTAATTTTATTCAAGTAGTTATATTATTAAATATGGTATTCAATTAATTACGGAATGTAAACCACAAATCGACCAACTAGATCCAAATCAATTTTTTAAACTATTATTTTTATTTGTTAAAGATGTATTTAGCCATTTAATTTTAATGAAATGTATATAGCAAACATTTTGTAACAGTATAATTATTTAAGTATTTTTTTTCAATATTATTTGTGTTATTTATTTATTTTTCATAATTTTAAATTTTATAAAATAGTAATTTAATTACATTGTTATATTTATGTCAATTGATTGGCCCAACTTAATTTCACTTATAAGTTTAATTTTCAAAATATATTGTAATTAATTGATCAATTTTTTAAATTTAATTTATTAAATTGTTTCTTATTTTTTGAGTCTTTTCGAATATCATATTTAATCATATAGGAACCCAAATAAAACTAGGAAAAGTTGGTGAATTGTCTCAAACAATGATCAACTAAAAAATATAAATTTGAGTTTCCTTTATTCATTTTAGCATTCATATTTTACACAGAAAAACTAATATCAAATTTATAATTTTAATTTATCTTTTTTTTACCAACATATTTGATAAGTTAATTGAATCTAAAAATACTGAACTATGTTTTATTTGTTTTACAGTGTGTTGAGCCACCATTAAATTTTTATAAAATTCAAATTGACAAATGATTTGCAGTAATTAGTAATTTTTATTTTCTCTTCTTTTTTTTATTTATCCAAAATGATTGAACCAAATAGACCAATTAATTTGAAAATCAATTAGATTTTTGAGTTGCTTAGTTAATTTCCATGACATTATGCTGATAAATTTTTTAATTTAATTTATTAAATAGGTATCATTTTAAAATATCATTTTATTACGCCTAAAATTATTATTATTATTATTATTATTACATGGGAACTCTAACTACCAACAAGTTCTTCGGACCCCCTAGTACGGCACCAAATCTACAGATCAGCGTCCTCCCCCTAGGTCTCGCTGATCAGGTAAAGTCCGAAATGCAGACACGACTTCCGTGCATCAGTTAGACGTTCGGTCAACCCGACCCCCGGGACACATCTCCATTATCATCCACGGTCCTCGTTGGCTCCGTGAGTGTATCTACCTAAAATTGAACCCCGATGCTCCTTTTTACTTGCTGATGTCTTTCCATCGCGTTATGCCGTAGGGACTAAAATTATTATTTTTTCCACATATACCTAACGGTTGATTAACAATCAACTAATGAAATGTTCGTTTTGTCAATAAAATTAAACCTCAAGGACTCTACAATAATTTATGAAAAAACAGGGGTGAGTTGGATTTCCATTTTAAAGATTGGATTGAGATAGAGATTGTCTAATGCAACACTAATTAATATTAATGAAAAAAATTCTACTTACTTAGGTGGATGAGGCTGTAGGTTGCTGATCTTGGAAGGAAGGACGGAAGTGGAACAGCCTTTGTTTAGAAACAAAGCATATAATATAATATATGCATGGAATGAGTCAATGAGGTGAGATTGATTTCAGCTGGTCCCAATAATAATTGCCTTATTGCCTATTCTGGTTAGACCCATTGAGCTCTTGAGTTAATACAATGATTTCCCGCTCCTCTCCCCTTTCATTGCCCAAATAAATATCCTATAAATTTAAACTAAATTAGATAATAATAATAATAATAATAATAATTATAAGATAAATCTATTGAAGGCACACACCCTATAATTTTCTTCTTCTATTTATTTTGGGTTACTTTCAAATTTTTCAGCTAAATTATGAATTATTTTGATCAAAAAATGACTGCCAACAAAACTTGCCTATATTATATATATATATATATATGAATTCTAAAACATAAGGCAAATCAGTGTCGACATATGGTACTAATTTTTTTTTTTTTTTTCCTCTCTCCTATTCCACTCTTTCTTGTAACGGAGGAAGAGACCTCACACATGCCCACTAATTATTTTATTTTTTTTAAATTCAATTTTTATTTTTCCCCTCTCAACAAAGGTAAGGCCCTGCATGGCCCCACTAATTTTTTTAATTATTTTAAATTTTATTTTTAAACTCCTCTCTTTTTCTCGCTCTCCCATTAAATTTTTTATTATTTTTTAAACTCTTTTTTTTCTCTTTAATGAGACAATTTTAAAATCCTAACATGAATGAATTCCACTAAAATAGTTTCTTTTAAAATGGGTTTCAACCCAACTATTTTTTCACCACTTTCTTTCTTAATACTTTTATATTATAAAATTAATCTAAATTATTAGTTTCTATTTTTTTTTATAAAAAAAAAATCAATTATATTTACATGCACTAAAATTTAAAAACAAATTTTGATTTTATTTATTCAAAATATAGGAATATATATATATATATATTATGTTACATTTCTATTTACACACATTATGTTGACCTTATAGGTCACGTTCGGTTTTGATAATAACAAATATCTGTTATATTTAATGGGTATTTGAGGTTAAGTGCACAAAGAAAAGTTCGAAGATTGAAGACCAAATTTCTATTGAAGACCCAATTTTATGTATTGTAATGTATCTCATTTATGCAATGAGTCTGTAATAATAATTAGGGTCTTTGGTTTGTAATAATTGCATGCATCATCTGCATGATTTAATAGGTAAACTCAAAATGAAAAAGACCTTAGGGAGGTCGACCAACACCGGATTTTTTCAGTGTCTTAAAAAAGGCCTAGAAATGACCCTAGGACACTCACCATTGCACTTGTTTGTGTTAGACACTTGAATAGGATGATTGTGGAATTAAATAGGATCGAACTGCACGAGTTATGCACTTTCGATCGATCGACCTATACAAGTCATTTTGCCCCTGGTTGACCAAATCAGATCTAGGTAAACATGTTGACTGCAGTCCAATCGACCGAGCTTCTAAAGTTCATTTGACCCCGGTCGATCGAATACCCTTGAAGTCAATAGTTTGACTTCCTGGTCGACCGAGTGAAATTTGTATTACATCAACCTGGTCGATTGAGGGTCCTCGGGAGTTGTCCCAACGGTCTGGTCGACCGACCAACTTAGTTCATTTTAGCCTTGGTCGATTGAATCTCACTGATTTTGAAAAAATCGCCTTGGGCATACTCGTTCGGTCGACTGACCTAGGTAGTTCATTTTTGGCCCGGTCGACCGAACCATATGAGCTTAGGTCGATTGAAAGTATTCTAGTCGACCGGTGCTCTCGTATTGCCCTGCATTTTTACCGTGGTTAAATATTTTTAAACAGGATTAATTAGGGTTAAAATGATTTTAAATAAAATATTAATAATATCCTACATGTCCTAACAGCTACAATTCTTCCAACATCTATACATAGCCCATCATTTGCAAAGATTAGCGGGAGATTAGCCATTTTGATTATGAGAGATTTTCTGAAATTCCTAAAATCTATAATACTCATTTCTAAGCCCCAACCACTCATACTTACCTTCTCTTATTGCCATAAGTCTTTTGTAAGTTGATTGAGTGATTGTATTAAATAAGTTTGCTCTCCTTGTTTGTTTGATTGAAATGATTTTTTTGAAAGTCAAAAACATTCTCAAATATCTTGTGTGATTTATATCGACATATTTTTGAAAAGATATTTGTGTTTGTGATATTGATCTTTGTTGCAATAATTATTCACTTACATATCATTTTCTAAATACAAAGATTAAATATCTTTTGCAAACCAAGCATATACACTATTTACGTGATTGAGATATGCTACTAATTGATATACTTGAGACTTGCTTGGTATCTTTGTGTGAACCCAATTGATTGAATATCTTGAGATACAAAAGTTGCTTATTGGTACTCTTACGCACTCATTACACTGATATCAAATATATTTGAAAGTTAAAATATTAGACCAAACTGAGCTTACGTATTAAATCATTTTGTAGTGTTTGTGACTGAGCGCATTTGGGTACATATCTGCTTTACACAAAAGCACAATCACTGTACCGATATTATTTGATTGTAAAATTTGTTGTATTTCCAGACGTGGCCTGAGGGGGTTTGATCTAACCTGAAAGGATCGGGTTGGGGTCAGCCCAGTGAATTTGACCTAGGGTCTTCTCCGCCCCGCAATGAGAGTTTGTAAAGGTTGAGGTCAGTTCTGTGCTAATTGACCTGGTTGTATTAGGTGCCACTTCACCCGTTAAGTGAGTTATTAGTTGAATCCTTGGCTTGCAAGTTAGAGGCGGAGACATAGGCACAGTGTGCCAAACCCCGATAACATATCTTGTGCCTTGTTTACTTTCTGCACTTTACATTTAACGCACATGTATGTTATGGTGTGAATGATGCAGTTGATTTAAATTTCAAGACATTATATCATTAGCACATTGGAATTGCATAAAAAGACACTAGGTCGTATTATACGAATATTTTATTTAACCTAGGAGATAAAACTTTAAATACCCAATACACCCCCCTCTTGGGATTGCACCAAAACCAACACATTATATACATTAAAATTAAAAAAGTGATTGGAATTATTTCAATACAATATATACAATATAATACAATTTTTTTCACCTACTTTCCACTAGAAGTTTCCAATAAGAAAATATAAATATATAATTATATATTTAAATATGTAAACACATGTAAATAATAAGTGTTCAACTTCCCATATGTTATAAAATAAAGTATTTAAATTTTACTCAAATTTTACATTTTAAATTTTCATTCAATATTAGTATGGTCTATATTTGTATTTTATTTTTTAAATTAATTTTACATTTAAGTCGGTCCACTGCAATAGTTTATATCATATGTGCATATCCGAAATGTTTTTAAAATTTTATATACCACATGCAATTTTTATGAATATTATACTATTCATATAAATATATTGATATTTGACAATTCTATTGAACAAATGATATAAAATAATGTGTTAAATTCTAACATTATTGTTAAAACCAGTATATATGAATGCCCAAAGCATAGGCTAGTTTTATTACTTAACAAATTTATGCAATTAAAGTTGTAACACTAAGGTATTATTGGGAGGGAACTTCTTATTTTTTCTTTTCTTTTTTTAAAAACTAGGCTATAACAATTAATATTTTTATTTTTATCAATTAAAAATCTATACTGAATCTAGACTACACACAATGGAAGGTAGCCTACCTCCCACCCGCATTCCTCGCTCCCTCTTCTAGAATTCGAAACAACCAAGACCTCCAAAAGGATGTCTCCAACTTTAATCACTGAGATATTTCCAAAGAGATTATAACAATTGAAAGTAATACAATAAAATATATTGCTAAGTCAATATTTTGTATGCATATTGACAAGTTTCATCAACTTTGTTGAACCTAATTTTGAAAAATGTAATTACGTGAAATTAGTGAATACATGTCTTTACTTTGTATTAACTTATGCTTTTATTCTTTTGCTTTCGAAGCGCTCCTAAAATGAATGTATGTCTTAATTGAAAAAGGTCATTAGCTAAGAGGATGCAAATATTAAACTAGTTTAATCTAATATATGAGATTTCTTTCAATTTTTCTCTTAGTAAACATCTCAATGGTTAGAGTTTGGGACATGTATGTTGAAAATCTCATGTTCTAACAATGAGACACAATAACAAGGGATATGAAAGGCAAGATACCCTATCTCAACCCAAGCCAATTAAATTAGCCACCATAACATTAAGTGAGAATTTAATTTCCACAATTAAAGACTAAATAAATTTCCTTTTTTAAGGGCTAGGTCCATAACTATAAAATGTATTCCAAGTCAATATTTTGTATTCATATTGACAAATTTGATTAATGTCATTGGACCTAATTTAGATGAAAGATGTAATTATGTGAAAGTAATAAATACATGTCGTTAGTTGTATTAATTAATACATAAATGCTTAACATCTTGAAATTATAATCTTGGATGTGTCTAGGACATTCACAAGGGTGGGCCCGACATCCAGATGCAGGTCTTACTCGTGTGAGTCTTCGAGACGAACCGATACCAATTTTAGAATGTATAGCATAGTTATAATTTAAGTATAAGAATTAAAATGGATTTTAGTGAGACCAACTTATAATTTCTCTCTTTTGTTTATGTAGCAAATGATGTCAATTGTTCCTAAAATAAATAAAGACCTTCATTGAAAGGGAAAAAAAAAAAATTAGGTTTTGTAGCAAGACCAATGTGGTCCTCCCATCAAGTCCTCTCATTTAATCAATATATTCGAAATAGTGAGTCTCACATGGTAGGGTCCATGCATAATGTGATGCAATTCACTGTTTGAAATGTTTTCATTGGATGCGACGGCCTGATGGGAGGACCTAATTTTTTTTCCATTAAAAGAAGTTCTTAATTAAGAGGCTGCAAGTTTAAATCTAAACTCAATCTATATAGTAATACAATAAAAGCACAATGTCATGTTATTACTTTGTGTATTGGATCTCAGCAAGTTCAATTAATGTTGCTGGACCTAATTTGAAATACAAGTATAACTATGCACAATTAACGAATATATGTCCCAATTGTATTAACTAAAATATAAGAACTAAAACAATTTTCACTTGTTAAAGATTAAGAACTAAAATACAGATAAATTTTAATAGAAATAAAAAATAATAGATTATAGATATTAATGCAACTGCTTAAGAAATTAATTTGAAGGGAAAGCAGTCAAAGGAATAAATGTTAGATTTGTATATTTTCCAAGCTTTTGCTTTTCTCATTCATTCATCACAATCCTTCTTAATTTAGTTTTTTGTTTTCCCTTTTTCAAGGGACTTGCTATTGAAAGAAGCAATGTCTTATTAGGCTCATAGCCATTTCTATTAGATTTCTAGTATACCTATATATATGACCAATTCTTAGTGATTAATAAGAGTTGTCAATGTCCAATTTCTATATGCATGGGGTTGAGCTTCTAAAGGATAGTTTGGTTCACAAACCTCTCGTATATGTGGGGTCTAGAGAAAGGATAGACCACAATGTGTTTATAGTATACAATCTCACCTTATATTCAGATCACACGACGACAACCTTACCATTACGCTTAACTTCCCCTTCATGAGACTGAACTTCCAATATGCATTTAAAATTTAATATTTGTACATGTACAAATTATTTCACCTTTGGTGGATGTGCCCCAACTAAATATAATGACCAATATAATTTTGTTTTCGACCCATTATATAGGCACGTGTTTAAGCTACATAACAAGAAAAAACTCATCTTATATAGGCCCAACTAAATATAATGACAAATATAATTTTGTTTTTGACCCATTATATAGGCATGTGTTTAAGCTACATAACAAGAAATAACTCATCTTATATCCTATCCCTTTTTATTGCTCCTAACATCAAAATCTGAAACCTTTCAACATTAAGTTTGAAAATTCCTATCAATGTTTTTTCTTTAAAGTCTAGCCAAACATTCTTTTTAAGAAATGAGAAATACAATTTTCTATTAACATTGCGCATCTCACATGTGGGCCAGTATGTAAGGAACACTTCATTTGTGCTAGAATGCTAGCTTGTAACCTCCTATTGAGGTTACGTTTGATTTGCGGAATGTCTATTTGTTGTGTAAAGATTACCAATGTGAAGCGGAAACACAAATCGAATCGGATCGTGTAATGCAATAACCAACGATGAATATATATATATATATATATATATATATATATATATATATATATATATATATAAATCAATCACATAGATAATAAAGGATAGCCAATAATCAATCACATAAGAATTTATGTGGTTCAGCAATGTGCCTACGTCCACAAGAGCCAAGGGCTGAATTTTCACTATCAATCATCAAACAAGGGTTACAATATTGTTTATATGGTAACCCTATGTGTACAGAAGGTTTAGAAAGTTCCTAAAGTACCCCTGTAGTAATCCCCAGAGCAAAATCCACCAAAATTCCCAATCTACTAATCTCCTAATTTAAAATCTGTAATCAATCTTGAACAATACCATTGACGGTTTAAAACCATCGACAGTTTAATGCTGAGCCTGAAGCATGTAAACTATAACCGTCGACGGTTATCTCCTGAGACCAAACTGTCAATGGTTTCCTATTGCAGCTCAACTTTCTTTGTTCTTGCTTTATCATGCTTTCCCCGTGCATGTATTCCACTCAATATGAGTCACACACTCCAACAATGTCCACCTTGATGAATATTCACTCCTTATGAGAAATACGTAAGCATAACTCGTAGCTTCACTAGGGACATTAGATTGGGATGCCTCCCGTTTAGTATCTAGAGACGTTAATCAAGTCCAAGCAATGCTTGAACTTGTCCGTTGTAACAAGTTTTGTCAACATATCAGCTGCATTCTCAGACGTGTGAACTTTCTCAAGTAAAAGTTCACCAGAAGCAACCAGTTCCCTGATCCTATGAAATCGCATATCCGTGCTTTGTCCTTGTATGATACACTTGGTTCTTCGCCAAATATATGGCACTTTGACTATCACACTACAGCTGAACTCCACCTTGCTAGATACCCAACTCCCTAACCAATCCTATAAGTCACAACGCTTTCTAGGCATCCTCAGCAACAAGTGACTGCACCATGAACCTCCAACAAATAGGCCCTCCCACATGAGTGAATACATACCTGTGGTAGGCCTCATACAATCCAAGTCCTTTGCATAGTCAACATCCACTTATCCTACCACTGACGGATCACCTTGTCATCTACTGAACATAATGTCATATCCTATTGTACCCCTCAAGTATCTGAGAATCCACTTAGCTGCATTCCAATGCTGTCAACCCAGATTCGAAAATAATTTTCTCATCACGCTGAAAGCTTGTGCTAGGTCCGGCCTTGTACGTACCATAACATACATCAGACACCCCATTGCACTTGCATAGGGGACCTTTGACATGTCACTAATGTCATCATCTATCTTTGGGTACTAGGAAGTAAACAACTTAAAATGATTTGCTAATGGCATACTCATCGGTTTAGCATTAACCATGCTAAACCTCTCCAACACCTTCTCTACATAGCTGCCTTGAGATAACCACAATCTCCCTACAACTCTATCCCTGCAAATCTCCATCCCAAAAATCTTATTGGCCACACCCAGGTCTTTCATATCAAACTCTTTACTCAACAGAGTTTTCAACTGATTTACCTCAGTCATTTTCCTCGCAAAAATCAACATGTTATCAACATAAAGCAATAGAAATATGAGTGAATCGTCCTCAAGACTCCTCACATAGATGCAACAATCATACTCACACCTCTTGTAGACAATCTTGATCATGTAGGAGTCGTAGCGTTTATACCCCTACCTCAGATACTACTTTAGCCCGTAAAGTTATTATTCAGTTTAAAGACCAAGTGCTTCTGTCTAGGTTGACTAAACCATTCTAGTTGTTCCATGTAAATTAGCTCCTCTAAATCACCATGAAAGAATACTGTCTTTACATCCAT
The DNA here is from genome assembly GCF_029873635.1 of Malania oleifera. Classification (NCBI taxonomy): domain Eukaryota; kingdom Viridiplantae; phylum Streptophyta; class Magnoliopsida; order Santalales; family Ximeniaceae; genus Malania; species Malania oleifera. The sequence continues at coordinate 37,227,064 of NC_080429.1, read as the reverse complement.
CTGCACCAAATACATGTCGTAATGCCCCACCAATCCAAACACTACCCTGAAGTGTGTTTGACCACAAAAGAGAAGATCTCATTATAGTCAACTCCTTTCCTCTATACACCCACTTGCATCCTATTGTCCTCTTCCCTACTGGAAGCTCCACCAAATCCCATGTCTAGTTCTTATGCAAGGACTCCATCTCTTCTACCATAACGCCCATCCATCTACTTTTTTCCTGGGTATACACCGCCTCCTGAAAGGTAGTAGGATCCCTACTACTAGTGATAAGTGCATAAGACACCAAATTATCAAATTTGTACTTAAGTAATGGCTTAATAGTGTGTCTGGGTCTGTCTACAGCTATGTTGCATTGTTGTTTGTCTCTCGAGCAAGAACTCACTGCGCTCTAATCATTATCACCTCCACCTTGAGTCTCTAACTCCACTTGCACCACATGCTCATTGCTGCTACAGTTTTCTGGAACATGTTTCTTTTCTTCTTCTGGAGTATGCCACAACATGGCTTTCTCATCGAAAACCACATCTCTACTAATCACCACTTTGTTTGCCTTTGGATCTTATAGCTTGAATCTTTTCACCCCTTTCTGATACCCGAGAAAGATGAACCATCTAGACATTGCCTTAAGCTTTGATCTCTCCTCACCAGGAACGTGCACATAGGCTGGACACCCAAATACTCTCAAACTGTAGTAGTCTACCTCGATGCCTGTCCACACCTCCTCCGCAAATTTTCGATGTAGTGCTGCCCTTGGTGGTTTGTTAATCAAGAAACACGCCATGTGTTACTGCCTCTACCTAGAAGTTCTTCATAAGCCATACACTGAATATGAGACACCAAGCCCTTTTAGTTATGGTTCGGTTCATCATTCCACCACACCATTTTGTTATTGTGTCTTGCATACTGTAAAATGTCTCCTAATGTCGTGCTAATCACATAAACCATGAATCAGTGTACTCAGTTCAATTTTCTAACCCGAGGCACTTAATCTTTCTGCCCATTTGGTTTTCCACCTCAGCTTTCCACACTTTAAATGTGACAAATGTCTCTAACTTGTGTCGTATAAAGGATACCCATATCTTTTATAAGTAATCATCAATGAAACTCGTGAAATACATATGCCCCCCTCGTGATACTACTCTTACCGGCCCCCAAACATCTGAATGAATGTAATCAAGGATTCCTTCCATCTTGTGCATGGTTGCCATGAACTTTACCCTATTCTGTTTCCTAAGCACACAGTACCTGCAGAAATCTAGCTTGCATGATTTGAATTTGACCCCCTTCAAAATATTTCTCTTATGAAGTTCCATCATTCCACGCTCACCCATATGCCCTAACCGCATATGTCACAAGATGGTATTGTCCGACTCAAACTCTGCAACTGCAGCTCCACCTACAACTGTGGTGCCTAGCAGTGTATAAATATTTTCAAGTACTTTATGCCCCTTCATCATGGTTAGAACTCCCTTACCCACTTTCATTACCCCACTTTCAAACTTGGAACTGAACTCGTTACAATCTAAAGTGCCCAATGAAATCAAATTCTTTCTCAATTATGGTATATATCTAACATCGCATAACGTCCTCACCACACTATCATACATTTTGATTCTAATGTTCCTAATTCCAATAATTTTGCATGAAACATCATTCCCTATCATATCAGAACCAGAATTTACTAATTTGTAAATGGTGAACCAGTCTTTGTTGGGCGTCATATGATAAGAGCACACCGAATCTAAGATCCAAGAATCCAAGAGACCATCTAAACCAGATGAGATCAAAAGCATATCACCATCATTGCTCCTTGAGTCTCCTTCTTCCACTACATTTGCTAAGTTTAATGAACCTTCTTTATTTTCTGTGTTCCCCTTCTTCCTCTTTGGATAATCCGGTTTTATATGCCCCTTTTTCCTGCACTTAAAATACAATATGCCCTTCCTCTTCATGGAATTGGACCGAGACTTATTGTTACTCGGTCCACCCCAAAACTTGCTTCTCCCACAATCCTGATTACCTTTCACCACAATCCCTTCGCCTTGAGAATTATCACCAATGTCTTTCTTCCTCTGATGAAAACCCAACAAGGCACTTGTGATACCCTACAACTCCAGAGTTTCTTTTCCCCATGTCAGAGTCATAATCAGATTCTCGTACGTAGGAAACGTAGGTAGGGAATTCAGCAACATCAATGCCTTGTCTTCGTCCTTGAACTTCATATTAACCCGCTTTAGATCACTTATGATCTAATTGAATACGTTGATGTGTTTATTCAGATCCAAACTCTCTGCCATCTTAAGCACATATAATTTCTTCTTAAGATACAACTTGTTCGTCAATGACTTGGACGTATACCGGCTCTCCAGTTTCAGCCAAACTGCCGCCGGCAATTCCTCATCCATGATGTGATACATCACGTCATTGGCCAGACAAAGCCTGATAGTCACCATAGCCTTCGCTTCCAACTCCTTCCAACTCATGTCGTCCATGCCTTTCGGCTGCCTCCCATGTAGTGCCTTCCTTATACCTTGTTGCACCAACAAGTCTTTAACCCTCCTCTGCCAAAGTCTGAAATTTTATGATCCGTCAAACTTGACAATGTCAAACTTTGTAGAAGAAATCCCAGTCATTGCAAACAATGACTCTGACACCAATTTTTGTGCAAAGATTACCAATGAGCAAATCGAATCGGATCGTGCAATGCAGCAACCAACGATGAATGAATACAGAAACAATCAATCACACAGATAATAAAGGATAGAAAATAATCAATGACACAGGAATTTATATGGTTTGGCAATGTGTCTATGTCCATGAGAGCAAACGGCTGAATTTTCCCTATTAATCATCAAACAAGAGTTACAATATTATTTATATGTTAACCCTATACATACAGAAGGCTGAAAAAGTTCCTAAAGTACCCTTATAGCAATCCCTAGAGGAAAATCTTCTAAAATCCCCAATCTACTAATCTTCCCAATTCAAAATCCTTAATCAGTGCTGAACAATACTATCGACGATTTTAGCAAACCGTCAATGGTTTAATGTCGAGCCTGAAGCATGAAGACTGAAACCATCGATGGTTTCAGGAAAACCGTCGACGGTTGTCTCCTGAGACCAAACCGAAGAGCAAAATATCGACGGTTTCCTCCTGTAGCCAAGCTTGCTATGTTCTTGCTTTACTATGCTTTCCCCATACATTTATTTCACTCAATATGAGCCACATACTCCAACACTATTTTTAGGAATACATTAATTACAATTAACTATATAAAAAGTTATGTCGTTACTATAAATCAAATAATAATAAGAAATAAACGAGGAATAACTACTCCTTAAATTCATCATGGGCATGTTTATTCCTTCCTTATTACACATTGAATGAAATAACTAGAAATATATATGGAATAACTTTCTCTTGATTTCCAAAATTTAAATTATATTTCATCTTATTTTAATAAATAGCTATTCTACTGAATCAAATCAATCATTTATTTAAAAAAGTATAATTCATTTGACGTTGACCTTCAATCTTCTTCTTCTTCTTCTTCTTCTTCTTCTTTTTCAGAGTTTAAAATCTAAAATTGTAACCATTGGGAGTTCACCCAAAATTAAGAGCAAAGGGGGTCTCTCTCATCACCCACAACGGCCACCTTGGCAAGAAGAAATTATATAATGAATGAAATTGGAAGGGGATTGGGGGTGCGATGGGACATTGGAGGCCAGTAGATCACCACGAGTCTCTATAAACTTATGGTTGGCATATGGAGCTCACTTGACTCTTCAATTGAAAACCTTCAAAACTATAATAAATATATGCAATGTTCTTCAATCCAAGAGACAAGAATAGGCAGTACCCTTCAATAATAGGTTTGGATTTAATTCAGAGGAGTCATTCTCAACATCTCACTTTCTTCCTTAAATCTTAAATATGGAATTGCCATACTGGCCCATTAGTTAACATCATATTTATGTTGACTAGAATTTTTTTTTATTTTTTTCATTATTTTTAGTCAATTTTGTGTAACAAAAAAGGATAATATTGTATACATGATCAAAAGATTATTAGGAACAAATGAGTAATGTTATGTGTCCTTAGAATTTATGAAATTCAAGCGGTAAGTTATATAATGCAAGGTCAATCTAGGCTACTCTAATCCAAGTTTGGGCCATTGTTCGGGAGTTCTTTGACTCTATAGAAATTGCTACAAAATTAACCTAAATTTCACCTAAATGCACACAAATGTAAATTCATGTTCTAAGTTCTACAATCCCAAAAACACATCCTTAGTTTATTAAGATGCACTTGCAAACAATATCTTCTACGAGGAGTTGTTTTTTTATGTCTCTTTGTGTTTTTTTTTTTTTGAAATAATGGTATCTGAAATCCGTTGGACACTTGACAAATCCACCAAAGTAATGAGTCTATCCCTCTACCCTTATCCACTTAAATACTAGAGTGCTATCTCAAATGAAAATTCGTAATCTCATGACTCGAACTTTGGCCATTTAACTACAAGAGCCTTGAGTTTTAGCGTACTTTTTTTTTTTTTTTCCTTTTTGTAGTCGATTGGAGTTTCAAATGAGACTTCGGTCAAAATATGACGTAGTTGATCTCCCATCCCATATTCCTTTCTAGTTTCTACCCCCCTCAAGATTCAAACATGAACCTGCAACATAAAAGTCTCAAGTTTTAATTATTGTTGTGTCTCGTAGGACCAGGGCTGGCTGTTCACAATATGGGGGTCTAGGCGAATGATTTAATTATGGACCCTTAATATTTTGTTTAATTTTTATTTTTATTTAAAATTAATTTTTCTAACTTTTTGAGATGCAAAATCACTAATTAAAGTTTTATATTCAAGATTTTCAAGTATTTCTTGTTCTATTGATCACATAGTCAATCTATTTAATCTTTCTTGTAACATAATTGATCTCAAATAATTTTTTATAAGTTAAGTTTTGAAAAACTTCTTTTTGCAGAAGCTACTGTCACAGGTATTGTTAATAAAATTCTATAAGCAATAAATGCATTTGGAAAACAATCTATCTTTTTTATAAAGTTCAATGTTTCAATTGGTGTACTCGTTTCTTCCAAACTTTCTTTTAAAATTCTCAATTCTGAAAATAAATCAAAACCATTAATATCTGAATGTGTTCCCCATTTTAAAATATTCTCAAGTGTTGAACATTTTTGTTTCAAATTATTCTCATCTAATGATTTTAATATGTTTAAATCATATAAAAAACCAAAAATATTCTCATATGTTTGAAATTTTTCAAATCTACTCTCAAGTGAATTAATAGCTTGATCTATTATGTATAAGAAAAAATTAATTCTAAAAGATTCTTCAGTTAAGTGTGTTGTATCATCATTAACATTTTCATCATATTGTTTTTTCCTACTAATTACACATTTTTTTTACGAAATACAAGTTCAATATTCATTTCAAATGCAATCTCTTTTACTGAAATCATAGAAGATATAAATCCATTCTCCCTATAATTTTTTAGAAAAATAATAAGACCTTTTAATTGATTAATAGCAACATCAATACGTATATCTTTTAATTATAAATTTTTACTAATACAATTAACAGCAAATAACATGTCATACCAAATAATCATTCCTAATAAGGATTCAAAATTTTCCATTTCATAAGTTGCTATACAATAAGATTCACTCTTTGTTTTTAGATCATCGCTAGTTTTTTCTAATTGAAGTAAAACATCTTTAATTTGAGAAGTTTGAAACCTTATTACCTTAACACTCTCTATTCGACTTTCCCAACGTGTCTGTGATAGTGATTTTACAGTTAAATTTCGTACACGGTTAAAATTTTCCATCGTTTTGTAGAAGAAGAAAATAATGTATATATTCATTGTACTACTCCAAAAAAAGTTATAGTTTTAGAACAACAATTAGCCATAACACAAAATACTAGATTAAGACTAAGACAACCACACAAAGTGTAAAATGCTCTAGGATTTATATCTAATAGTCTCTTTTGTACACCTTGCTATTTTCCTTTCATATTAGATCCATTATCATATCCTTGCCCTCTTATATTCTCAATATCAAGTTTAAATTTTTGTATGACATTTATTAATTCATTAAAAAGTCCTTCTTTTGACGTATCATCTACTTTTAGAAATTCTATAAAATATTCTTCTATTTTAATTGGACTTGTAGAAAGATTCAAATATCATATTATTAAAGTCATTTGTTCTTGATGACTTACATCCGGAGTGCAATCGAGTATGATTGAATAATATTTGGCTTCATTGATTTGCTTCATAATTATTTTTTTTTAATATTAAGAGTTAACAAATTTATCAATTCATTTTGCATATTATGACCAAGATAAGGATTATGAATTTTACCTTGTTGAAAACGTCGAATGTGTTCTTTCATTATTGGATCCAATTATGCTATCATTTCAATCAAACTTTTAAAAAAAAATCTCATTATTCTCTTGGTTAATCCATTCATTTTTCCCACGAAATGCCAAATTATTTTTAGCAAGAGTTTTCACAACATAAATAATTCTCAATAATACTTTTTTTCCAATGTTCTTTTTCTTTATTAATTTGTTCTTCCATATTTTTATCAATTGTTGCATTTTCTAACAATCTTAACTCTAAATTAGTCCATTTACTCATATTGAAAATATGTTCTTCACTAATTTCATGACTTTTAAGCTGAGTACTAAGATTTTTCCAATCTTTACACCCCTTATTAGCTAGTTCTTTGTTAGTTTTGGTGCAACCCCAAGGGGGGGGTGAATTGGGAATTTAAAATTTGTCGCCTAGGTCTGCTGGTTTTATCAACAGTATAACACAGCCTAGGGTCAGGCTATGCAATCAACAAATAAGCATACATGTGCAATAAAAGTAAAGTGCAAAAAGTAAACAATACACGCAATATGTTGTCGAGGTTCGGCCAAATTGCTTACATCCCCGCCTTGGCTACACCAGCACAAGGATTCTACTAAAACTCACTTAACGGGTGGAGCGGCATCGGTTACGATCAGCTCAATTCAAGGGGCTGACCTCAACCAACACACCTTAATAGGATGGCGCACCTAACTTTCCTAACCGGGTCTAAGCCAGTCTGGGATTATTCAATAGCACTAGTCTCCATCTTCAGGCTCATGCCTGGAATACAACCAATGTATATAAAATTTACACACGAAAATACGCTTCTACATAAGCAGATATGTGCACCAGTACAGCTCAATCAATATTGCAAGCATGAATAATATGAAAATATGTTCAGTGCTTTAATGTGTACTAAACACTCAATCAAGTATGATAATCAGTCCAGATCTAGAGTGTATATCAAAGCAAGATTTGAAACACAGTATGTGAATGAAACAAGATCAAATCAGGGTTTCAAATATGCTAAGCAAATTGATTCAAAAAATCTTAGCAAGATATCTCAATATACAAAGCACAATGGAGTATTTGAAAAACTAGCTTTTGAAAAGGATTTTGCACACAAAAATATAAGCTTGGGTATCTTGCATGACAATGCAAGAACCACAACCCTTAAAGTATTCCCACACAAGATTTATCAAATGAAATCGGTGGAAGAACTTTAATGCTAAACTCTCAAAGAAAATCAATTAAGCAATAATACAAGTGAGAGTTCTAGCTAGTAAGATTAAGCACAATAGCCTTAGAGATATTCACAACACTTGAAAGATCAAGAGAAATTAAGTGTATAGGTGTTTTGGAGTAGTATAGGCTAAACTAGGGTTTTGGAAGTTGAGAGAATTTTTGTCTTAATCAAAATGTTAATTCTTGCTAATTATGAAAAATGAACAGATATTTATAGGCAAGGAGGATTTTTTTACCGTTGGGGACACAATAGGAATAATTAAATTTATTTCAAAAGCCATTAAGAAAATTAACCCAATTTACCCCATTAAAAAATCGGTAAAAAATATTTTAACCTGCGAGGTTCAGGTGCCTGGCCTGAGGTTCGGGTGCCCGAACAGACTCAGCCAAAAATCCAATTTTTAATGATTTGGGTGCCTAAAGAAACGGTCGAATGACTGAACAAAAGTCGATTAACATTTGTTCGTTAGTTCAGGTTCTTGGTTCTAAGTTCGGTTAACCGAACTGACAAACTCGGTCGCCTGAGCCCATTTTGAACGTGATCATTCGAGCGCCCAGGTTGTTGAAAAAAAACCTGACACAGGTTCGGGTGCCCAAGGGAGATACGCTTAAAAGTGGTTCGAGTGCCCGAACACCAAGTTAACATATTGACTTGTTCAGTCGCTCGAGCCATTTTACACGGTATAGGTTCGGTCGTTCGAAGCTTCTCAATATTTTCTATTAAGTTCATTTTTAGCCTAAATTGATTCCCCTGATATGAAGAGTGATGTTGGGAACTTGTGTACTAAATGTAGGTACCTAAGGTCCAACTAGGATTTGTTATGAGCATACCTACCTACCATGCGTGATGCAAATTATTACAAGCTATAGGGTGTAAAGTCCATAACAAAGTTACATCCCAGAATGAAGAAAATGAATAAGATTTACAAATACAACACAAAATTCTTCATTCCTTGGCACGAATACCGCACATCATCATGGTATGTGTAACGAACTGTTATTTATTTTCCCGTTCTGATTTTTTTTTTTTTTTTTATACTGTAAAATTTATAATGCTCTGATACCTACTAGATTAAACCAAACCACCAACCTAAGCAGCAAAAAGTGGAATTCCTATAAACACGATCAAGAAAATATACAATACTAGAGTGCTAAAATATGTCCCCAAAATACCCCCAAATGGGCTAGGGCTATACATAAATACTCTCAAAAATACTCACTCTACTGTCAGTGCAGTACTGAAGCCCCTCTATCTGCGAGTCTAATCTATTTGCCTACCTGAATCACCTCAAAAATGTTAAAGTAATGGGATGAGATGACGCTTAGTAAGACGAAATATGCTATTGTTAGTGTGTAGCAAATAAGTTACAATACTATGAAGATTTGTTTCTATATAATCATGTATAACTAAATCTGTAAATATAGTATAAATAACATAAACACCACCTTTCCCATGTTGCTTAACATATCTGTATTTTAGGTTTCTATACATAATACTTTTAATATATATATATATATACATATATTCCCTATATATACATAATAATAACTGAAAACTTCCCTAGATGGATAATTGTATGTCATGATTTAACCCCTCATGACAGGATTGTGCTACCCATAGGCGGGATCTATCCTAGTTGGCTGACCAGAATAAATCACTATACTCCATCAGTCTGATCAGCCCTCCTCAACCTATATCTAATGGGGAGCCTGTCCACATGTAGGCATTTGATCGACCTACTTACCACGTATTATCTAAATAGGTGGTTGCACTCTATATTGTATGTAGCAACGGTACCGTACTTTGTAAATTGTATCTATAATGGTCCATCAGGATCTGATACTATATAATACATCTCTATATAGAACTATCTGTTTTACCATGATTTTGTAATAACTGTATCAACCATGATGCTATGATAAATTGTATATGTATTAACCATATTTCTGAAATGAACTGTAAAACTGTATGTCATGACACTGTAAACTGTATAATCATGGTATTTTGTAATTACTATAAAACATATCCACTATCTGTATATTCTGTAAAGCATAACTCTGAAAAATATTGTAAAGCATGTTTCTATACTATATCTATATTCTCAAGCCACATAGTAATTTAAAACATAATATTCATAAATGATAAACTGCATAAAGTTTTGCTATGGATAATAACCTGGTAAAAATATACATTTCATACTGAAAATCATTTTAAAACTACCTAACATAGCATATTTCCCTTACCTGATTCCTGCTAAAATCCCCCCTACAATGATGGGTCCTACACTTGCAGGGTTCTCTACTCAACGCCCTGAAAATCATATATCCCAGAATAAAATAATACCATTTCTACGTTTACAGCATTTCCTACAGCTGCTGGAAAGTCAAATTTCAAATAAAAGACCTTACCCTAAATCTGGTAAGAAACTCAATTCGATCCCACCAACGATCTGCCCCGATAAACTTGGAGAGAACTTCGCCATAAGCGTCTATGTAAGAACCCAACTCTTGATAATGGTTTTTAAATATTTAAAGAAAGGGGCATTTTGGTAAAAGAGTAGGCCTCGTTGACAAAGCCAGATTTCGTCGACGAAGTCTTAGTCCTTATCGTCGAAGAAATTCAGGGGTTCATTGACGAGGAAATGCTCAGGGTTCTGGAAAAACTGAAATATCAACCTTGTCGACGAGGCCACCATTTTATCGATGAAGCCAATGGCGGACTCGTCGACGAGGACGCCAATTTGTCGATGAATCCACCCGAGTCAAAGGCTCTTTAAAAGGATATTTTGAGTTGCTTAGTAGTGAAGTAATGGTTTCTCTCTCTCTCTCTCTCTCTCTAGGAACTCAGAATTCACTCTCTCTCTTTAGATTTTTTCGCCAATCATTGTTGGAATCAAAAATCTGAAGTTACCACGAGAATCGTGGAAGGATTCTCTACAAGTTCTACGGATCAGAATCCCGTTTCGGAGATTTTTGGGTTTCGACGAAAAATCAAGGTAAGGCTCGGTTTTCAATTATGATCAGATAGTCTTGTAGGAAACAGTCTTGTGAGTATATTCTGTACTATGATTTGTAGGTTTTGGAACTCGATTTGCTGTTTAGGAGCCTTGGAGTTCGGGATTTGCTTTCGGGGAAAAGGTAAGGGAAACTGTGTTTATATCGATTATTTTTGAAATTAGACTCGATGAAACTGTGGTTCACGGTCCTGTGTATGTTTTGGCTACTCATTTGGGGGGATCTAACGGGAAAAACTATGGGTTTTTCATTGTTACAGTTTGGGAAAAAGGGGGTGACAGGTTGCATTCCTAGTTTTGTTGAAAACTAAGCGTATATGGTGATTTATACTATGTTATTGGGATGGCCATGCCTTGACTTGTTTAAACTATATTTGTTTGGAAAACCATGATTTAGATTACCAAATGGGTGTAGTTTGTTTGGTTGTATGAGCATGCATGTGTGTGAGATTGTTGAAATGCTAGTAGGAACGGTGTTCCGAATTGTTCCAGCTACTGAGAGTGTCCGGCTCTATATCCGAGGGCGTATATTTATCGCCTGCCACGTAGGCAAAAGTATCCAACTCTATATTCGAGGGCATGAGCCTACACCAGCAGATCAGACCGAAGGGTGTGGATCCACCAGTTAGCACCGGTACGATGCCATGGGAGTCGGGGACTAGCCATGTGCCGGTGGCGCCATGTTCGCGAGTTAGCTATGGGCCAACGCTATATGTCGCGGGCCGGCTTCAAGCCGAAGGGTGTGACAACACCAGGATTGCTGATCATGTGTATGTGTTCGTGTATGCATTGTGTGAACTAGTACTGGACTGCATTTAACTGCGTGTATGTTGCACCATGATAACACTAAAATACCACACACCAATATAACATGTGTTCTTATTTACTGAGAGGTGTCTCACCCCTACTGTACATACATTTTTACAGGTCCTTCGAGTCACCAGAACTAGCGTCCTGGCGTAGGCAACGTAGTGGTCGGCGTACTGCGATTAGCGCTTGGTAAGTGCTAAGATTGTATTTTTGGTGGGTTGCCATTTTGAGATGTATTTAGGCACCCATTTGTATGCTTTTGATAGAGCCGTGTTCTCTTGTATAGACTCTGGTATGGTATTGTATATATATAGAATGACCTTTTTCGCTACATATATTCTGTTGTGTTGGATGTGTTTAGGGTGCCTGGGAACCCCACGGGGTTGGACCCTCATCCTTTGTACTATATCTTTGGACGTTTTAACAAATACAGGGACAGGTTAGATTTATCACGCCCCGAACCTGCAGGTGGATCCCAGGTGTGAATTTAGTAACCTAACCTGTCTCTGTATCAATTTAAAACATACCTGATACACTACAAATAGAGGGTTCGACCTCGTGGGATGAACGAATGCCCACATACATACATACAATCATCCATACTCATCCATAATACACATCGTAATACGATTTTTATTACATAAACATTATCATACCAGAGTCTATACAAACTAGGATATACATTACCATAATTACAGCACATACCCCAGGTGTCCACAAAACTATCCCGACAACCTAAATACCAAAAATCGTACCTAGTAGGTACTAGCAGTAGCTACGACACCCTTGCTCTCGGATGCTAGGATACTACTTACGGCTACTTGACGGACCTGAAAAACATTGTACATACATTCGGGGTGAGACACCTCTCAATAAGGAAGAAAACAATTTATATCAGTGAGTGGCATACCAGTGTCATTTTACAAACTTCATAACACTATAAAAGATACGATACAGTTTGAAACAATTCGTACAGTTTCATACAATTCCATACAGTTCCAGTATTTTTAGAAAACCATTCTAGTTCATACGATACCCAAAACATACATACATACATACATACATACGATCAGTGTCGTCACACTAGTTCACAACTACACAAGGTCACCTCGTCTCACAGCGATTACATTGCTACATATGCAAATACGCTGTGATGATCAAGGCCCAATAGTGATTACATTGCTCCATACGCAACTACACAAGATCACCTAGTCTCACAGCAATTACATTACCACACGCGCAACTATGAAGTGACGACTCAGGCCCAATAGCGAATCCATTGCTACATATGCAACGATTACATTGCCACACACAAAACTACGCTGCGACAACTCAGGCCCACAGTGAATCCATTGCTTCATACGATGTTGCATATAGCTCACACTACTTCGGTGACCAACCGGAATTAGACTGGTGATATTTCACACCCTCGGATATAAAGTCAAACACTCTTGCCTACGGTAGTTAATCGATCCATGGCACAGCGTACGGTAATTAGCCGCCACATAGCTGTTTCGGCTTATGGTAAATAGCCGCCCCTAGCCGATTTCACAAAACCTGGAATCATTTTTAAACTCATGTCCCTATACATTTCAGCGTACACTAATTAGCTGCCACATAGCTATTTTACAAATACCTAGAACAAATAAATACATCCATACATACCACACTTATTTGGTTTACAGAAAATCATATCGTTTACTAATTCAAGTATACAGTTTATGCAAATATGGATTTCGATAACCCCAATAATACACTTTAAACATAACCAACAGTTTTCCAAACAAAATAGAGATGACACCCGAAATCCCCAATTTTCCCAAAAACTGTAACCCGAAAATCCCATATTTTTACCTGATAGATTTCCCCCAATAACTAGCCAAAACATACATATGATCGTAGCCTATAAGCTTAACAATCCTGATTTCAAAAATGGACTGATATAAACAGAATACCCTTACCTTAACCCGAATTCCAACTACGAACTCTATGTTCCTCAAAACTACGAACCGAGACTCCAAAACCTACAAATCACACTACAGTACATGCTTACAATGCGTACTACTACACATATACTGAATTAGAAACAAAAACCAAGCCTTACACCGATTTTAGCCCGAAACCCGAAAACGCTCGAAATGAGATTCTGACCGTAGAAGTTGTAGAGAATCCTTCTACAATCCTCGTGGTAACTTTCGTTTCTCGATTTTAGCAATGATCAACGAAGAAATCTAGAGATAAGGAGTAGGGAGAGGTTTAGAGATATATATATATATATATATATATATATATAAAATTGAGATTTCTTAATGGTGAAGTAATGAGAATTTCCTTTTATAGCCCTTTGACCTGGCCAATTTCGTAGACGAAATGGTACCTTCGTCGACGAGGTCTTCAGAAATTTCGTTGACGAGATAGCGATTTCGTCGATGAATCTTGATATTTCCAACTTTCCAAACCTCTCGGCTTCTCCTCGTCGACGAGGCTCTGAATTTCGTCAACGAAATCCGGCTTCGTCGACGAACCTGCTCTTTTACCAAAATGTCCCTCTCTTTATATATAAACCCATTATCACGGTTCGGGTTCTTACAACCTCCCCTCTTTACAAAAATTTCATCCTCAAAATTTGCAATCTCTCTTTACATCCACATTCATACTACTACATACATACCTACTCTGAGGTGAAACGGTGACTATCTATACGCAGTCCCTCTACGATACATACATACTCACTCTAGAGAATACGGTGGCCATTTATACGCAGCCCTGTTACGATACATACATACATGCTCTAGAGAATACGGCAGCCATTTATACGCAGTCCCGTTATGATACATACATACATTCCCTCACTTATGGCGGAGGAATACCGTGGTCACATACATTCACGGCCTCGGGAGCTTACAATACTACCAAACCCTCCCAGAGACTAACCACACAATACTAATATGATAACATAGGTTTACATACATACATACATACTCATACCACCCTGCTATCCAACTATTACTCAGAATAACTGTGGATACTTCTGGCGTATTTCCGTCTCTAGTTCCCAAGAAGCTTCCTCAACCTCGTGGTTTCGCCACAATACCTTCACTAACGGTATCTCTTTGGTATGCAGCTTCTGAACTTTACGGTCCAGAACCTGAATAGATATCTCCTCATACGCTAACGTATCCTCAATTTCCAACTCACCATAACTGATAACATGAGACGGATCCAACACGTACCTTCTCAGCATAGATACTTGAAACACATCTTGGACCCTCGAGAGTGCTAGGGGTAGTGCAACTCTTTAGGCTACTGGACCCACTCGCACAATGTCCTCGAATGGTCCAATATACCTGTGGCTCAACTTGCCCTTCCTTCTGAATCTCATCACTCCCTTCATCGGAGCGATTCTAAGGAATACTTTACCCCCTACCTCGAACTCCAACTCACAGCGACGAACATCCGCGTAACTCTTCTGCTGACTCTGAGTTTATCTAATCCTCTCCTGGATCAAACCTACCTTCTCAGACACCTGCTGCACGAGTTCAAGTCCTAAAACCTGATGTTCACCGACCTCATCCCAATACAAAGGAGATCGACACCTCCGACCATACAAAGCCTCGAACAGTGCCATCCCTATACTAGTCTAGAAGCTATTGTTATAGGCAAACTCCACTAGTGGTAGAAACTGAATCCAACTACCACCGAAGTCCAATACACAAGCTCGTAACATATCCTCCAAGGTCTGTATTGTCCTCTCCGACTGTACATCAGTCTGACAGTGGAACACTGTATTGAAAGTAAGCTTTGTCCCTAGTGCTTCCTCTAAGCTCTTCCAAAATCGAGAAGTAAACCTCGGATCCCGATCTAAAACAATGGACACCGGTACCCTATGCATTCTCACAATCTCATGCACGTACACATTAGCTAGCCTACTCAAAGGGTAGCTAACCTTCGTCGGTACAAAGTGAGCAGATTTTGTCAACCTGTCCACAATTGCCCAGATAGAATTCTGCCTGTGAAGCGCTGTCGGTAATCCGATAACAAAGTCCATGGAAATGTGCTCCCACTTCCACACCAGAATGGGCAAAGGCTGCAACGGCCCCGCCGGTCTCTAATGTTCAGCTTTCACCTACTGACACGTCAAACACTGCTCCACAAACCAGGCAATATCCCTCTTCATACCACCCCACCAGAAGGACTCGCACAAATCCCGATACATCTTCATACTACCTAGATGTACCGTATACAAATAACGATGTGCTTCTTCCAGAATCGTCCTTCTGATCTCATCGTCGCTTGGAACACATATCCGAGTCCCAAATCTCAACACACCTCTATCAGAGATGTTAAAGTCCACAGTCAAACCTCGCTGCACTTTTTCCACAATCTCAGCTAACTCGGCATCACTAGCCTGCGTAGCTTTAATACGCTCAAAGCTAGCAACAAAAGCCTGATGATCACCAAACACCAATTCCACGTCAAGGCTTTCCAGATCCCGTCTGACATGATGCTGAGCTACAATTGCAATTATTGCTGCATGCTCTGACTTCTGACTCAACGCATCTGCTACCATATTAGCCTTTCCTGGGTGATAACTGATCGTGCAATCGTAGTCCTTAATCAACTCTAGCCACTGTCTCTGCCTCATATTCAGCTCTTTTTGCATGAAAAAGTACCTGAAACTTTTATGGTCAATGAAAATCTCACACTAAACACCATACAGGTAGTGTCGCCAGATCTTTAAGGCATAAACAACAGTAGCTAACTCTAAATCATGCGTAGGGTAATCCTTATCATACTCCTTAAGTTGTTGAGAAGCATAAGCTACCACCTTACCCTATTGCATAAGCACACATCCCAAACCCTTCAGGGACACGTCGCTATATATCACAAATCCCCCATCCCCCGAATAAATAGTCAATACTGGAGTAGTAACTAGCCGGTGCTTCAAATCGAGAAAACACTGCTCACAATCACTAGTCCAGTCAAACTTCACTCCCTTCTTAGTCAATCGTGTCAGAGGTCCAGACAATTTAGAGAATCCCTCCACGAACCGACGATAGTAACCCGCCAGTCCCAGAAAACTCTGAACCTCCTGTACATTCTTCGGTCCAGCCCAGTCGACCACAGCTTCGATCTTGCTCGGATCAACAGAGACACCGCCCTCAGACACCACATGGCCTAAGAATGCAACCTGATTCAACCAGAACTCACATTTCTTCAGCTTAACATACAGCTTCTTCTCCCGCAAAATTTGTAACACTAACCTCAAATGTTCCACATGTTCTTCTGCACTCCTCGAGTATAACAGAATTTCGTCAATGAATACCACTATGAATCAATCTAGGTACTCATGGAAAACCCTGTTCATCAAATCCATGAACACTGCCAGCGCATTTGTCAGCCCAAACGACATAACCAAGAATTCAAAGTGGTTGTATCTGGTTCAGAAAGCATTCTTCGTTACATTCTCAAATCTAACCTTCACCTGATGATACCCTGATCGTAGATCGATCTTCGAAAAGACCTGCATTCCCTGCAGTTGGTCAAAAAGATCATCTATACAAGGCAAAGGGTAACGATTCTTCACCGTCACTTGGTTGATCTCACGGTAGTCAATGCGCATACACATCAATCCATCCTTCTTCTTCACAAATAATACTGGAGCTCCCCAAGGTGAAACACTCGATCGAATAAAACCCTAGTCCAGTAGTTTCTGCAACTGCTCCTTCAACTCTCGAAGTTTCGCTGGAGCCATCCGGTACGGAGCTTTAGAGATCGGTGTCTTGCCAGGCATTAACTCTATCGCTAACTCCACCACACAATTCGGAGGTAAACCGGGTAGTTCTTCAGGAAACACATCCGGAAACTCGTTGACCACCTGAATATCTTGAAGTCTCAACACATCCCGCGGCGGTTCCTTCACGCGAGCTAGGTACCCCTGACAACCATCCAAGAGTAACCTCCTCGCCTGTAGTGCTGATAGAATCTATGGCACCGAACACACACACGATCCTACGAACTCATACTCCTGCTTCCCAGGAGGTCTGAATACCACTACCTTCTTCTGACAGTCAATCACCACATAACTGGAAAACAACCAATCCATTCCCAGTATGACATTGAAACCCGACATGTCGTATACTACTAGATTCACCGGTAGCAGCCTCTCCTGAATCATAACTAGACAGTTTCCTAACATCTTGCTACAAATCGTTACACTCCTAGTCGGCGTAGTTACAGACAAAATCTTATTCATTACGCTGGTTTCAACCCCACAAAATTTCACAAAACTAGCAGATATGAACGAATGGGTTACCCCCGAATCAAATAACATAACAGCTCAATTTGAAAGCAATAACATGGTACCTATAACCACATTTCCAGCGTGTTCCGCATCTGCTGGAGTAAGTGAATATACTCTCGCCAAAGCCGTGGTTACCGGGTAGTTCCCTCGAGGCATCTGATTACTCCCACGGTTTTGGCTCTATGCAAGCATATCCTTCCTCGGTTCTTGGCAGCTCTTCGCCATGTGACTCGACTTGCCACAATTGTAGCAAACACCCCAAAATGGCTGACACTCTCCCTCGTGCCATTAACGGCACTTAGCACATAGTGTGGAGGATGGATCCCCCTGAGAACTTGGCCGCTCGGTGTTACCGATAACCAAAGCTGTGATTCTTCTTCTTCTTCCACTGACTCTACTGAGGTCCACTCTGAGGACCAGAAGATACTGGTCTCTTCCCCTAAACCTGCACTACCTCATCTCCCTAAAGGTCGGTCTCAACTATGGTAGCTTTATCCACCAGGACAGAGAACTCAAGGATCTACAGCATCCCTACAAGACGGCGGATGTCTTTCCTCAAACCCCTATCGAACCTTCGAGCCTTTTTGTGCTCATTCGAAACCAAGTACGGTGCAAATCGAGATAACTCGATATATCTAGAAGCATACCTCTACACCGTCAAAGTTCCCTGCGTTAGGCCCGAAAACTCATCGACCTTGGCATCCCGTGTGGAGACCAAAAAATATCGCTCAAAAAATACCTCCTTGAAGCGGCCCCACGTCATATCAGATGGACCAGCTCTCTACCTCTCAAGCAAGCTCACTGCTGTCCACCATCGCCCTGCCTCCCCAATCAACTGGAAGGTAGCGTATAGGACTTTCTACTTCTCAGTGCAGTGGAGGACTCCTAGTCCTCTACCACTATCGGATCAGGTCCTCCCATAAATGTTGGAGGGTGCATGCGTGTGAACCTCTCGATGGTACACCCCGCATCAGTAGGAGAACTCTCACGTCTCCTAACACTCCGTCCTATCTCTCGGATCACCTGTCTTGCCAAACCACGAGACACAGAAGGAGACTCATCGCTTGCCGTCTCCTCGGAACCAATTTCCAAGTTATTATCCTTGGGCTCCATTCTGAAAACAGAATAGGAATCGGTTAGAATTCCTATATCGTACGCAGTTAACACAATCATACACATAATCATGTCAACTATTACTCTCATAGGTCTAAGCCTGTCCCGTCACACCGATACGAAAGTCGTCAATGGTCTGCCCTGCCTTTACTGGAATCGTCATCCCAGGAAAAACATGGAACATCGCCGACAAATCCTAGTCTAGCAACAAAACAATCCTCAACCAACACTACCCATTTCCTACATCCTATACTCTGGTATGAACACGTCAATACTCCTAAGCAATTCTACAAGACCTAACAATTTGGTTAGCTCTGATACCAAATTGTCACACCCCGAACCTGCAGGTGGGTCCCAGGTGTGAATTTAGTAATCTAACCTGTCTCTGTATCAATTTGAAACATACCTGATACACTACAAATAAAGGGTCCAACCTCGTGGGGTGAACGGATGCCCACATACATACATACAATCATCCATACTCATCCATAATACGCAGTGGAATACGATCTTTATTACATAAACAGTATCATACCAGAGTCTATACAAACTAGGATATACATTCCCATAATTACAACACACACCCCAGGTGTCCACAAAACTATCCTGACAACCTGAATACCAAAACTCGTACCTAATAGGTACTAGCAGTTGCTACGACACCTTTGCTCTCGGATGCTAGGATGCTACTTAAGGCTACTTGAGGGACCTGAAAAACATTGTACGCACATTCGGGGTGAGACACCTCTCAATAAGGAAGAAAACAATTTATATCAGTGTGTGGCATACCAGTGTCATTTTACAAACTTCATAACACTATAAAAGATACGATACAGTTTGAAACAATTCGTACAGTTTCATATAATTCCATACAGCTCCAATATTTTTAGAAAACCATTCCACTTCATATGATACCCAAAACATACATACATACATACATACATATGGTCAGTGTCGTCACACTAATTCGCAACTACACAAGGTCACCTCATCTCACAATGATTATATTACTACATACGCAACTACGCTGTGATGATCAAGGCCCAATAGTGATTACATTGCTCCATACGCAACTACACAAGGTCACCCAGTCTCACAGCGATTACATTACTACACGCGCAACTATGAAGTGACGACTCAGGCCTAATAGTGAATCCATTGCTACATATGCAACTACACAAGGTCACCTAGTCTCACCACGATTACATTGCCATATGCAAAACTACGTTGCGACAACTTAGGCCCACAGTGAATCCATTGCTTCATACGATGTAGCATATAGCTCACACCACTTCGGTGACCAACCGGAATTAGACTGGTGATATTTCACACCCTCGAAAATAGAGCCGGACACTTTTTCCTACAGTAGTTAACCGATCCATGGCACAGCGTACGATAATTAGCCGCTATATAGCTGTTTTAGCATACGGTAATTAGCCACACCTAGCCGATTTCACAAATCCTGGAATTATTTTGGAACTCACGTCCCTATACATTTCAGCGTCCGCTAATTAGCCGCCACATAGCTGTTTTACAAATACCTAGAACAAATACATACATCCATACATATCACACTTATTTGGTTTATGGTAAATCATATCGTTTACTAATTCAAGTATACAGTTTAGGCAAATATGGATTTCAGTCACCCCAATAATACAGTTTAAACAAAACCAACAGTTTTCCAAACAAAATAGAGATGATACCCGAAATCCCCAATTTTTCCAAAAACTGTAACCCAAAAATCCCGCATTTTTACCCGATAGATTTCCCCCAATAAGTAGCCAAAACATACGTATGATTGTAGATAGATTTCCCCCAATAAGTAGCCAAAACATACATATGATCGTAGCCTATAAGCTTACCGATCCTGATTTCAAAAATGGACTAATATAAACAGAATACCCTTACCTTAACCAGAATTCCAACTACGAACTCTACGGTCCTCAAAACTATGAACCAAGACTCCGAAACCTATAAATCACACTATAGTACATGCTTACAATTCGTACTACTACACATATACTGAATTAGAAACAAAAACCGAGTCTTACCTCGATTTTAGCCCGAAACCCGAAAACGCTCGAAACAAGATTCTGACCGTAGAAAATGTAGAGAATCCTTCCACGATCCTTGTGGTAACTTCCGTTTCCCGATTCTAGAAATGATCGACGAAGAAATCTAGAGAGAAGGAGTAGGGAGAGGTTTAGAGAGAGAGAGAGAGAGAGAGAGATATATATATATATATATATATATAATTGAGATTTCTTAATGGTGAAGTAATGAGAATTTCCTTTTATAGCCCTTTGACCCGGCCAATTTCGTCGACGAAATGGTACCTTCGTCGACGAGGTCTTTAGAAATTTTGTCGACGAGACAGCGATTTCATCGACAAATCTTGATATTTCCAACTTTCTAGACCTCTCAGCTTCTCCTTGTCGACGAGGCTCTAAATTTCGTCGACGAGAAGAACAAAGGCTTCATCGACGAACCTGCTCTTTTACCAAAATGTCCCTCTCTTTATATATAAACCCATTATCACAATTCAGGTTCTTACAAGATTACATTTTCACCCCCGGGTCCCATTTCCGGGTTTGGGGCGTGACAGTCGTGGTGGTCTCAGATCGTTTATCCGGCGACTGACAAAGCCGAAATCGATGAGAGAGAGAGAGAGAGAGAGAGAGAGAGAGAGAGGAGAAATTCTAGGAGAGAGAAAATAAGAGAATTTTGCTAAAAAATTTTGCATTTAACCCAGATTTAGGCTATTTATACTATGGGATTCGTCAACGAGACACGTCACCTTGTCGACGAGTCCTATAGAAAGTTCATTGACGAACCTGCACGCAAAAAATCTTCTCTCGGTATCTTCTCATCAACGAAACTTGTCTTCGTCGACGAGGCCCTCTTGTACCCTCATCAACGAATCCCCTGTGTTCATCGACGAGGACCTAATAAATTTTCTCGGATCATTGCATCCCAAAGTGCAACGTCGTCGACGAAGTCGGTTGCCTCCCTTTGTTCCTATTTCCATTTCCCTCCCTCTTTATTATTTAAAAATCATTATTCTTCGGGTCATTACAGTATGTCTTTTGGTCCGAAAGCGCGTGCACAGTGAACCTGCATGCAAGTTTTAGTACAACCATTAATACCAAGAGTATTTGTCATGATCAAAACTGGGTGTGGCTGGTCAGGTCAACATTGTTGGTTATTTAATTTTTGTCCAAATAACTTACAACAAAAACAAAATACTCTATCTAAATTTTTAGAATATAATATATATTTGAAAAATGCCTTGAATTTTCATCTTTCAGAAAAATTAAATCATTATCCCTAATAGGGCCTTTTTCAACTAATAAATTTCGTAATTTTGTATCTATATTTTTCCAATATTTTGGATCATAAATATTATCATCATTATTTATTTTTTCTTCTTTTATATTTTTAAAATGTCTTTCAAAAGAAATATCATTAGTTAGCATTTCTTGTATATCAATGTTATCTTTATTATTATTATTATTATTATTATTATTATTATTATTATTATTATTATTATTATTATTTTCTATCATCATATTAGATTCTAATTCCATCTCTAGAATTGATTGCACGTTTCTTGGAAGATTTTCATCTTACTCATTTATATTTTTTTTAGAACTAGAAATAAATTTATCAAGAGCTCCCTTTTGAGAAAACATTAATTCTTCTATTTTCTTTTTCTTTCTTCGTTTTTCGTATCCAGATTCATATTTTCTCGTTGACATAATTAAATTTCAAAATTAACATTAACTATAAATTGACAAATTATGTAAATAAATAAAAATAAATTTAATAAATCTATAAAAATAATAGATTAAAATAATATAACTTGATTATTATTATTATTATTATTATTTTAAATCGATCGGTGAATGAGACTTTAAAGATATCGGATTCTTGCCGGATACAACGCTTTAGCTTCAAAGCTTCCAAAATCTAAGAAAAATAGAAAAAAAATTCAAAGTGAAAATAATAAAAAAATAATGCACAAACACTGAAATCAAAATTAGAGTTGATGAAAATTACAGAGAATCGAAAGCCCAAAGATGATGAACACAAGAGTCGGAGCAAAAATCATAAAGAGACTGAGAGATGAGAGTGAGAAAGAGAGTGTGAGAGATGGAGATATTTTTTGAGAGAGTCATAGAGAAAGAGATGAGAGTAATAGAGAGTTAGAGACATAATAAAGTTGTGCCAAACACATTGAGACTTGAAAAAAAACAATTAAATTGCATTTATTTTATACTTTAAAATATAATTTCATTTATTTGTTAGTTGGGAAGTCAACGTATGGGAAGAGAGCATCATAAATAATGTTAACATTATTACATTAAAAAATATTTGGGGGCCCCAAAAGTCAAACACCTCAGCCGCCTTATGGTTAGGTCGGCCTACATAGGAGACAACCTTTTAAGGGTACTACTCATTAATAACTTTATACACAATCAATTTTTCTTGCACATTTGACTTTTATATTATAAATGAATTTGAAATATATCATGAGTCGTTAGAAAGAAAAATTTTGTTTGGAGTATTTGGTAAAAAAGTTGTATAAGATGTCTAAAATATTTAAAATGACAAATGGATATTATTTTTAGCAAATATAATTAATGCATTGATAGTTTTATAATATTCAAAAATAAAAAAGTAAGGATAACAACAAAATAGAATAACTTGTTAGAGAAAAATGTAGCTTTTAGTTTTTAAAAGTTTCAATTTTGTACTTGTTAAAAGGTCCCAAGAAAGTTAAAGGTTGGCTTTTAAAAGTTAAAAAACTTGATCACCAAACACATTTGACTCAACTCTTACTTCAATAAAGGAGACGTTGAGGCAAAAAAAAAAGAGAAATTAGACACGTACGTGCCCCTCCTTGTTGTCCATGTGTCTGTTATCTCTAGAGTTAATAATTTTGTAGGAGGAATTATTGAACTCAATCACTTATGAAACGCATGGTAAATGTGTCTCACTCGTTGTATATTTAACACTAATAAATGTGAAAATAACTACCACATCTCTCATTCAAAAAAAAAGACATATGAACATAGAAGGGCAAGTCTATATAATCTCTCTAAAACAAAGGGATCAAACTCACCCAAAATGCATCTTTAATCAATGAGGATTCATTTAAGATTCTTAATCAAAGAAAAGAATATATATTTATATATTTTAAATTTTTAGTTAGCAATCTATTTAAAATTAAATTGTAAATGTGCTACATATTTCAAATTTAAGTCAAAAATTTAGGTAGAATTAAATTTTTTAATGTGCAAGTAAAGATTATAAATTCAAGATGAGTCATCTCCCGCTAATTATGAACTGACTCATTTAACATTTAATAATGAACTTAGTTGTTAGTATTGTGCAGAGTGGCCTAAATGCCAATACGCAGCAGAAACCAACAAGTTGAAACAAAATGAGTAATGCAAGCAACCAATGATGAATATACGGAACAAGTAATCACAAAGAGAATAAAATAAAGCAATAAGAACATACGACAAAAGATATTATGTGGTTCGGCAATGTACCTACGTCCATGGGAGCAAGTGGCTAATTTTTACTATCAGATTCGTCAAGCTTACATCAAAGGTTAAAAAATATAGTTTATATTCTAATCCTATGCGTACAGAAGGCTTAAACTATAGCTGAAACACACTTGTAGCAATCCTTGGAGGAAAATCCTCCGAAATCTCCCAATCTACTGATCTCTCAATTCAAAATTAGTGATCTGCGCTAAACAATACCCTCGACGATTTTGGCGCAGCTGTCAATGGTTTAATATAAGGCTGAATTGAGGCCTGAAGCCCAACTGAAATCATCAATGGTTTCTTCCTGCAACCTCCTTCCTTATTCTTTGCTTCACCATGCTTTTCTGATGCATATGTTCCACTCAATATGAGACACATATACAACAATCTCCACCTTGGCGAATATTCATCACTTAAAAGAAATATGAAAGCATAACTCGCTGCTCCACCTGAGATAATAGATTGGGACTACCTCCTGTCTAAAACCTGAAGACTTTAACCAAGTCCAAGAGATGCTTGAACTTGTCTGTAGTAACAAGAACTCCAACTAACTAAATACTCAGCTCCTCGACTGATTCTATAAACCACAATGCTTCCTTGGCAACCTCAGCCCCTGCCATATACTCCGACTCAGTTGTTGAAAATGCAACTAGAGACTGTACCTTGCACTTCTAACAAATAGACCTTCCTTTAACAGTAAACACATACCCCATTGTAGAACTTTTATCATTCAAGTGCCCTATGTAGTCTACATCCACAAATCTCACAACCAATGGATTACTTTGTTGCTTGCCGAAACACCACTAGTGTAAGAGACCTTTGACATGTTCTGAACATCACCGTTCGTCTTTGGGTACTGAGCGGTAGACAGTTTACATTGATTCACCAACGGTGTATCGTCATCGGTTTTGGATTAACTATGCTAAACCTCTCCAACACTTTCTCCACAAAACCACCCTGAGATAGCCCTAATCTCCCTGTAGTTTTATCCTTACAAATATCCAACCTAATAATCTTCTTGGCCATTCCCAAAACCTTCATGTCAAATTTCTTTCTCAATAAAGTTTATGAATGACTAACCTCAGTCAAAGTCTTCCCAACAACTAACATTTCATTCACATAAAATAACATAATAATTACCCACTTGCCTCCTATCGCCATCTTCTGCTCTAGAAGCTCCACCAACTCCCACATCTAATTCTTATGCAGTAACTCCATCTACTCCACCATAGCACTCATCCATCTATTTTTTCCTTTTTTGGAATTTGTGTATTCCCAAGATGGTGGGGGTGAATTGGGTATTATAAATTTTGTCCTAGGTTCAATGTCTAGCAGCAGTATAACACAACCTAGGATCTGTCTATGCAATCTCAAATGCGCAGATAAATATAATATACGAAAATTAAATCATGTGCAGCATTCACAGTCTAATGAAAATAACATACATGTGTAGTAAATAAATTGCGGAATTATAAAGTAAATACACGATATGTTATCAAGGTTCAGCCAATATTGCTCACGTCCTCGCCTCAACTCGCAAGCCTGAGGATTACCACTATTGCTCACTTAAGGGGTGGAGCGACACCGTTTACAACCAAGTCAAATTACCAGGGCTAGCCTCAACCTTTACAAGTTCTCCTTACAACGCGAAGAAAACCCTAGGTCAAATTCACAGGGTTGACCCCAACCTTTACAATCCACTCCTTAATAGGGCAAAGTATACCCTCTTCAGGCCCATGCTTGGAATACAATCAATCAGCCCAATTTTTTAGTACAAATAAAGTTGCTTCCAATACAAGCAAATTATGTACCAATACGCACAAGCAATAACTAATGTACTTCCAAATCATAGATCTATAAGCTCAGTGCAAACAATGTGTAATAGCATTCTAAGTAATGCCAATAATCAATCAAGTGCAAGAGTGTATTACCAATCTATCTTTGAAACAATATGTAAATATATTTCAACCACAAGTAGGATTTCAAAGATTTTCAAAGAATATAATCAAATGAAATGATTTTCAAAACTTTATGCACAAGAGATAATAGCAAACCAAGCTTGTCAAAAAGATTTTTGCAAAAACACAATACAAGACAAGCTTAATAAGTCTTGCTATAATAATACAAAACTCACAAGCTAAAAGTTTCCCCAACCCATAGATTTATTAATTAAATCGGGGGAAAACTTTTGACTAAAACTCTTAATCAAAATCAATTAAATAATCAAAGACAATGAGAGTTATAGCTTTTGTAAGCACGGTGGGATGGTTTGGAATACTTTCACTCAAAAGGATTTTGCTAGATATTGAACAATGAAAGGGTATTTGGGACTTGAATGAGTAAAATGAGCTCCTAAAAATTTAGAGAATTTTTCAGCTAATCAAATCCCTAATCCCATCTTAATTTTGCAAATGACCTCATATTTATAGACATACCCAAAAAAAAAATACCATTGGGGACATAAGGGTAATATTTAAAATTATTTTAAACATGTTTAATCAAAATAACCCTAATTTACCCTTAATTACCAGCGGTAAAATTTGTCCAACTCGAGAGTTTTGGTCGACCGAGCCATAGGTTCGGTCGCCCAAACAGACACATAAGAAAAAATGATTTTTCCATGTTTGGGTGCCTGAAAATAAGTTCGATCTGCTGGCCAAGGCGATTTTCCAAAATGTCTGAGGTCTGCCGAACTTGCATCTTTGGTCACTTGAGGGTACTTTGAATGAGAAGTTTGGGCGCTCGGGTTGTTGGAAAAGTTGGGTTTAAATATTCGATCGACCGAGAACATATGTTCTTTTTAGTTCGGTCACCTAAAGTCAAGTCAACACTTTGACTTTCCCAATGTTCGGTTGACTAAAGCATTTTCAACACCAAGGTTCGATCGACCGAGGCGTTTTCAATGCCAAGGTTCGGTCGCTTGAAGCCCTTACCTATTTAAGACCTAAGTCATATTTTTAAATCATAAGTTACCCCTGATTGCATAGTTGATAATGGGGATTTTCCTAAGTGCTAGTGCAATGACCTAGGGTCAGTCAATGGTCTAGGCTTTTCAAGAAAAACTCCAGCTCAATTACTAGGCTTAGCCGAACTAGTCTCACTTACGAGGCTGAGACTCCCCAGTTCAATTTTCGGGCTGAACTGAACCGGTCTTACTTACGAGGTTGAGACTCCCCAGTTCAATTAACGGGCTAAACCCAACCAGTACAATAAAAACCATTTTTATACATAATACAGTGCTTCTAAGTATAAGTAAAAACATTTAAGCTTAAATGCAAACACTCTAGCATGATATGAAATGTATGCTCAGTAAAGTAAGGGTATGTTTCTCAAAATATTTTTCTAATCTTTAAACATAATATATATGATGAAGACTTCAAAGATTTAAACCCTAAATCAAATATTTTTCCAAAAATATTTTCAATAAGACATGGGAGAACCTAGGGTTATAGTTTCAAAAACTTTGCACAAAACAAAATATATGCATTTGAGGATCTATGTGCAAATCAAAGCAAGTAAAAACCCAAATATATGCTCTCTTTGAAAAGATTTTCTAAAGAATAATAAAGAGAGATTCAGAGAGTAAAATATTTGCCCCAATGAAAGAGTTTTTGCAATAAAAATGTTTTTGGGGAACTTTGATTAGGATAAAATTAGAGAGAAAAATTGGCTAATCAAAGTTGTTAATCTAAGTTATGAAAGGGGTATTCATAGTTTTTCAACAAAATATAAATGTTAGGGACCTATTAGAAATTTTCAGAAAAGTTTAATTAAGTTGTAACCTTAATTATGGTAGTTAAAAATGAGCAACTCGAGAGTTTCGGGCGCCTAACATGAAGTTCGGTCGCTCAAACAAACACAAAAAGAAAAGTCATTTTTGAACGTTCGGGTGTCTAAATATAGGCTCGGTTTGCTGAATCAAAGGCGATTTCAAAGGAGCGCAATTCATCGCCTGGTCTAAAGTTCAGCATACCGAACTTCAACTTTCAGTCGCCCGAGGCATATTTGAACTTGAACTTTGGGCGTCCAGGGGAAGGTGAAAAGTGACTATTCAAGGGTTCGATCGCCCAGGGACGCTCAGTTCAATTTGGTTTGATTGCCTGAACCAAGTAAAACTTGTTAACCCATTAGCCATTCGGTCAACTGAGGCGTTTTCAACACACATAGTTCGGTCGCCCGAAGCCCTTTCACACTTATGATTTTGTCGTAATTTTTAGCAAAATTATGTGCAAAGACCTAGGGTCAATCTAGGGTCTAGGCTTTTTAATTTACCCTAAAATTTTGGCATCGGTCGACTGACCTAAGGTCTATCTATGGTTCTGTCTGAGCATTCAAATCATTTCACGCATTTGCATGCATTATTACAAACCAAAATAATAAAAATTAAAATGCATATACAAAATGAAACAAATGTCTTCTTCTTCTTCTTCTTCTTCTTTGCTCTCCTATTCTTATGAAATATGTCAGATAATATCACTCTTCAAGTTCTTCTGGAATCCATTTTTCGGTATCTTATGTTCGTACTGAAATGAAAACTTGTTCATACACTAAATGCACGCATAAGATACTAATGGTTTGTCAACATCAAAATAGAGATCAGACTTAAAAGGCCAACAATCTCCCCATTTTTTATAATAACCAACAGCCAAAAGCAAAATGGGTACAGCTTGAAAAGGCTCCCCCTAAGAATATGCATAATTGAAAATATACACAGCAAAACTCAAGCATATTCATGAAAAAAGACATTACAAGAAATTATACATTTAAATTTTTGCGTTAAAACACAAATGCTCATAAATTTGCCCTTACCTAAAAACTTTCCTATTGGTCATAATCATTTTGCTCAAAAACATTCTCCCCTTTTTGGCATCAGTAAAAAGAGTTAGGCTAAGTAGAGAAGATTGATCATTTAAAATAAACTTAGCAAAGAGAACTCCCCCCTTTTAAAAATAATTTTTTATTTTTCTTATAAAACTCTCCCTCTTTTTAGTTTAAGATTTGGGCATAGAAAATTTATAACTATTAAAAATATAGCAATGAAGCACACACAACAGTTTAATTAGTCATTCAAATTTAAAATGACATGATGAATAAGGTCAAATCAGAAATATACACAAACCATTTCAATTTGAGCATAACGTAAGACCCCACAAAATTGGAATTTAAAAAGCATGCGGCATATGAACAAAATAGGTTTGAGCATAAACATGATCTAACAAGTTCACATATATTTCATGAATAATGCATGAACCTGTTATTTTGATACCCATAAAATAAATTTATAAATAATATAATTTCATGACATAAAATTTTAAAACAATACAAGCACGGTCATGAAAACATTTAAGCATACAAGCAAGATATAAAAATATGTTTCATTTAAAAAGCATTTCTTGCTTAAAGAATATAGATATACATATATATATATAAGTAAATAAATAAATATATATATATATATATATATATATATATATATATATATATCTCCCCTTATGATTTTTGATAATTACTGGGGGCAATGCTTACTGAAAAAGAAACTAATTTAAAGTTCAAGCAAGCAATGTTTTTCTAGTTTGTTATTTAAGTGCAATCCATAGTATAACCAGAAAAACCAACCATATAGATCCTATAATGATTTAGACAAATTAGACCTAGATCATATGGAAAGACCAAAGACACTGTGGCAAATCAAAAATATTTTCATTTATGATGTTCAACAAAAGCATTACAGTAAAACACATGTCACAATGAACTAACATAGAACTAAATCAAAAATTTGGTGAGCATAACAAGATAGGAATTTAATTTTAAATGCTCCCCCTATCAATTTGAATTTATGCTTAGATTCATTTCAACTACTTATACTGATTTTAATTGTAAAACAGTCATTTAGAGTGAAAATAGTATAAGTACTATTTTTCATTCCTAACAGATTTTACTGAATATATGTTAAACGATTTGAGTTCACTAGTAAATTCATTTCTAAACATACATGCACCAAAAGACTAACATTTAAGTCATGTGTAGTGTTCATGTGTGCTAGAGATAATTCAACATAGACAGGATATGATGTTCATGGTACCTAGAAGGAAACAATAAGAATATGAGTCCATGGGGAAGGTGCTATTAATCCTTTTTGCAAGTAGATATTAAGACTACATTGAGTTTATCATATCTTATTATACTGTAGTGTGTTGATTATACTAGTGCAAATCTGCTCACTTGAGAAGCATATACTTTGTACGCAAATTGTATTGTAAATTTGTTATATTCCAGGCATGACCTAAAGGGTTGATAATCTAGACTAAAATGATTGTATAGGTTGAGATCAACCTTGTTAATTGACTTTGTTGTATTTAGGTGCTGCTCCACCCGTTAAGTGAGTCTTAGTATAATCCTTGTGCTTGTGAGCAAAGGTAGGGACGTAGGCACTTTTGCCGAACCTCTATAACATATCTGGCATTATCTCTCTTTACTGCTTTATTGTGCATGGTTAATTAGTTTACTTGTGAAGTGTAATTTTCACTAAATATATATTGATTTATTTTATCTGCACTAGATTGACTCTAGGGTTGTGTAATATTGCTGCTGGATATTTGACTTAGGAGAGAATTTTAAAATACCAATTCACCCCCCCCCCCCCTCTTGGGATTACAGTAAAGCTAACACTAGCTTTCCATATTTTTTTTCTATGAACTTATTTATTGTAAAGTTTGGATGATGGTATCAAAAATGGGTTCTCCAAACGCTAATTCAAGAACCCACACTCAATCACGAACTACAAAGTATTTATGCAATATGATTGAGTCAAAAAGAAAATCTCATCAAAATACTCTTCTAAACTCATTATTGGATTATTAAAGAGTATTTATTCATATTCCCCTTTATAAGCTCTCATCTTTAAATCAAATCAATTAAAGCTTTTGAATAATATTGAATGGCTAAGAAGATTGCACTAGGTTTCAATCTAGAGAACAATTCATAGTTCAAAGAGACCTATGCACGAGCAGTTAAAATGGAAAGTCATTCAAACTTGAGCCTCTCATGAGTTGAGATTTATAAGAAAAAAGGCATAATCGGCTTAGCTCACCTAAAGAGATATTCATTGTGACTTTTTGGTCCTTTGAGCCTAAGCTTACAAAGCCAAGTTTAAATCATTTAAAAATCTAGAGCCTTGGCTATGAACTTTAAGAATTTGAAGAATGAAAAAGACATAAGATAGTAATAATGCACAACTCAGGAAGAGCATTTCTCTTTGTAATGACTCTATTAAATGCTCTCATAATCATATTTTAAGTATGTATGCCTTGATGGGAACAACATTGCAGATTGCTATTCATGATGTATTGAATGGTTGAATTTCTTTGATGGATGGTTAGTAACTTATAACATGAAATGTCATTGGGCCATGCTGAATATACTAAACTGATTGACCATACTTGTATAAATTGTCTAAATGCCACATGCATGGCTGATGTAGTAATTTGTGAAATGCATGTTGTAGAGAACTACTAGATGTGGTGCATGAAGTGAAGCCTTAATGTTAAAAGAATGAATGGTTTTCTAGTGAAACCCTAGCCTCCATTGCGAGGGAAGATGACGACGGCCTAGAGTGTCCTGCTGTTCCATGACACGGCGTTGGCTGGTTTTTGGGTGTCCTTCTCTGGCGTCACTTGAACGAGGTCGCTGCGAGGTGCTGTTCAGCCACCGACGCAAACAACGACGGAGGAGAGTTTTGCAACGAGGAAGTCGATGACGGCCTGGAGCATGCAGTGGCGTTGGCTGTTCCTTCTCCGGCGTCACTTGAACGAGGTTGTCGCGAGGTGCTTTTCTCTAGCCACCGTCACGAACAACGATGGAGTTGGAGAGTTTCGACTTCTCCAGCTACCCGCTTTGGATCCTTTGCCCCAGATGGTATTTGGGGGTCCTTTCTCCGACTTTATGCCCGTGAGGTTGCTCTGAAACTCTTATCACCATCGCAACGAGAGACCATGATGACGGCGTTTGGAGCTCTGCCTCTGGACTTCGGAGAGGCGCCCCTTTTGCCCCAGACGGCGTGGGGAGTCATCGTCGGTGTTGTTGGTGGCCAGTGGTGGAGTTGGGACTGACTCTTGTGCAGTTCCAAGGGAAAGGAGGAGTTGCTCTCCAGCGCTGCCATCTCCGCCGCTTCAAAGAACTTGTCCGCCTCAGCAGTGTAACCATCTTCGCTGCAGGTTGCAGTAGCGGTAGTACTCGTGCAGCAGAGACTTCTGGGCTACGGGAATCTGAGATGGCGACAATGACGAAGTGGTGATGGCGAACCTGCGTTGGCGACATACGGTGACGAAAGACGTAGGTTTATCGCAGGTTTGGGTTTTTTATTGATTATTTTTTATTTTGTTTTTTGGTGTTCAATATGGAATAGTTGTTAGACATGACCGCGCCGTCTACGGTAGCTATTACTGAAGGGTTGAGGGGAGGTGTCGACGCTAGTTTATGGGTTGAGGGGAGTGGTGCGAGGGATAATAAGGTCAAAAAGGGGGAAGGTTTCGCTGGGGGAAAATCATTTGCGGAAGCCTTGAAGAGACCAATTCCATCTTCAAAATTCAAAATCCCATTGAGGAAACTGGAACTAATTAATGGAGAATTAGGTTTTGTTTTCTCCAATGTGGAGATGGAAAAGGCTACTGAGGATCTAAAGTTTGCGTTGGTGCTTAAATTTCTTTCTGCAAGGCCGTCTATTGATGTCCTTCAAAGGCATATTATCCAATCCTGGGGTCTATCTGAAGTCTCAATGATAAATTTTATGGACAACTATCATGTTATGTTGCATTTGGTAAATGAAAAGGATTACATTCATGCATGGGCATAAGAAGTAAGATGGGTGGCAGGGTGCCAATTTCGGCATTTTAATTGGTCTGTGAATTTTGATGTAAACAAGGAGCCATCGATCGCACCTCAGTGGATTTTCCTTCCAGGTTTGCCTTTACATTTATATAGAATGGACTATTTACAGAGTTTGGCCACTAGATTTGGTAGATTCCTGGAGACGGATAATGCCACATTATATAGAACACGAGCCGCTGGTGCGAGATTATGTGTTGAAGTGGACTTGCAGAAAGATCTTGTGGAGGGTTTTCCGTTGGTAATAGGACAAAGCCGAATTGGAAAAGGGTAATATATGAGAAGAGAGATTTCTATTATAATAAATGTTGTAGACAAGGTCACAATAAAGTAGTATGTCGGTTTAAAGTTAAGCCTAAGGACAATAGGAAGGTAGGTATGAGGAAGGAGGGAGATGAGATGGTTTGGAAAGAAGTGGATGGAAAAGAGAATACGATAGTTGAAGAGGAAAGTCTTGTTTTGAAGATTCAGGATCATAGGGTGAAGGAGAAGAAGGATGGAAAAATGAGTGGTCTGTCAAATAGGATTGAGAAAAATAAAGAAATTGTGAATGAGGTTAATAATTTGGGCAATCAAAAAGTGGATGAAGTTAATTTGGTAGAGAAAAATAGTAGAGAGAAAGCCAATTGTTGTCAAGACCAGAAGTTAGGGGTGCTAAGGGTGCAAGTAGAACTGGGAGGTTGTTCTAGGTCTACCCAGGAAATCGGAGTTGTGTATGAAGGAGGGAGGGGAAAAGTTGAAGGACAAGGATGGGGAGGTGATTTTGGTGAAGGAGGTGGATGAGAGAGAGGGGGATGTGGAGGGTGTAGGGTGTAGGGAAAATTATGATGTGTTGTCTGAGGGAGATATGGAGATTTGCATTGATACTCAAAAAGAATATCACTCTGATCCAGATAATGTGACAGTGGGTGAGTCGAAAGGAAGAAATAAAGATGACGGTCAAGTGAGAAAATCTGAGAGGGCTAAGGTAGTGCCTCAAAAGTTGAACTTATGATGGACAAAATTATGTTTTGAAATTTAAGAGGGTTGGGCACGTCAAAGGGAAGATTGAAACAAATTGTGAAAGATCAGAAAGTTTCGATTTTGGTAATTTCGGAACCTTTTCAAGATATAGGAAAGATAAAAAGGTGGGTGGTGTATTTGCAATTTACTAACTTTTGCTCTAATGTAGAGAAAGGTGGGAAGATTTGACTGTTCTGGAAAAATGATGTTCAATTGGATTGGGTGGGTGCCTCTAATCAATGTGTGACAGTTTTGTTAACAGAGGATAGAGGCTCTTTGCTTCTTACTTTTGTATATGCTAAATGTCATCATATTGAGAGAAGAGATTTATGGGAACAGCTTCAGGGGCTATCGAGTTTTAATGTGGCTTGGGTTGTTATGGGGGATTTTAATGTAATTCATTCAGATGAGGAAAGGGTAGGAGGTAGACCTCGCTTGGGTTCGTCTATGGCTGAATTCAATGATTGTATTAATAGATGTGGTTTATTGGACCTCAAATTCGAAGGAAGTCAATTTTCATGGTGAAACGGCCAACAAAGGTTTGATGAGAAGTTGGGCGAAACTGGATAGGGTGCTGATTAATAATATTTTTTTTCTATAAAATATGGTGAAGCTAAGACGTCTTTGTTGAAAAGAAATACTTCAGATCATTCTCCTATTATTTTACAGTTGTGTGCGAGTATGGAGAGGTATGGGCTAGCGCCTTTTAGGTTTCAAAACATGTGGATGTCGCATGGGGATTTTTTGGAAATGGTTGAATCATCTTGGAAAGAACACATTGTGACGGATTCAGGATTGTGTAAATTGGCAGGTAAATTGAAAAGGCTAAAACAAAGACTTAGAGTGTGGAATAAACAGACTTTTGGGCGTGTTGGTGGTTTTATTCAAGAGTTGGAGGAAATGGTGGAAAAATATGAGAATTTACTACAGAAAGAGTACTCTGAATCAGTTGAAGAAGAGTTCTTTGTTTCTAAGGCTGAATTGGAGGTTTGGTATAAAAGGGAAGAGGCTAGGTTGGCACAGTAAGCAAAGTTGAAATGGTTGATTGATGGTGATCAGAATTCAAAGTTTTTTCATGCTATGATTACGCAAAAAAGGCATAACTCTTGTGTAAATTCAATGGTGCTCCCTGATGGGTCGGTGTTGGAAAATATGCAGATGGTCCATAATGAGGCTGTGAATTATTTTGAGCAATTGAGGCAAAATAGTTCAGTGCAAAGGTCAAATCTAGACGGTCTTATCCATTCGGTGGTTTCTGAGGAGTCTATAGGTCGGTTAAGGGAAAGACCAACTGAGGAGGAGGTTTATGAAACTATTTCTTCCATTTCTGTGAATAGTAGCTCGAGACTGGATGGGTTTGGGTCTTCTTTCTATATTACCTATTGGAGGATTATAAAAAATGATGTGATGGATGCGGTAAGAGAATTCTTCAGAGGTGATATGTTGCCTCAGTATTTTTGTTCCTCTTACATAGTGTTTATTCCTAAAGCAAAAGATCATCAATCTTTTGATAAATTTCAGCCGATAAGCCTTTGTAACATAATCTATAAAATTTTCTCCAAAATCCTTGTTGGTAAGCTTTCGTGGTGATGGGTGATTTAATATCTTTAGAATAATGTGTTTTTGTGAAAGAAAGGAGTATTTTTGAAAATATAACGCTTGCTCGAGAGATGACAAAATTATTACATAGGCAAGTGAGAGGAGGTAATATAATGCTAAAGTTTAATATGAGCAAAGCGTTTGATCGAGTGGAGTGGCAGGTGGTAGATCAGATTTTCCATGCTTTTGGTTTTCCAGACTGGTTTTGTAAGTTGATTCAAAATTGTATTTCTACTTCTTGGTTTTCTGTCATGATGCATGGCATTTATAAAGGTTTTTTCAAGTCAAAAAGAGGTTTGAGCCAAGGGGATCTGTTGTCGTCGTATATTTTCATCATCATGGAAGAAGTTTTTTTCTAAATTAGTTCAAAAAAAATTGTCTAAGAAGTGGATTTTACCGTTTGCACATTCGTGTGGTGTACCTATTATATCACATTTAATGTACGCGGATGATGTTGTTATATTTGCTAATGCTGGGAAAAAGTATGTTAAACAGATAATGGAAGTGATTCAGAAGTATGAAAACTGGACTAATCAAAGGGTGAATAAAGATAAATCAGCTATTTTTTTCTCAAAGAAGTTGGGTGTTCTGAGAAAGGGAGAATTCTTCAAGAAATTGGTTTTAATGAAGGTAAATTTCCTTTTATGTATTTGGGTGTGCCGATAGTGGATGGTAAATTGAAGGGTTGTCATTTTGACCCTTTAATTCAAAAAATAAGTAAGAGAGTTAAGGGCTAGAAAAGTAGACTGTTGTTTCAAGGAGGTCATCTAGTTTTGTTGAGACATGTGCTGTCGAGTATGTCATTACATCTGTTAGCTGTTATAAATGTCTCGAAGCTGGTGATAAAAAAGATACAAGGTATGTTTGCTTATTTTTTTGGGGGTTTTAAGGATGGGAAAGGAAAATGAAATGGAGGACTTGGAAGAAATTGTGTGTTCCTGTTGAGGAGAGGGGCATAGGAGCAAGGGACATTTTGGAAGTGCAACGAGCTTTGTTCATGAAATTTGGTTGGCATTTATTAACTCAAAATTCTTTATGGGTTAGATTTTTTAGAGCTAAATATGTGAAAAGAGGACATATTGCTCTTTTCAGACCTCATGGATCGGATTCTTCCTTTTGGAGGAAAGTTCTATAGGATATGCCTGAACTGTTAAGTAAATCTAAGTGGAAGGTTAGAGAAGGAGATGTAAATTTGTGGTATGATAAGTTTCTGGATTTGGGACCTTTGTTTGCAGAGTGTCCAGATGGTGCACATTCGCATATCAGATTAAAAGATTTGGTTATTAATAATAGGTGGGATGTGGAAAATTTGCAGAGGATTTTGGGGTATACTAAAGTAGAAGAAGTGATGGAAAAGGTGGGAAATCTTAGAAACTCTTCGTACATACTTCTATGGCTCCTGGAAAAGAATGGTTGCTTTAATACAAAGTCCACATGGGATGTTATTAGAGTTAGAGCTCCAAAGTTTGAGTGGGCAAAGTGGGTTTGGAATAAATGGTTACCGAAAAAAATTACTATCTGCATGTAGAAGGCCGCTTTTGAGTGCTTAAGTGTTGGTGAAAAGGTGAGAAGGGTGGGGGTTTCGCTTACTTTGGCGTGTAATTGTTGTAAGATGAGGCAGCCAAAAGATATGGATCATGTGTTAAATAAGGGAGACTTTACTACTAAGGTTTGGAGGAAGGTTTCGATGGAGGTTGGTGTTCCTTTCCTTAGACAACAAAGTTGGAAAGAAAGAGTCCAAATGTGGTTTAATAGGGCTTCCAGATTTTCTCAATTGGGATCGTTTAAGGGTTTGATTCCTTGTTTAGTAGTTTGGAGGCTGTGGAGAAGGAGATGTGTGACTAGAATGGAGGGGAAATTGAAGAGTAATACAGATGTGTGGCTATCCATTAAGTATTGGGTAGGAGTTTTGAGTAGGAACATAACAGGAATAACTCAGTTAAAGGATGCTAATTTTCGGATATTGTAGAATCTGGAAGTGCAAATTGTGAATAAAAGAATTAAAACTATGCAATGTATAAGATGGCTAAAACCGGGGCAAGGGAGGTTGAAACTAAATTTGGACGAGAGTAGTTTGGGGAACCCAGGGCCGACGAGTGGTGGTGGCATCCTTAGAGACCATATAGGTTCTTTTGTGTTTGGTTTTTCAAATTATTTTGGTTTTTATTCAAATAATGAAGTTGAATTAAAAGCTGTGTTGGAGGGAATAAAGATTTGCAAATAGTTGGGTCATACTAGTATTGATATTAAATGTGATTCGAATATTGTTGTAAATTGGATTAGATCAAGTAGGTGCTCCTTGTGGTATTTATGGGATTTTTGGGAGCAGCTAATTGGTTTATTGGAGGGAGTATACTTTTCGATAAAACACTGGTATAGAGAAGGAAATAAAGTGACAGATGCCTTGGCTCATCAAGATGCTAGGGGGAGGAATAGTTTGTTTACAAATAGTAGTCAACTCCCTAGAATTATCAATGGGTTGTATAAATTGGAAAAGATGGGTACGGCTTATATGAGTTATGTTTAGCTGATTTCCTATTAGTTTTGGTCTATGCTTTATGTTGTTTATCTTTTGTTTGTTTTGTTGCATGATATTTGTTTTGTAGGTCCTTATTTTGTTTTCTTTTGATTGGACTTGTAATCCTATTTTGGCTGGATGTTGGTGTTGTTATTTGGGAGGCCTTTAAAGTTTTGTCTTTTGTTTCTCCCTTTGATTATCTTATAACCATGGTATTCCTCCGTCAAAAGTGAGGGTTTATCAATAAATAAATGGAGGTACTGCCCTTCTTTAAAAAAAAAAATTATGTGGTGCATGTTTTTGTGATATGCATGATGGAAAAGTTATCCATTTACAGACGGCATGCTGCCAAATTTTTATGAAAACAATAAAAGCGTATTGAAATTCATTCTCAAATACACATTGCATATGCTTGGGAAAAATTTTATCCATAAGAACATATATAAGGGAGCTGAGCTCCATCCCTAGAAAAAGAGCATAAAAGACTCATATGCATCCTATTCCGCTCTTTGAATATTGAGACTCTTCTGAAATCTTGAACATCATATCCTACTCTTAAAGCTCTATATTTAGATATGGATTATTGTCGGTGATGTGCAATACAGTATGTCTTAATGTTTATATTTCCGATGCTTTTGTAGCCTATAGGGACAACTATACTGATCAGGTGATATATATATATATATATTAGTTGATAAATATTTAGTATAGTTGGTTAAGGGAATTCAAAAAATTGCTTATACTTCTTGGCATGCTTAAGGAAATTATTTCTTAATAAGTATAAGCACCTCATTTCATCTAAGATAGTATTCAAATCCAAATGAGGAGCTTTTAAAACTAAAATCTCTATCTTGTTGTGCTCACCCATTCTTAGGCTTAGATCAATATTGAGCTTATTGTGGCATTTGCATTAAACTATAATGATTTGCTTGAATATCTTAAGTGAAAATATACTACTTAGCCACATTTTTTTTAATTTATGATCCCTATTTTAAATTCTTCTGATATTTTTTGGATCTATATAGTTGCATTTTTCTAGTTAATATATAAATTGTTTGTGCTTAAATGACTACCAAAAAAACATAGTTTGCATGATCTTTAAAGTTTTTATTTCAACAAGCATTATCCCTAATACTATCAAAGGGGGGGAATTTTTTTTAAACATTTTTTTAGCAAGAAT
This sequence comes from Malania oleifera, assembly GCF_029873635.1. Taxonomy (NCBI): domain Eukaryota; kingdom Viridiplantae; phylum Streptophyta; class Magnoliopsida; order Santalales; family Ximeniaceae; genus Malania; species Malania oleifera. The sequence continues at coordinate 37,187,448 of NC_080429.1, read as the reverse complement.
TGAACTTATATAGGTTATATCTTTTATCTTGCTTGTATACTTAAATGAAATTCATGACATACACTAGTTGGTAATTAAAATTAATTTGTGTCGTGAATTTTTTAAGGGCTTTACTACTTTATTTGGTCTACTTATTTAAGAAGAAATTTTATTAGTCATTTTGCTAATGACAAAAAGATGAGATGTTTTATGAGCAAAATTATTGCAAAATTATTATTCCTTTCTTCATGTCCTTTTGTTATTCACAAATGGAAAATGATAAATGTGCTTAATTGAATATTTTTTTCAAAGTAGCTTCAACATAAACTGGACATTGACCAGACTATATTCAAATGCTTAACTTGAAAAATTTTGAAGTCTTCGTGTTTGAATATGACCTATATTGAATATCTTTTTGATTTATGCATATTATAAGGAGGAGCCTTGTCAGGCAAACCTAAACTTTGCTCCTATGTTTGTTATCACCAAAAAGGGAGAAATTGTTGACTTTTTGAGTCCGATCCTTATTTTGATGATGACAAACAATAGCATCTCACTTTTGTATTAAGTGTGAACAGGTTTATATGTCTATAAGCACAAGTGACGGATGCAGAATGGAAGTCGTAAAGAGCACCTAAGCGAGCACACTAATCGGCGTATTCCATGGGATTGCAAAGGAGTAAATCATGAAGATTTTATTTGCTTTTATGTTATAATATAAAATTAAGTTTCATTTGTGCATGCATGCTCATATGGTTTAATTTGAAGCTCTCTCTTAATCTCTCAAAATGACCAAGACCTTATATTGACTTTAGGACCCAAGATTTTGATGAAAACTTTTTATTCAAAAAATTAAACTTATATCAAAAGGTTTAAATTGGTTTTGAAAATCAAAAGGGTAAAAATCATTTTTAGAATGAAAAACTCCAAAACAAGTTTTTCAAAATCCCTTTCATATTTCTGCCATTGCATTTGATGAGCAATTTTCTTGATCAATAAGTTCTCATATTAAAATATGTTTAACATGAAAATTATGGGATTTTCTTTTATCTTTCTTTTGATATCAAGAACGTCCAATTTGGAGTCGTATAGAAAAATTTATGGCCAAAACACTGAAAGGTGTTCGTAGTAGAAAAATTCCCTTCATGTTTCTTCCATCTCATTGATGGGCATATTTCTCTATTCTTAACTTCTCATCTTAAAAAGTGTTCAACATCAAAGTTGTGGGATTTTCTCTTAAATTTTTTTTGATACAATAACGTTTAATTTGGAGTTGTATAGAAAACGTTATGCTCAAAAAACTAACGGGTGTGTGCGCAAAAAGCTCCCCAATTCAAATTAAATCATAATTTAACACCCCCAACGGCCATAAAACGGCTTGTTTTGGTTTTATCCTATAAATACATGCCCAAACACTTAGAAAATAAGAGTGAAACACTTGGGAAGCATACTTACATATTCTTTGTTTCTTGTTCTAATTTCCAAACCCATTTTTTGAAGATCAAATCCTACTTCTCCTACATTTCTTTTTGAAAATCTCTTTTGGGGAAATTATCTTGGGGTATACAAGTTAGGCTTTGAGCATATATCCATTTTATATATCTTACTTGAAAAGCCTCTTGTTCTTGAGATTTCTAAGGTCAAATTTATTTGAAGAAATCATTTTCTATATTTCTTCTACTTCTTTTATTTGAAAATATATTTTTGGAGAAAACTCTTTGGATTTTTGAAGAGTGCCTTGAGCAAAATATCACTCATATTTTTCTTGTTTAAGAGGATTTTCATAGTTGAAATTGCAAAGGTCAATCACTTTCCATACTCTCACTCATTTATTTGAAAAATATTTTGAGAGTGTTCCGCATACTCTACTAAGCTTCATTTGAAAAATCATTTGAGAGTGCATATTAGGATTTCATTTGTAAAATTCAGCTTATTTGAGAAGCGTCTTCTTGTACGAAAATTTCCACATCATTTGTATTGGTGGTTCGTATTGTGAACCGTGGAGATGTAGCTACGCCTCGTGTAAAGAGCGGATTGTAAAGAGGTAACTACGCCTCATGTAAGCAGCGGATTGTAAAGAGGTAATTATGCCTCATGTAGGCAGCGAACTATAACAGGAAGCTTTGCCCGATTTCAGGGAGTGAATAGTGGAATCCTTGGGTGTGTTGCCCAAGGCGAGGACATAGGCGGGTTTGCCGAACCTCATTAAAAATTCGGTGTTTGCTCTTTCTCTCCTTACCTCTTTTTACATTTCTGCACTTATATTTATATTTGATTTGTTGTGCATATTTTAAATATATTTGCATTATATCTGTGGAGTTTGTAATTGCATAGAACAGCCTTAGGTTGTGTTATACTAATTGTGGATTTTGAAGATAAGACATACATGACCTAGGAAGATTTTTTTAAAATACTCAATTCACCTCCCCCTCTTGGGAATACACCATAACTCTCAACAATATTTATGAAATTTTTGAATCTTTAGTGATGCCGACAGATCTTTTACATGTTACACAAAAGTTCGTATCTTTTTATCAAATTTTAAGATAAGTCAATGTCTTTTGCCAAAATTTAACGAATAAAAAAAAACCTTTTTTTTCAAAATAAAGCATCGTTTTATTGTTCAAAAAATAAAAACTGTCTATTTCACTAAAATGCTAATCAATTAATCCAACTGTGTACATATTTTAGGACCAAGATATGGCCATTATGTTGATTACTTCACAATGAGCACTTTTAATTTGTTTTCATGATTGATGGTCCTAACCATCCACTAAATGGTCCATGAAAGGGCCACTGCCCTATGGCTAAGGTCACCATGTTGGATGCAACCACCCCCAAAGAGTAGACCAAGGATAAAATGTCATTTCAAAGAAAGTGAGAAAAAGAAATGATGGAATGGATTTTTGAGATTCTATCGCCTTTTTAATTAAAAGTAAATGATATCTTGCCTTTTATGGGAAGGGCATTTACCACCTAAAGCAGCATCCCACAGTGCACCATATCTCTTGCAGCTTTATGAAGTGAACTTTTCTTCTTCTTCTTTTTTCCTTTTTTACTTGCTACTTTTTTAATTAAAGGGTTGTCATCTAAATGTGAGGGCATAAAGCTGAGTATAATATATATAGAAGACATAATAAAGAAAATATTTCTGAAAGTAATTAATTCATTAGATCATATATAAATCCATATATATATATATATATATATATATATATATATATTCTGCCCTCATTTTTAACTTCATCTTACCTTCAGTAATCATTCCTTAACTCTCAAAGTTATGGTTTTCAACAACAAGATTGTTGTCTCTGCTTAATTACGAAGTTTTTTATTTGCATGTATCCATGGGTGTTTTCACTTTTATATTGATATGAAGTAGGTCAAGAATCAAAGAAACTTCAATAAATTCAAAAATAAAAAATAAAAATAAAGCGTACTAATTGAATTATTGGAAACTTATTGAGAAGAAATGGTGGGTTTATTGGTGTATCACATACTCAACATCAGCTCTTAATTTTAAATGTAAAATTCTTGTATTTCTATTCCTTCAAATCAATTTGTAGTCTTTAAATCTATTTTACATGATTATTGACGGTGATAATCTAATTGAGTTTACTAAATTCATGATATTTTGCTAAGGTCAAACTGCTATCTTATACATTAAAGTATCTGGTATAAAGATATACCTTATTTTCTAGTTACATTATCTTCTATTATCAAACTTTTTAAAATCTTCACACATGACCCACTAAGATACTTGTCAGAAAGAGATAGATTTTGTATCAAGATAATGTGTCAATAAATGGTAACTCGGGATTTAATGTGTTAATGGAAAAAGTTACAATACCAACAAATGAGGAAGATGTTTGACACTCTTGTCACCTTAACAAGGGAGCTAATACTTAATTGTAGGCAATATAAAATGCTTAAGGTCACTAAGCTTAACAAGAAGTTGGGCATGAAGCTTGACAACCCAAAGGAAGACATGTATGAAACTAGAAATTGGCTTTCACTATTAAAGCAAAATGGTCAATTCATTAGGCAAAGAAAAAAGAGCATATTTTCCAATATTTTAAGGCCTAAATCCTAAGGGCAATTACAAAAAGAAATCATTATGCTAGGCATTGTCAACAAGTCCTTAAGATGATGAAGCTATACTTGGAGATTGGGAGGGAAAGGTCCACCAATGTTCTCCTACATCATCCTTTGTATCCATAGAGAAGTGGTCTTAATTGCTATCTTCCATTAAGGAAAACCAGGCCTTATTAATATTTTTGAAACTACCTTCCTGTAAAGTTTGAAGTTGTCAACTCAAAAAAAAAAATCCTATCATGTTCTTCTAGCACTTTTCAAAAGCTTAAAACTCAACCACCACTTTCATGAACTAGATGACCTCATCCTCAATCGTCTTAACCCAAGCCAATCAAATTTCCTTTTACATGGCTACCTTTTCCATGATGTTCGATTCATTTATTTTACAAGAAATATAACAACCTTTCTCTCCTTTTCGCTAATGACTTGAATGTAGTAGACACGAACTTCAAAAGTCATTACTTTTGATGAAGTCACCTACACAACGTGGGGAATTTCTATTTAAAAAAAAAACAATTAGATACAATTGTTATGAGAAATCAAAGAACAACATGGAAGGTCATTTAGGTAATATGAGAGGATAGCTTCCAATGTAGCCCAGCCCAAAATTTGGAGAGCCCCTCAAAGGAAGACTAGAAGATAGGGGATGATCCCCTTCTAATTCCTAAGAAGTTAGACTCACTCCTCATCTTTATGTTTATGAAAGGAGTCATGTCCTCTCTTCACCATTTTAAGGGATGGCCATTAGTATGTTGGATATCAACAATTTTATAATTTAACTTAGTGATTTTGCTTATTTTTAGATGATTTTGATATTTTAACTAATGTTGGATTAATTATATTATAATTTGGGATGATGTTTAGCAACTATGAACTATTATTTTCCTATAAATATAGGCACAGATATTTGTAGTGGGTAGTGAGGTGAATCATCGGTGAATATTCCCTAATCCAATCTCTCCCTCTCATATGATTGTTAGTTTCCTTTTCTTCTCTCTCTCTCTTTTTAATCTTCCTATTATGCTTCCTTTTCCATCTCTCCCATGTTTCTTCTATAATGTGCCATGTAGTGTACAAAGAGTGAGAGCAAGAATAGAAGCATTGTTAGAGGTTACCACCATTCATGGTGTTGAAGACTTTCCTTCTCTTTTCTATTTATTTTTTGAGTTTGAAAATTTCAAAGATGCATGTAAAGAACTTTCACAGATTTGCGACCAAAAAGAAAACAATCAGAACCAAATCGCTGCAGTCAAATGAAAGGGAGCTTCTCTCTTTTCTTCAACTTGTAAATGAAGTTAACCGAGAAAGACCAACCAGCCCATACCAGCCACGGGATAAGAATTTTCAATCCCATTATTCTTGACATAGCAAATATGAATGTTATGAAAACTATTCAGGCCAATATCTTTCTTGGCATGCCAAACAAAGGGCACCCTTAAAAAATTAAAGACTTAGGGACCCCTCCGTAACCATATTACACAGGACCACAGCCAAACACACTCATCATCAGCCGCACATGCTCCCCATCAGACCCCTCACTATATTCTCTCCCCATAAAAGCCTCAACTGTTCCAACCCAATACGCTTCCCAAGAATGTGACGCCTCTCTCTCCACTGAACCCCAAAATAAAGCTCCCTTTGTTGTTGAATGCATTTCTTCCCAACTCAGCCGCCCCAAATCACGTTCCCCACAAGGAGAAAAAGTCCAAAAGAGACAAACATTTGCCAAAACAGAAGGGGGATTTTGCATAAATTTTCAAACAAAGGTCAAATCCCTTAATAGTGCCCTCAAACATGCATGTTAAGAATCAGCGCCGAGTATACAGATCTCTTTTCTTTCAGGGGATTGAGGTGACCCCTTCAATTTAGGATCATCCTCCTTTCTTTTCTTTTTTTTCTTTTGGGTTTTCAAACCACCTCACATTTCCCAACACCCACTCACTCCCAAATTAAAAAGAACAAAGGTGAGCCCTTTTGATTTTCTTGGGCCCAAGAACCTTTCCTTTGTCTGCTTTGTTTCTCCACTGTCCCTCTTTTCTCTCCTTCATTACAAATCTCAAATCCTTTTTCTATACTTTTGATGCATCAAACTCAGCCACCCAGTTCAACTGTCAACCAAGATTATAGGTGCCACAAAAAGTACATGAAATGAGTGAACTCATCAAGAATATCATAGGGTTTTCGCCACTGGCAATGAAATTTCACTGCACCCACCAGAATGGCAGCTGTTGCCGAACTACTGAATGTGAAAACTCAGAAAATCAATACGTTAAAATGGGCACAGAAAATATAAGGAAAAAAGGCAACAAACTTGCTTCATTGCTATTTCACATTCATTTTCACCCATTGGATTTACAACAACAAAAATGGAAAAAATAGAATGTTCTAAGGGATCCTCTGAAGGGAGCAAACTAGTTATACTGCTATAGCATGTAGTAAGATCCAGAAGTAGAAGACCAGAAGACAGAACAATGACACCAAGTGCATGCAATGAAGGGCCGTTGAAGGAGCAGGAATTGATATAGATCAATTTTGAGCTCGAAATGCCACACAAGTTACACAGATGGGAAATATTTGTTGAGATTGAATGGCAAGGAATAAAATTCCTCACTTCTTGAGTCGGTCTTGAAGTACCGGAACTTGTCCCACCAATGCTTGCCCCTATCCTTCCTAATTGCATTATCCTTTCTATGCAGCGTGATGTCCAAGAAAAATGCCAAGATGCCTGCGACAAATGCTTCTGATGAAAAGGGAACATTTATTATATCGTTGAACTGCAATAAGGAAAAGCATGAGAATTTTGTCAGCAAAAACTTACAACAATCAGAGACCAACAAAAAAGTTAGCTCAATATCAAAGAAAGATTCAAGGGTTGATGGATTGTTCTTGCATACCCATCTTGCCCCAGTGTGGACTGGACCATATCCCTTTATGGCTGTATACTCATTGAAGTATTGTGGCACGGAGAGGCCCATGAAGACAGAGAAGCCCAATATGAACTTTGTTCGGAAGCTGTTGAGGTTGCAGAACTGAAGAAAGCTCAGACCCACCGAACCTACACATGCATGGTGGAAACAAATGATATTTGATCAAAGTGAACCAGTACTTATCAATTTTATAGCAATAATAGTAAGTAATAACAAATAGTGAACCAGCAGTTCACAACAGCTGCCAGTTAGCCAACACATACCCACATAGGCAAAGAAGAGACAGTACAAAGCAGCAAAAATTGGGGGTGGAATTGAAGCAAAGACTGCTCCAAATTTTCCTGCACAAAGTACATTTAATTGCTATCAAGAACAAATTGCCCAAGGGAAAAACTAACAGAGTAAAAACCAATTTTCACGCATTGGAGAACCAGTAATGCACAAACTTACCAAGAATGGAAAAGAAAATCATGAACCCTGCCGATATTTGCACAACCCTTCTGCTGCCAACACGTGTCAATGCTAAAAGACCAGCATTCTCCCTGTACATAAGATGAGCAAAGTACTCCAGTCAATATGAAAGGTTTTCTGTCTATTGATAGGAGCCGAATGCTCATACAGCATAGGTGTTTAATCTCAAGAGTCTTACACAGATACTGAAGATCCATTCACAGTCCCAAATAACGCAGACAACAAGATGCCAATTCCCTGATAACAAGAAATTTTAAAAATAGAAAAAAAAAAATACATATCACAACAAAGAATTCAAAGTTCACCAAATATCAATGCACAGAAAATTAGTAAATGTGGTAAGCTGGCTTCATGCACCACAGATGCAGATAATGCCTTTGTGGGATAGTTGGCCCATGTGGACACAGGGCGTTATCCTAACACAAATGGGTGACTTCCAGAGTAACTCATCGATATCCCAAATCCATCCTCCCCCACCTCCCCACCACATGCCCAAACCAAAAAAAAAAATCCACACACGTGGACAGAACAGAGAGAGAGATTACAATTACATTATATTTTTTTAACTAAATTTTCGTTATGACTAGCCATATATTTCTTACATATTCAACAATGTTCGTTTGAAGTCGTACAGCTCACATTCATCTCAAATCTTAGTTGCTCTGCATAACACAGAAACTGCCCAGCAATTCTTCTACTCTTTTATGGTTTGTAGACTTGTGATTTAAAATAGCAGGTTGGATAGATGGGACACATGCAGTGAAAGTACATGCATTAATTCCTCTGAATCTTTCAAGAGTGCAATGTTTAGTTTTATTTTCAGTCTTGTGCAGTGCAGATAGTAATGATACTCCCCAAAGGAAACGCTAATTGCTCAAACCCTAGGACCCCACTCCCCTTAAAACACCACAGCTACTTGCAACTTGCAAGGATGTCTTTATTTTGTATCCACACGTATTTGAATACACAGGAATGGTGAGCGCACGAGAACTTGGAAGGGGATCAAACCCACAACATGATACATTCAAAAGTTAATCCAAAAACAGTTAATTAAACCAAAAACTTTAAGTTTGTAATCCTTAATCAGATCATAACAATTAAAGGGGTCGAAAGGCCATTTATTTACCTGCCAGCCAACACCACGGCTGAGAATGGAAGGTGGTAAGGGAGTCGCACTTGCATACCTTGACACCGCAATAAATGCACCAGTAGACTGCTCACAACATTAGATACTAAAAGTAAGAACCAAATGAACTGCTGGTAATCATATATACAAATAATTGTGGTTTATTATGTTTCTATACATCACTGCTATTATTAAGTTTACTTAGAAAAGAATTCAATCATCTGCAAGGAAACTTGTTTAAACTACACTCTATAAAATGTTATGGAATAAATTACAATTCACAATAAGATTGTAATGCCTACAAAAAATAAATAAATCTTATTTCAAGTCAGCATGCCTATTGAATGAAATATTTTCATCTCTCAACACTCATTAATGGAATTTCACATCTAGGGCACAGGAAACAGCCACATAAGTTGCAACTGTTTGGCTGCACCTAGAGAAATGAATGAACGAATCATCATTATTATTATTTAAAATATTGATGATGATGATGATACATTTATGATATTTAGTTAGTAACAAAAATAAGAGAAACCAAACCTCTACAAGAGCAACAAATGAAACGGCCATCATGGCAAAGGCTTCACCAGCATCAAATGACGGTGCTCCCCATTGAAAGGGATATGGAACTCTTATCCTGCACATAAACCACATACAATAATGAGGAATGGTTTTCTATGCATGCAATAGCCCAATACTAAAAGCTTCTGCATACCATCATATTAAAAAATAATGATAAAATCAAACTTTTAAACCAAAAGCATCCAACATAAACCGTAATAATATTTAGCAAAATGCATATAGAAGGATTAAATTATAATAAATGTCATGAACCTTTAAAATGGGAAAGAAAATGCCCCTTTGCTTCATCCAATGGAACCACAATTCAGTGTGTCTAAATCTTTTCCCAATGTGGACAAAAATATAGCCAACATAAACAATTTATCTGATTAAAAAAAATAATCTGATTTGAAAAAAAAAATGCTACCTAGACCACCTGCCATTAGGTCGCTAAATCAGCTCAGCACAGGCTATCCAAGCTCATAAATTAACAAAATATACAGTGCTTAATCTGATTTTATTCCCATTCAATGACATAGTATTCAGACTGGAAGGAAATAAATATCTGTTCTTCTCATTCTCCAACACTTCCTTTTGCTTGGCTCCATTATCCAGTGTATTAAAGGCAGCTAAACCACAAAACTTCGTGTGAAACCAAGAGGTTAATCTCCTTGCCATTAAAAAAGAAACTCCTACCTATTTATGTTGGGAATTGGGATTTAGGAAATCATGATATACAAGATACGATATTTTTAAATTTTTTAAAAAAAAAAAAACCACAACAAGAACCCCTGTGCTTCATGGTGATCCATCAATATAGGGAAGACAATAGTGGGGCTGATTTTCTCGCTAAAGAATGAGAAATGGGAAACAATGTTATCTACAAAGAACATCTTTTACCACGTTCTCTGAAAGGTATCCCTTTGGATGGATAGGTTGGGTCTCATTTCCCTTCGTCAGTAGTTCATCCTCTAGATTTTTGTTTGGTTGGTTTAGATTTTCTGATTTTAGTTTATTTTATTATTTTTGTTTTTGCTAGGCCTATTTAGTTTTGTTTGGATTTGTAGTCCTATTTTGGTTGGTTGTTAGTGTTATTTTTGGGAAGCCTTTAATGTGTTTTTTGTCTGTTTTCTTCCAATGTTTGTCATGTAACCACGGCATTCCTCCACCAAAAGTAAGGGTATATCAATAAATAATTGAAAGTGCCGCCCTCCTTTAGTTAAAAAAAAAAAAAAAAAGAACCCCTGTGCTTTGAGTTTGATTTTAATCACTATTCTGAGGTGAAAGAATAGAGAAATGCTAACTTGAGTAGTAACTCAAATAAACAACACATATCTACCATGGAGCACCATCTATAAGTCCAGCTCGATCAGTACGGCAAGTTACTTGTGTCCTTGGTGCTGCATTCTTATAAGCACCACCAACAGTGAGCAGGTGAGCATAAATCCATACAATCACCACTGAGAATATAACAGCAAAGCGGTCAAAGATATTTTTCCCTGGACGTATAACATGTGGCAAGTACTGCAAAACAAACATTGATAGTTACTTTTTTAGCCAGGATAAGAAATGTATCTCAGATGAGATTATAAAGATAAAATACAATAAATTATTGCTTGTAAGATAGTTATAACTGTGAAACAAACTGAAACTAGCAACCTTCTTACCTGTGATATAATCACAATAATAATAAGCTGAGGGAGGCCAATCTCCACACATTTTGCAACCTAAACATCCAGGACAGCAGTTAACATTCAATAGCACAAAAAGGTAAATCCGCTACTATGCATGTGATTTTCAAATCCTAACTATCCGTCCTAAATACAGCAGAGCATACTTACTCCAGGAAATCCCAACTCATAAAGCCCAAAACCAACCAAAGCAACCAAAGGAACAGCAGAAAGTGGGCTCAAAAACCTGAAAAAATGTTGAATGAGAATGAAAACCTAACCAACATAGCTTTCAGAGATTTCAACAGGAAAACAGGCCAACTGGACCCAAATTCCAGTGGAAGTGGGCCTAAAGTGCATCCATTTGAACTATACATGACGAGCTGTTCGTTTAGTAAGTGTGAGAGTGGTGTGAGTGCACACGTGTATTGCTCATGAGTACAAATTTGTAAAAGAGCTAGGAACAAAAAGAGAAGAAAAATGTATATACAACAATAAAAAAAATACACCTTAATTAATAAGGGAATTAAAACTATTCGACAAAGAAAAACAAATGATCAAAGTGCCATAAATAGCAAACCAAGACATTAAATTTTTTTTTTTAAAAAAGTAAATAATTTATAAATGAAAAAAAAAATACAAAGAAGAAAATATCAAGTTGCAAAGGCATCATCTGAAATCTTAACTATACTGCAGATTTCAAACCAACCTTGTAACATTACGCCAAAGACCACTAAAGCCTAGGACAATCTGAAGAGTTGAAGCAACAATGAGTGCACCTTGGATGGCCCGCATAGTCCTTTTGAATTTCTGAAAATAATGAAAAAAATCACAAAGTTACAACCCTGAAAAAAAACTACAAGATACAACAGGTGTTTGGAAACAAGTTCTTATGACTTATTATAAGAAACCTCTGTGGTATGTTCATATGCAAGGTAATGATATAGAATGAAGAACAGTTTACGACAAAAATTTGAAGGCAAAACCATTACTCTGGCTATCAAAGTTTGGCATAATCCAAAAAAGCAAAGGCCTTTTCTTTTTCACTTTCCAGACAATAATAACAAGGTAGTGTAGAATTCATAAAATGCACATTTGCAAGAAGATTATGCAGCTCAATGCACCATTCATAAAACAATTAACATAATGGACAGGTTTCAGATTGCAAAACCTCTATAGGGTCCAACGTATCGCTAAATCTGCCAGCCAAGATGATTGAAATTGTCGGGGGAACAAACGTATAGGACCCTCCGATTACAGCTGGCAATCGAGTCCCAAACAGAGATTGCAGTAATGTGTTCAAACCAGCAACAAAGAGAAGGGTCTGGATAACCTCTGCTTTCTCCTCCTACAAGAAATAGCAAATGCAGTTTCAGTTAGATTCTAGGACATCAATAGTTCAGGAAAAAAACAATAACATTTTTTTCCTGGGCAATTAAGAAAAATATGCCAAACAGGATCCGGTCATTATCAGGCCTTACATTTCCTCCTCCCATCTGGGGCACAAGAGCAGTGGGAATGAGCACTGTCGTGCCAAGCATAACTATATAATGTTGGAAACCAAGGAGAATAGCCTCCGCTGCAAAAGAAACAGATCCCAATTGAAAGACTTCAATGAAATTTATTCAATGACAAACAAAAGCAAGCAGCAGCAGAATTAAATAAATAAAGTGGTAGGTGCATGAAGAGAGAGGGCGAGAGAGCACAAGTCAGAACAAAGGTTTGGTAAAATTCTCCAGAGAACAACACAAAAATGAAAAGCCACCATTGTTAAGTTCATTCCCAAGCTGTCTGAAGTCCCCAGATATTTAGGGACAGATCGAGTAGTGTTGAAATTTGAAAACAAAAATAAGAAATAAAAACTACAACAACTAAAAAGATTTTCCATAAACAAGGGGGGCAATTTAAGCCGGCTTTATAAAAGATTAGAAGTAAACATATGCATCTTATACGACTCATGGAAAAGCCAGATCCAAGTTCCCAACAAGTACAGCCAAGAATATCCCAGAAAATAATTCAAAAGAAAAAACTCAGAATTTAATAAGGAAATCCATGGGTTTTATCCTTTTGCAAAAGTAGATTGCTGTTCTCTTCTTCTTTTTTTCTTTTTTTTTTTTTGGTTTGAATGGACAGGTATATACTGGTAGTCTGGAAAAGAAAGAACACAAAAATAGGGTACTTTCAAAAATAAAAAGATAAAGAGAATACATGCGAAGAATTAGCAAAGAAACTAAAAATGTTGCCAAGAATAATTCAATTAGATTCAGAAGATTCAGATTGGGGCCAGTCCAACCATTAAAAAACCCGATACTTGCCTTCTAAAGACTGATACTTACCATAATGATGAAATCAACCTCAAAAATGAACAAGGGAAGAAAAAATCGAAAAATCTAAAAAGCAAAGAAGAAGAAAAAAAAAGCATTGTTAAGTGGAGGAGGAGCACTCACGCCATGGGGGAGGACTTGTAATGCAGTAAGAAATGTTGGGTAGCTGATCCTTTACTGGATGTGGCTGTGGCTCATCTGCCTTCTGCGCTCCTCCTCCTGCCATTATCTCTCACTCTCAACGACCCAATAAGCAGTAAATCAATAATCAAGCACTCGATCTGAGACTCAAATCTCCAAACCCAGATCCCAACACTTGCAGAAGCCCACTAAAATGGGCAGAAAAGGGAAAGAACACTGAGAAAAATGACCCAGAAGAACGACAACTCCTAATCCATGAACTACCCAGTACCCAGCACCCACAGATAAGCATAAACGCAGCGCCGACGCGTATTACCCTGCAAAACACCTCACAAAAATAGAAAATAAAAATGACTGGAATGAAACTGTAAGGGAAGGCGCAGAAAAATAAAGCTGTTAAGTCTGTAACAGAGACTTCAAAAAAAAAAACTAATAGTGCTGTGATAATTGCAATAAAAAATGTCAAGAGAAAGCAACTTTTGACAACACTTTGAAGCAAAATCGAGTGGAAAACATTAAAGTCAAGAATGTAAAAACCACACCCAAAAAGCTTACTAAAAAGCGGAAGAAAGCAAAACCCAGTTGGTTTCCAGCTCAGGGCACTCCCATCCAAAAACACACTGTTCAGCAAGTGATGAACAAATGAGCAATGAAGATAAAATGAAACACAGCAAACAAAATTTGACGAACAGCTGAAGAGAGCATGACACCCCACCCTCTCTCTCTCTCTCTCTCTCTCTCTCTCTCTCTCTCAAAAATAAAAAAAAAATAAAAAAGAAAAAGAAGGATCCCTCTATCAAAATTTCTTTGTTTTTTAGTCTTCTTCTCTGTTCATTCCGATTACAGTCCAACAGGGGCGAGAGGATGAGCGTGGCAAAATTTGTTAGGTACAAGAGACCGCAGCCTGCGAGGAGAACAACGACGTCGTTTGATTCCTTTCCCTCGGGGGGGGGGGGTTGGCGTTTGAAAAGCTTTAAGCCCTCCACGTGAGTGGACAGTATTGCCCTTCCCCTGAGCAGGTTTCATTCTTTCAACAAACTCACGCATTATTGCATCACTCCTAAAAAGAAAGCTTAAAAAACGAAAAATGCTCAATAATTGAAGCAAGGGACAATTTTGACTTTTCGAGTGGGGGTTGGATCTGGCGAGGGATATAGGGGTGCCCAAAACAGAGACCAATGACAAAAAATATTTTTAAAAAATTAGAGGGAGGGAAAAAAAAAAAAAGGACAGCAGACACATTCTCTTGTCCCCAAGCCCTAATCCCTGCCCAGCTGTCTCTGGAATTTTGCAACTTTTCTTAGATATTATTTAATTCTTAATAAATATAAATTCTCAGTCCATTCATTTCATAAGGATAAGTGATGAATTCAAATAGATTGTTCAAAGGAAAAAAAAAAAATGCTTAGCTTGGATGAATCAAAAATTTAAAATTACATAAAATGAGACATGTGGTAAAATTTATAATGCACAAATTCTCTTCTATTAGATATTTTTACATGTCATTTAGATTCAATAATACTTATACAAGTAAAAAGAAATTATTAAATAATAAAATCGACACATTTTAAATCTTAAATGGTGAATGTAAATTTTTTTTGTTCATAATTGAATATTGAAATGAGATTAGAAATTGAATGACCCCCAAATGAGAAGATAATAAAGGTACGAGACATAAATCGATCTAGAAATAAAAATACAACAAATCAAGATTTTAAGATAATTATATAAGAAAGGCTCACTTTTAATTTATTTTATTATACTTGTTTTCTGTTGAGTATGGTTGTAACTTCATTATAATATTTTATTTTCTTGTATTGAGATAAATTTTTTACCCTATATTTGGAGAAGTGTTAGATTTGAATTTGTGTTTGATTTGGAAAAGATGTAATGTAAACTTGTATTAACATGTATCCAAATTAGCTCAAATCTAAATTCAAGATTTGAAATTCATGTTTGCAAACCTAGTATTAGCATTTTTTAAACTTAAGTGCATAGAGTAAACTAAGAAAAAAAATTATAAAGACATAGTCAAGTTTAAGTGATCCCACCTAATTTTAGTATTCCTTACCGTCTTGACTTAGACACGTCCTATTTTCAAATTTTGTGCTCTTTAAAAATATATAACCACTAGAAGATTAGGGAAAATGTTTTACACTAGGAAAAATAAAGCCAAAAGAGGGGGAAAAGACTTACAAAGCTATAATAATAATAATAATAATTAAAAAAAAAAAAAAAAGATAGCCCAATGCAAAAATAATGTGTTTTTGACAATTCAAATTGTATCCTCAATTTAAATTGTATTGTATCTTGATTTTCTAATGCAAATTAGCTAGACTAACCTACGACCCACTATATTGCTATTTGTTGTGTAAAACCCCTAAATATGCAAAACAATATATATATATATATATATATATATATATATATATATATATATATTTGTGTAAAGGATCAAGCATACACACTTTAGAAATTTAAATGGTGAATACAAAACAATTCCATAATCACAACAAGTAAATAAAGTAATAATAATAACTATCTTCTTGTGTAAACAGCAATAATTCACTATCTTCTTGTGTAAATTACAAGAACAATATAAGAACTCTCTCAATACTACTCTCAACCACACTTGATTCTCCATATACAACATATACTATATATAAGTCTCCTCGAAGGCTTTCCCCCCAAAACCCAATCGTATTAACATCCATTTATTCAAAATTTGAAATTTACGCTGGACATCCCGAGCCAAACCATCGACGGTTTCAGGTAGAATATAACACTGCCCCCAAACCGTCAATGGTTTGCCCTGCTGCACTGCTGCACCGTGCTTTCCTTTAGAATGTGAGCCACAATTCACAATAAACTCCACATTGGCGAACATATGCCCCTTAGGAGAAACTGAAAACATGAATCTGCTGCTCCACCTTGAACTTGAGACGTTAGGTTAGGACCGCCCTCTGCCTAGTAATTGGAGACAAACTCCAAGTCCAAGCAATGCCGCTTGGACTTGCCAGTGGCAACTTCGGCTTCTACCATCAACCCCGATTCAGTTGTAGATGTTACACATGAAGACTTCACTCTAATCTTCCAACAAGGCCTTCCCACAACAATAAACACAAACGCTGCTACAAGTCTTCTATCACCAAAGCCCCCTGCATAGTCTTCAACAAATCTCACAACTGACGGTCCATTATGTTGCCTGCCAAAACACCCCATTGCACCATCATAAAAGACCTTTGATATATTCCGGACATCATAGCCCGTCCTTGGGTATTGAGCGGTAAACATTTCATATCGATTCTCCACATAACCCTCCTGGGACGGCAAACTAAGTCTCCCTACGGTTCCATCCACAAAGTCACCCTAAGATAATACCAATCTCCTTGCAGTCCTATCCATATGAATCTTCAAACCAAGACCCTTCCTAGTCATACCCAACACATTCATATCAAAATCTTTCAACAAATTTTCCAGTTGATAAGTCTTGGTTAAAATCTTCTGACCCAATAACATGTTATTCACACACAACAGATACATCACCTCGCTACATCCTATCACCCTTTTCCTTATTGGAAGTCTCACCAACTCCCACACCTAGTTTATATGCAATAACTTCATTTCCTCCACCATAGCACTCATCTACCTATTTTTCCCTTTGCCATGCATTGCAACTTGAAAAATAGTAGGAACCTTGCTGCTGGTAGTAATGAATGCATATAACACCAGAATGCCAAATTTATACCTGAGCGGTGCTCTGATAGTGCACATAGGCCCACCGTGATCCTGCTGGTTTCCCGAGCTGAAACTCCCTGCAATATGAACAATGTCATCTCTGCCCTGAGTTTATAGCTCCACTTGCATCACATACCCATTTATATTGTAATTTCATTGACTCGAGATGGAAATCCTTGCATTTTTGCCCTGAGTATCTAACTCCACCTGAATTACATGATTGTTGTTGCTGCAGTTTTCTGACATTTGTTTCTCTTCCTTTATGTGAGTACGCTGCCCATGACTTTATCACCAAAAGTCATTTTCTCGATCACCCCTTTGTTTACAATAGGATCACCTATCTTACCCCCACCTTTCTTATACCCTAGAAAGATGTACTGTCCGGACATAACACTAAGTCTAGATCCTCCATCACTAGAATAGTGCACCAGTGGACATTCACTCACAACCAAGTAGTCTACCGTAAAACCTACCCACAATTTACCCGCAACTCTCCTAACTAGCGATACCTTTGGCGATTAGTCATATGAGAAACGTGTCATATTCACTGACTTCACCAAGAAGTACCCTACAAGCCCTATATGTTGCTCACAAAACTCCTTAAACAAAACTAGCGTACTAAATCCCAATGTCTCACTTGAGGATCTCTCTCCCGATCTAGTACTCCACCTCAACCACAAGTTAAACCTGGGAAACACATCAGCCTTATGCCACATGAGATAAACCAAGACCTTTCGTGATGCACCCTCGAAAAACATATGTCTACCCCTGATGCTATCTTCAGCGGTCCCCAGACATTTAAATACATGTAGTCACTCATATGCCTTAACGCATATACCACAAAATATCTGACTTAGATTTCACAGCTGAAGCTCCACCTACAACTGTAACACCTTGTAGTGCATAGATATTTCCTGCTACCTTGTCCCCTTTCATTACTATTGAGTCACCTTCACATACTTTCATTTCCCCACTTTCAGACTTGTAACTATACATGTTATTGTCTAAAGTACCTAATGAAATTACACTCCTCCTTAGACCTGGTACATGTCTTACATCACATATGGTTCTTACAACACCATCATACATTTTGATTTTGACATTTCCCAATACCAAGTGTTTTGCATGAAATATCATTTCCCATCAAAATAAAACCTATGTTAACTGGCCTATAGGTGTTGAACTATTTTCTATTTGTTGTCAAATGATTAGAGCGTTCGGTATCTAGGATCTAAGAATCATCCATGACGCACTCTGAACCCAATGAAACACATAGTATATCCCCAGCACTCCATTTTGAATCTTCCTCCACTACACTTGTAGATTTTGATGGACCCTTAGACATATATCGGTTTTCCAGTTTTCGCCAAATTGATGCCGGAGAATCCTCATCCATGACGTGATACAACACGTCATCAACCAAACAAAGTCAGATGGTTGATACTATCGTTGCCCCTAATTAATTTCAACTTTCTTTGTCCATGTTTTCCAATTGAATTCTATATAAAACCTTCACCATGTCCTGTTGCACCAAAAGATCCTTCACCCTTCTGTGCCACAAACTGAAATTCTTGCTTCCATCAAACTTGACAACATCAAATTTTGAAGAGGAAGATCCAAAGGCCATTACAACAATGCTCTGATACCAATTGTTGTGTAAAACCCTCAAATATGCACAGTGGAATATATATATATATAAAAAATATTTGTGTAAAGGATTAAACACACACACTGAAGGAATCTAGATGGTGAATACAGAACAATTTCACAACCACAGCAAGTAAATAAAGCAAAAACGATAATAATGATACTATGAATTATGTGGTTCAACAATACCTACATCCACAGGAGCAAACGGCAAGGATGTGTAAATTACAAGAACAATACAAGAACCCTCTCAATAATACTCTCAACCACACTTGACTCTCTATATACAACATATACTATGTATATATAAGCCTCCTCGAAGATTTTTCCCCGAAACACAACCATATTAACGTCCATTTATTCAAAATTTGAAATGTACGCTGGGCATCCCGAGCCAAATCGTCAACGGTTTCAAGCAGAATATAACACTATCACCATAAATAAACTTACATTTAACTTTTTTGAACCCTATTTAAGAATATGAATATTTTTTACTAACCTCCTCTCTAATGCACCATAAACCTCAAATTTTTAAGCTTATTAGTCATGATAAATTTTTTTTTTTCAAAAAAAGAGAGTTTTAAAAACAAGTTTTCCAACAACTCTAGCAATTGTAGCTTTTGCTAAACTCAATGGGAAATTATTATTATTTTTTTTCAAGATAGAATAGCAAGGCAATGCTTGTTATAATCACAAACAACTACTTTAAGTTCACATTCATTTAGTGATTCTTCAAAAACACAATTAAATTTATAACATCCTTCAAGTGGCTAAAATCAAAATACTGTCTCACTAACTAAAGCATGAGACTACCTAAATGTTATGTTAGCTCTAATCTTCTAAAAATATATTGCCCACATAACATGCATACTTGCATCCCACTCCTTTCCTTCTCAATGCATATAATTTTGATTTTCCCATACAGTCCATAATAGCATGACCATAAATTAACTTAATCCAAATTCTAGATGATCCAAGAAAGTCATAAACCACTCTAAAGTCATAAACTAATCTAAAACATAAGAAGTGTTTACATATATCACTCTTAATCCCATTGGGTTATGGAACAAAATGGCTATAATAATGTTACAATCCTTAATTAAGGGCACACATAATAGTCTAGCGCCTAACAAGATTATTCTCAAATAGTCTTATAAGTTGCAAGATCCAAGAGATACACACATATAAACACGTCTTTCTTTTTAAAAAATTTTCAATATAGAACAACTTTCTATACACATTGCATAGCACTCAAAGGAACCACAAGTGATCTTATTTCCACTAGTTTTCCAAATCATGGATAGTATGTCACAAAATATCTTCAAAGAACAAAAATCAATTTTTTTTTGTACTTGAGAGTTTAGTTATTATAACGTCTAGCCAGCTTATCATGTGAATTGTACATGCGCTGGAGGGAGTTGCTTAATTAGAGTTGCTTACATTCATTAGTATTTACCTTATTCCATCATTCTTGATTTCCCTCTTTATTTTGACGAATTCATGGAGATATCGAAGGCAATCATGTATTTGTTTTTCTACCCGGACAAATACTAAGGGTTTCTTGAGGTGTAACTTAAGTTAATTAAAGAGGGACCAATATAGACTTGTAACCCCAAACTAGAACATGAAAACAAAGAAATATAACTCTTAACATCCATTATTAAATGTCAAAAATATTCTTACAAATATAAGTTAAATGGGGACTCCATAGGCAAGATGAGATATTGCACAACTACGCAATCTCATATTATTATTTATATATTTATATTTCTTTGATCCTAGCTTAAGTATCCGAGAGATCTCTAGAGTACACCCTAAGTCCTCTAAACTCTTCTTCTTCTTCTTCTTTTTTTCAGGAATTTTAGATTATTGTTTATGGTGTGACTCTTATACTTTAGATTTCATAAATAAAGAAGGAAGAAAAACATAAAGGGGCAACACAATAGGGACTCGTCGACGAGTGCCCTGTGCTCGTTGGCGAGTAGATCCCAAAAGTAGAAAAATATCAGAGTTTTGAAGATACCAAGAGCAAAAAATGGGCCCGTAGATGAATGTCATGTTCTCATCGACGAGTGTCCCTCTCTAGATCATCGACAAAATCCTCTGTACTCGTTGACAAGTGCGCCTGGGCTGTGAGCAGTTTTTTGAATTTTGAATTTGAATGTTGAGGTGGTTAGGTAATTGGAAAGAAACCTTCGAAAGACTGTTATATATGTCATTATGGGCATGTATTGAGTGTGTCTGATCATTTGAGAAGTGTATTGTGTATTTTAAGATTTCCTTAGTGAAATTCTTATGTCATTGCTTCTGTGGATGTAGGCTTTACCAAACCAGAAAAATCTTGTCGTTGCTCTTGTTGTTTATCATTTTCTGGTTGTGTTTCAATTATTTGTTGAATTTTTATTCTGCTGTGCATCCTAGTTATCTTATCCATATCACAACAAATTGGTAACAGAGTGATTGTTGTTATGACATCAGGATCGTCTTCTACAAGATTTGACATCGTCAAATTTGATGGAACCGGGAACTTTGGTTTATGGCAGAGGAGAGTGAAGGACATTCTTGTACAACAAGGAATAGGAAAGTCATTACTTGGTGTTCAACCGAATGGAATAGATGAGGCAACATGGGGAGAATTGCAAGCAAAGGCCGCTTCCACAATACGTTTGTGTTTGGCCGATGAAGTACTCTATCAAGTGATGGAGGAGGATTCTCCAGTGGTTATATGGCGAAAGTCAGAGAACCCGTACATGTCCAAATCTCTCAATAATAAACTTTTTTCTTAAGCAACATTTGTATTGGCCTAAGATGGTTGAAGGATCAAACTTAGATCAACATATTAATGCATTTAATCAAATTATTAGTGATTTGATGAGAGTTGCTGTTAAGTTTGATATGGATGACAAAACTTTGATGTTGTTAAACTCTTTACCCTCGACTCATACTATGAAAATCTTGTGACTACTCTTACGTAGGGAAAAAAAACTCTTGATCTTGAAGAGGAAACAAGTGCTTTGCTAAATTTTCATCAAAGATTGAAAATTTGTGATGAAGGAGAAGGACTTGTGGTAAAGGGTAATAATGAGTGAGGCAAAGAAAAATCCAAACATGGATCAAGTAAGAAGTCCCGAAATCAATCCAAGAAAAAGAAAGAAATTCAGGTGTTATAAATTCGGTAAAAAGGGGCATGTGAAACTGGAGTGTCCGGATTGGAAGAAGGGATATTCTGAAAAACTTGAGGGTACTTCAAAATCTGTGAATGTTGTTCAAGAAGGAGGTTCAAAGTGTAGTGATGGTGATGTTCTATCAGTTTCAGTGGGGTTGGATAATCTAACGGACTCTTGGATACTTGATTTGGCATGTTCTTATCACATGATTTCGAACAAGGAGTGGTTTAACACTTACAAGTTAGTGAATTGTGGATCAGTTCTCATGGATAATGATGTTTCTTGCAAGATCATTGGCATAGGAAATGTAAAGATAAAAATATTTAATGGTGTTGTAAGAACGTTGTGTAATATAAGACATATACCAAAGTTGAGGAAGAGTTTGATATCACTCGGTACTTTGGATTGTAATGACTTTAATTATAAGTCCAAAAGTGGATTCTGACAGTATGGAAAGGTAATCTGACTGTAATAAAAGGGCAGAAACTAGATGAAAATATCAACACATTGCAGGAAACTACCGTTGTAGGTGGAGCTACGGCCGCATATGCTGAATCAAATGAGACCGTCTTGTGGCATATGCATCTTGGGCATATGGGGGAGCATGGCATCAAATAACTACACAAGAGAAGTTTGTTGAAGGGCTTGAAATCATGTTAGCTGGAATTTTTCAAGATTTGTGTTCTTGGAAAATAGAACAAGGCAAGGTGCAGATCAGTTATACACAAGACAAAGGGTATTCTTGATTATGTGCATTCAGATGTTTGAGGTCCGGTTAGAGTTGCATCAAAGGGTGGACATGTGTATTATGTGAGTTTCATTGATGATTACTCACAGAAGGTTTGGGTTTACTTCATGCATCACAAATCAGATACGTTTCCCAGGTTTAAGATTTGGAAGGCTGAAGTGGAAAACTTGACAGGGAGGAGAATCAAATACTTAAGGTCCGATAATGGGACCGAGTACGCTGATTCTCGATTTATAGAATAATGGGACCGAGTATGCTATGTCTCGGTTTATGGAATTTTGTGCGGAGCAGGGCATCAAGAGACACTTTATAGTTTGCCAGACACCTCAGCAAAATGGTATGGCTGAACAGATGAACCAGTCTCTTTCTAAAAGGGTCGGTGTCTTAGATTAAATGCAAGGCTACCGAAGAACTTCTAGGCCGAGGCAGTGAATGTGACTTTTTTTTTTTCTGATAAATTGATCACCAAGGGCGTCACTAGACGATAGAGTGGTAGAAGAGGTTTGGATGGGAAATGCAGTAGACTACTCCGGATTGAAGGTATTCGGGTGTCTAGCCTGTGTTCACATATCTAGTGAGGAGAGGTCAAAACTTGCCCCAAAGTTTTGTCATTGCATCTTTTTAGGATATCTAGAGGGTGTAAAAGGGGTACAAGTTATGGGACCCAGTGGCAAACAAGGTGGTGTTCAGTAGGGATGTAGTCTTTGATGAGAAGGATATGGTGAAGCGTACTCAAGAGTGTGATGAATAGAAATAGGAGTTAGAAAGTTAGGGCAATGATGAACATGTTGTCCATGGAGTTGGAAGCTCAGGGCAACGGAAGTGATCATGGTTCTATGGTTGTAGGGAGCTCTAGCTCGGGAAAACAACAAGTCAACGATATTCCTATATAGAGATCTAAACGCATTATTAGACCTCCACCAAGGTATGGATTTGAAGAGTTAGTATCTTGTGCTTTCTTTACTAGTTACAATGATCTAACTACATTTCAAAAGGTAGTGCACGGCTAGGAGAAAGATAGGTGATGGGTGTGATGATTGAGGAGATAGAATCACTACATAAGAACCAAACTTGGGATTTGGTGGAGCTTTCGGATGGGAAGAGATATATAGGAAGAAGGAGGCAATTTCAGAAAAAGGAATGAGAGAAATTCAAAGCACGATTGGTAGCAAAATGATACTCACAAAAGAAGGGGATAGAATATGATGAGATCTTTTCTCTTGTGGTCTGACATACTTCTATCAGAATTGTGTTGGGGTTGGTAGCTCATTATGATTTTCATTTGGAACAAATGGATGTGAAGACGATGTTTCTTCACAATGACTTGAAGGAACACATGTACATGGTATAGCCGGAGGGATTCATTGAACCAGAAAAAGAAAATTTAGTTTGCAGGTTGAAGAAATCTCTTTATAGGCTGAAACAATCTCCAAGGCAATAGTATAAACAGTTTGATTCTTACATGATCAAGATTGGTTACAAAAGGTGTGAGTATGACTGTTGCGTATATGTGAACAAGCTTAAGGATGGTTCTCTTATTTTCTTGTTATTGTACGTTGGTGACATGTTGATAGCTGCAAAAGACTTCCTGAGGTGAATCAATTAAAGGACCCGTTATATAAGGAATTTGACATGAAGGATCTTAACTCAGCCAATAAAATACTTGGGATGGAGATTTACCGTGACAGAACTGCAGGGATATCATGGCTATCTCAAGGCAGTTATGTGCATAAGGTGTTGGAGAGGTTGAGCATGACTGATGCAAAATCGGTGTGTAGTATACCTTTAGCGAGTCGTTTTGAGTTGTATACTACAGATTGCCCAAGTACGGATGACGGATGAGGAAATTCGGAACATGTCAAAGTTCTCCTATGCTAGTGCTATGGGGAGTTTAATGTATGTCATGGTGTGTACGAGGCCAGATTTGGCTCATACTGTGAGTGTAGTAAGTAAGTTTCTCTCTAATCCAGAAAGGCAGCATCGGGAAGCCGTCAAATGGATACTCTGACACTTACGGGGTACATCGGGATATGACATCATGTGTCGTCAAGCAACAGGGTTGTCCTTTAGTTATGGGGTTTGTAGATGCTGATTATGCTAGAGATATGGATGACTAAAAGTCTATAACGGGGTATGTATTTACCCTTATAGGAGGACCGATATGTTGGAGATCCATGGTACAATCTTTGGTAGCATTATTTACAACTGAGGTGGAATATATGACAGTTGCCGAAGTTGCAAAGGAAGCCTTATGGCTTATTGGTTTAGTCAGAGAGCTAAGATTACACTAAGATGGAGTGGTGTTGCATTGTAATAGTCAGAGTGTCATTTACTTGACGAAGGATCAGACATACCATGCTAGAACCAAGCACATTGATGTGAGGTTCCACAGGGTTTGGGAATTGATTGCTTCGGGTGAGCTTGTGTTGAAGAAAGTTCACACGTCTGAAAATGCAGTTGATATTCTGAAAAAATAAATTACTTCTGAGAAGTTCAAGCATTGCTTGGAATTACTCCATGTCTCCAATTGATAGAAGGGAGACAAACCCAACCGAGCGGTTCAAGTTCAAGGTGGAGCAGTTAGATATGTTTTTCGAGATTCTCCTAAGGGTCGTATAATCGCCAATGTGGAGATTGTTGTTTATGGTGTGGCTCTCATACTTTGAATTTTATAAACAAAGAAGGAAGAAAAACATAAAGGGGAAACACAGCAGGGACTCATCGATGAGTGTCATGTGCTCGTCGACGAGTAGAACCCGAGAGCAGAAAAATCTTAGAGTTCTAAAGATACCGAGAGTAGAAAATGGGCCCGTCGATGAATGCCCTATTCTCGTCGACGAGTGTCCTTTTCTAGATCGTTGACGAATCCCCCGTGCTCATCGATGAGTGTGCCTGTGTTGCGAATAGTTTTTTGAATTTTGAATTTGAACATTGGGGTGATTAGGTAATTGGAGGGAAACTTCTGAGAGACTGTCATATATGTCATTTTGGGCATGTATTGAGTGTGTGCATTCATTTGAGAAGTGTATTGTGTATTTTGAGATTTTCTTAGTGAAATTCTTGTGTCATTACTTTCGTGGATGTAAGTTTTCCAAACCACGTAAATCTTGTTGTTGTTTTCGTTTGTTTATCATTTTTCTGGTTGTGTTTCATTTATTTGTTGCATTTTTATTCCGTTGTGCATCCTAGTTATCCTATCCATATCACAACATAGATCACCAATCAATCCAATAAATTTTGTGGCATCGACTTTAACTTTTCTGAATTAGGTTTGCCCCCTTCTCTATATGAGATGAAAAGATATAGAGGTAAAGAACTTCGTTAAAAGGAACATCTTGAAAAAAGTCAATCATATGAAGTACCCTTTACTAAAACAATATGAAAAATAGAAAGAAACATAATACATTTGATTATTATTATTATTATTATTATTATTATTATTATACAAATTAATTTAAAGTTATTTTGTTGCATTTCAAGTTGAAAATTTAAATAACTCTTTCATCAATGTTAATTTTTTTTAAAAAAAAAGTACACATGTTATGTTCCATTTTTTTAATTGTAAAAACCTTATTAAAAATGATTCATTTAAATTTATATTGGATTGTTATTATAGTAATTAATTTAAAGTTATTTTATGTTCTTTATGAGTAGAAAAAGTTAAATAACTCTTTTATCAACGTTAAATATCTAAAAAATTACACATGTTATGTTTTATTTTTTTAATTGTAAACACCTTTTTAAAAATAATTCATTTAAATTTATAAAGTTCAAACTTAAATTAAATTTATATAATTTTAAATTTATATTTATATTAATTTCATATCTATAGTTTCAAATCTAATCTACACAACGAGATCCATCTTTTATGTCATGTCAAAACCTCTAATATAAAATCCTAAACCATATTTTTTTGGTTAAAACCAATTAAATGGATTGTCTTTTTATTAACTTCAAATTAGTCTATTAATTTTAACTAATAATTTAAAATCATAAAAAAAAAAAAAACTCACTAACTTTTTCTTTTACAATTCAAGTTTTGCAAATTTTAATTCAATATTGAGAAAATCACTAAGTATCCAAATAGAGTGAGCTCGCATATTTTACGACTCAATTAATTTTATCATTTTATTAATTATTAATGTTCTTTTTTATATAGTAACATAATAATTTTTTATTATCTAGAATAATTTTGCTATTCAACTAAAGTATCAATTTTTTTTTTCTATCAAATACTATATCGTAAGGTTGTATGATTACGTTATTGTACTTCATAAAATTTATCACTAAAAACTCATATTTTTCTCACGATTTTACATAATATATTTGGATCAAATTTAGATTAGATTTGATAATATGCAAACTTACGTATGTATATTACATTTAACTAAAAAATATTATTTTTTATTTGGGAATATTTATATAAACAATTCTATTATCAAATATGTTTTAAAAATTGTCGAATTGAAAACTTAAATGTAAACAAATATGAAGCTTTTTATTTTCTTCTAGTGATATTTTTTAGAAAAAAAATGTGGAATGTTGCTCGACATTATAATTGCATATTTACTTGAACTAGTTTCTGAATTCAAAACTATGCAATATGAAAGTGACTATAAATAATTTAAGATAATAAAATTAGTTTAGTGCTTTTGAATTTAGGAATTTGAAAAAAAATAAATTTATAGTACATAATTATGTTACCTTGGCATTTGGGATCGTACAATTTAAATGTATGAATTTAAATACAATATAATTTAAAGTTATATTAATTTTTTCATAAGTTTACACAAATCTAATTTTTTAAAACAGTTTTATTTTTTTTTCTCTAAAGGGTCCCGCATCTAGCAGCCAAGGCGCGCCCTAGGAAACCGACCTCCTTTCTGCGGTGGTCCAATATCATTAATACCCTGTTCGGCAAAGACAAAAAGATGCAGAGGACATCACTGGCATTGGGGGCAAAGGGGGAGGGCAAAATGGAACTTGAAAATGAAAATTGTGAGGGGGAGCGGGGGACCAGTGGTCCGGGTTGGTCTTCTGTGATTTTAAGATTTAGCGTTGGAGTGAGACGTAAGCCAAAATTATTTGTAAAAATAGTGATTAATTTTAGAAGGCTCAGAGAGCTTTTAAACTATCTAATCCTTTGTTGGGATTATGCTAACATATTTTTTCTTTGAGGTGTTATGATCCAAGCAAGATATTTTTTCAAGGACGGAAGTCTTTATGTGTACTTTCAGATAAAATTGACACTATATTTACCCCTCATTCACATAACCATATAACAAAATAAAATGACGATCATCTATGATAAGATTTTACCAAATAAAAAAGTAATTTTTTAAAGTTTTATGAATAGGCAAAAAAATGTAAGTTCATTTTGAAATTTTAAAATTTTGATGAACTTTTTTTTTTCAAGATACTTATGATCTCTTTGAGCTTTTTTTTAAAAAAAAAAAGGTTTTTGTCAAAATTTTTTAGAAGCTCATAAAATTCTTGAGACTTTAAATAAAATTCCTATATTTTTTATTAGACTTTTAAAAAATAAACACATTTTTTGAAATTTTTTTATTATCCAAATCATTTTAGTTTGTGATACACCCAATATTAGTAGACATACTTATGAGGGGATATGATTACAAAATTACCATTAATACCTCACATAACCGCACTCGAGTTATCCGCAGCCCCCCGATACGGTTACAAAACCACTATTGATATCCTACATAATCGCCTTTAAGTTATTTATAATCCCCCTGAACACAATAATATACTTGTAAATATTAAGTTAAAGGAGAGTCTGCCTCCACACTATAAAAAGAGATTCTCGGGAGAAGGAGCGTCTTATCATCACTCATTCTTCACTTACTGATGTAATATGAATCTTCAATTCCCTAACTCAGGCATTGAAGTGATTCTTCGGAGTAAATATGGGTCATTCAAATTGTTCATATTTGATTTCTTTTAGGTGGTCGAAAAAACGATTTATGATTCCTAGCTGCAAAGAAAATTATCAAATCAATGATGGTGTTAGTGATGAGATGAGTAATGAGGGAGAATAATGATGGTGTGATGGGGCGCCTACCAACTTTCCAATAACCATACACATGAGACTTGGGGAAAGGGAAGCCTATTGGCAAAATTTAGAAAGAGTGAGAGAGATTGGTGGATTTATTAATGGGTGGTGTTGATGGCTTAATTGACAGTTAAAGCTATAAACAATGAAGGGTTTATGCATTAACACAAAAATTAATGCTACCCTTCTTTGGCCACCTTTATCAAGATTTGCGTACCTTAGTACAAACTTTAATTAATCACCAATTATTTTATGATTAATATGCATACTAGTGAAAAGGCACAAGGCATCTCATGGTCTCAAATTTATTCATAAATGATTGTTGAAATAAGATTAGAAATTAGATGACCCCAGCATGAGCACATAATAAAGGTACGAGACGTAAATCGATTTAAAAATAAAAATATAACGAATCAAGGTTTTGAGATAATTGTATAAGAAATGCTCACTTTTAATTTATTTTATTGTGTTTATTTTCCGTTGAGTATTGTTATTACTTTTTCATGATAATATTTTGTTCTCTTGAATTGAGATAAAATTTTTAAGAAAGTTTTCACCCTATGTTTGGAGAGGTGTTAGATTTGAATTTGTATTACATATGGATAAGATGTAATATAAATTTGTATTAACATTTATCCAAATTTACTCAAATCTAAATTCAAGATCCAAAATTTATGTTTTTAAATGTAGCGTTAGTATTTTTTAAACTTAGGTAGATAGAGTAAACTAAGAAAAAAAAATAGAAGTATAATATTTAGGTTCAAATTTTGTGCTCTTTAAAAGTATATAACACCTAGAAGATTAGGGAAAATGTTTTCAATCAAGAAAAATAAAGCTAAAAGAGGGAGAAAAGACTTACAAAGCTAAATAATGGAATTTTCCTAGTTAATTTTTCGAATGCAAATTAGCTAGACTAACCTACGACCCACTATATTGCTAATACCATAAATAAACTTACATTTAACTTTTTTAAATCCCTATTTAAGAATATGAATATTTTTTACTAACCTCCCCTCCAATGCACCATAAACCACAAATTTTTAAGTTGATTAGTTGGGATAATTTCAAAATAAAATTCAGTTTCAAAACAAGCTTTCTTGCAACTTTAGCAATTGTAACTTTTGGTAAACTCAATGGGTAAATATTTTTTTTTTCAAGATAGAATAGCAAGGCAATGCTTGTTATAATCATGAACAACTATTCTAAGTTCACATTCATTTAGTGATTATTCAAAAACACAATTTAATTTATAACATCCTTCAAGTGCCTAAGATCAAAATCTTGTCTCGCTAACAGAAGTATGAGACTACCTAAATGATAGGTTAGCTCTTATCTTCTAAAAATATATTGCCCACATAACATGCATACTTGTGTCTCACTCCTTTCCTTCTCAATGCATATAATTTTGATTTTTCCATAAAGTCCATAATAGCACGACCATTAAATTATTTTAATCCAAATTCTAGATGATCCAAGAAAGTCATAAACCACTCCAAAGTCAAAAACTGATCTATAACATAAGAAGTGTTTACTTATATCACTCTTAATCCCATAATGGCTATAATAATATTACAATCCTTAATTGAGGGCAAACATAATTGTAAGGACTCGAACTCGAGTGGGTTCTCGCATATAAATTTTTCAGCGGACGCACATAAATCTAAATTATTTTTATTACCAGAACACTAATTAGCTTTATTACAAATATATGTCTCAACTATTAAAATGAAAATTTTTAAAATTCTAAAATACACAAACATATTCTAAATTGTATTATGTTAAATTTTTATTCTACTATACTCTTTTTACTTTCACTCATGCACTTGTTACGCTAGATTTCTGGTATATTTTTCAGAATTATCTGAAATATAAAATAACGATTAGGGTGAGACAACGCTCAGTAAGTAAATAAGATTATTATTAGTGTGTATGGCTAAAATGAGCTTTCATAATATTATACTTTAGTAAAATAATATTAAATACTATAACTTCAAATTTGTTTTTAAAATAAATGTAAATTTAAAAATTTCTCTATAAAACTTTTACCATCAACTACAATAGTAAAATTTTATAACCACATACTATAATTATTAAATTGAACTTTTAACTTTAAAACTGTAACTATAATATTTAATTATATACATATATACTTTTCCTTATATGTTTCCTTTAGATCATCATTTAAACACAAAAATGACCCTGTTCATATAAACATATAGTTTTCCTTTAAATCATCAATAGTTCTGTACACGTATTTAAATATGTATATACATATACTGTAACAAAATCACCCTCAGGTTTGTTAGTCATAAGTAATGTTTTTGTTAGCCGTAAGTCATGTTTACCTACATGATTGGGTTATGCAGTCCGAAAACTGAACTTAGTTGGCTAGCCGGCCAAACTACATTAACGTACATTATCATTAAGTGAGATTTTTCCTATTAAACTCTGGTCTGACCTAAGTGTGCACTCAAGAGAAATTCATTACCATATAAAATGTAGAGACCCGAGCCTTCATAAATTGGGTTCGTCGATGAAGGATCACATTCGTCGATGAATTCCTTCAGAGCCTCGTTGACGAAATTCAGAGCCTTGTCGACGAGAAAATGCCGAGGGGTTTTGGGGATTCTCAGGAAATCCTCGTAGACGAAATTCAGGGCCTCGTCGACTAATTGTGTGGTGGATTCGTCGACGAAGACACCGCCACGTCGACAAAATGGATCGGGTCAAAGGCCCTATAAATATCCTATTTGGTTGCTTAGAGGCTAAGTTTCATCCAAAAAGCTCTCTCTCTCTCTCTCTCTCTCTCTCTCTCTCTCTCTCTCTCTCTCTCTCTCTCTCTCTCTCTCTCTCTCTCTCTCTAAGTTGCGAATCTCTCTCTCTCTCTAGGATTCTTCACCGTTCGTCGTCCGTTTCCAAAAATGGAGGATATTACGTGGATCAGAAGAGAAAACTCTACACTTTTAGTGGATCCGATCGTCGTTTCTGAGAGTTTTAGGTTTTCTCAAAAATCGAGGTAGGAATATGATCCTAGTTTTGATTGGATATTTGGATAGCAGTAGAAAACATAGTAAGGTTATGTTCTGTGGTTGTAGGTTTTTGGGATCTCGAGTTGTCGATTTGGACCGTTTTCGTATGAAGTTTCATTTTGAGTATAAGGTAAGAGGAATTTGATTACAACAGCATATTTGAAAAACTAAATCGCTAAAAAAAAAACTAGTTTATGTTATTATGTATGTTTTAACTGTTTCTACTGAGTAGAAATGCTGATTTTATGATTTTACGATTTTTGGTAAAAATGAGGATTTCGGCGTATAATCTCCAAACTTTACAAAAATTATTAATTGTGTTTATACTATAGTAGGAGAGGCTCGAATCCTTTGTTTATTCATATAAATGAGATTTACTTGATTTCTATCATTTAACGGGTTTTTGTATCAAACTTGTGTGACATATGTTGATATGGGAATGAATGGTTTTTCTATACTATTGATATAGAATATGGGAACGAATTCCAAATTTGTTATACTGAGAATGTGATAAACGGAGGCTGGTGATACACCAAGCCGCATCAGTAAACAAAGAGGGGTAAACTAAGTGGAAAGACGCCGGTTTGAACCCAATGTTATTATTTGAATTTGTGAAAAATACTAGAATTGCACAGGTTATCATATTTGTATAAATTGAATTTATGATACACGAAACCACAGCTTGAGAGTCCCGAGAGGGTTGAAAAATACTTTCTTTGCAGGGTTGAAATAAACCACTATTATATGATACGGCGCGATATCGTAGCTAGATGTACATGTGCAACCACACGTATTAAACGATGTGGTTACCAAGATGGTCGGCTAGCAGGGTGAAACCATTGGATGATATTGGGCAAATGGAGGTAGTCGGATCGTAAGTAGGTATTCGGCAGTGTTTGCACGAACAGGGCATTGGACGAGTATTAGTGCACAACCTGGGCCATGGGGTAAAATTGGTTATAGGGATATTTTTCTGTTTGTCATCTGATAAATCATTAAATAGTTGAAAGACGGATGTGGGAATTTTGTAATACGAATAATGATACACCTGATGCACTACTGTATTGGAAATATTTGATTTATATTTTAGATGTTGAATTAAAATATGCATGTATGCAGTCACACATTGTTGTAACTCTTTCTTCCTTACTGAGAGGTGTCTCACCCTATCATACAACCTTTGTTTTCAAGTCCATCAGTGCGTCGAACCTAGTAGCCAAAGGGACTGGGGAGGTTATTTTGGTTAGCTTACGTAAGCATCTACATCTTGTATCTAACTTGAGGAAGGATCCTTTTTGGAGGGTTGTAATAATGAGAATTGTTCTAAGTCCGAATTATGTAAATTATGGATGTATTAGTGAACTCTGGTATAAGACTAGTAGAAATCCCAATGGATGTTTATGTTTTTCCACGATATTTACAGCATGATTATGTATGTTTTACACCTGTATGACCCTATTAAGGGCAGGTTGTTTCCATATCTTGAACAGGTATAGGTATTATGTATGAATAAGTGACACCTAGGTCTGTGTAAAGGGTCGGGTCATTACAGTTGGTATCAGAGCCCGTAGCCAGTCGGAAGTATGATTCGATTCATGCTGCCTAGTTAGGGATGTGTGCTAAACTAAGAAGTTGTTAGTTGTGATAGTCTAGAATATACTAGAGTATAGGACAAGGATAAGACCTTGGATTTTGCTTTATATATCTAGAGATGAAAATTCATTGATAGACTTCTGTGTTTTTCTGGATCATTCAAAAGGTTCAGAAAACCACGGCAATCCATTGATGATTTTGTTTCCTAGTAGAAGGGTGAAATTCGAGTTAGAATGAGGATCTCAAATTTATCGAGTATGTCAATGTTAAGAATATGAATTTGGAGAATTGACCTTATATTGTGATAGTTGTAACGACCTACTCCTTTTTCGCATATATTTTTTTTATATAAATAAATTATCATCACATCATACATTCCAGCTCAGCAGGTCACAATCCACCTGGGCCCGTGGGCACCAGGGATATAACAAAACATACAGCAGAAGCCTACGCAGCAGAAAGTACAAAATCATATACATCTCATCATAATGTGCATAACACATACCAGAGTCACTACAATTACTATCTCACAGTATATACATCTCAAAAATGAAATCTAGGGACAATCCCCACAAAACCTAACTGTCCCTACCAAAAACTTACCCTTCCAAAGAGGGCAAACAACTGATCTAGATCAACGGGGCTTTTCCCGCTCTCTTATCAGGGGCTCCTGAAAAATGTATAAGATTTAGGGGTGAGACATCTCTCAGTAAGGGAAATAAACTAATACCAGTGTGTGGCAACATGAGTATTCTGTGTTCTACATATACCATACATAACATATTCAATACTGTTTATCAAATATGGGAAAACATATGCATATCAACACATAGCAGAATATACTGCATTTTCATAAACATATCTCATCTCATACACTAATAATAACATAAAACAATCCTGGTAGGTTAGCTGGCTGTTGTCATGTATTACCCCCACATGACTGGGTTGTGTGGCCCGAAGGCGGGACCTGACAATGGTTGGCCGACCACTGCCAAGTCAAACAGTAGTCTGTAGGTCCGATGGGTCTACCCAGACTGGTCCGTACACCAGGGGCGATAACAGCACACTTCTTGAAAATAACCACATCGACCATCCAATCTCACACCACTCCGTACAGCGGCGTTAACACAGATATCATGATCACGAAGACCATGGACACATAGCAACGGTACCGTGCAAGTGCTAGCCTAGACCAAGCCAACCAGGTTCTGATATCATATACATATACGAAAACCGTGATACATAAATATCTCATATAATTTATTTTCACATCAATCATATCATTTCACATATATACGTGTATCATGAAAATCATCGGCCCGTACGCCGGTATTACACATTTTAACATAGCACGGCCCGTACGCCGGCAAATCACATAGCACAGCCCGTACGCTGGCGAACCACATAGCACGGCCTGTACGCCGGCAAATCACATAGCACAGCCCGTACGCTGGCAAATCACATAGCACGGCCCATACGCCGGCAAATCTCATCCACATAGCACGGCCCATACGCCGGCAAATCACATATACATATAAAAATATCTCGGCCCGTACGCCGGTTTTCCATCATAGAAATCCATATCGTCCCCATTCCAAAAAAAAAACAGTATTTCACAACATTTTTATACTCATGCCACACTAAACAAATTTTTCTACGTATTCAACATATAATCATTTAAACAGTATTTTCCAAATATAAATCATATATATAAATATATTTATTTTTCCTGAAACCAGATGCTATATATATATACATACATTTTCTCAAAACAAAACTAGCTTAGTTTATCCCCTTACCTGATTCCTGAAAAGCCCCTAAGAAAATCTTTCCCGTACCCACAAGGTTCTCAACTCAATACTCTGAAAATGAAAACTCGCAGAATTAAAGTTTAGTATTTTCGTACGTACAATATTTTCTATAACTACCATTAAGTCAAATTCGACTTAAAAAGTTTTACCTCAACTTAGGGATGATTCCCAACGTTCCCAATCAACACCCTGGAATTGAAAATTTCCAGTATTAAAGTTTAGTATTTTACGCGTATATCACTTTCTTCAACTGTCAAAAATCCAAATATTGAATATAAAGCCTTACCTTGGATTTGGGATGAAATCCAACTTCGTTTCCCTGACGATCCGCTCCGGCAGACTTGTAGAGAATTTCTCCAGGAGCGTCGTGGTGGCTTCGGTTTGTCGATCCGGCGTAAAACTAGCCCGGAATCGAAGAGAGAGAGAGTCGTAGGAGAGAAAGAGAGAGAGAGAGAGAGAGAGAGCACTTCCAAAAAAAATATAAGCAAGCTTCTTAAAAAAGCTTGTGTTATTTTATATATATATATATATATATATATA
This sequence comes from Malania oleifera, assembly GCF_029873635.1. Lineage (NCBI taxonomy): Eukaryota > Viridiplantae > Streptophyta > Magnoliopsida > Santalales > Ximeniaceae > Malania > Malania oleifera. The sequence goes on along the minus strand of NC_080429.1, from coordinate 37,151,805 downwards.
TATATATATATATATATATATAATATTAAAACTTTATTAAAGTATAGCTTCTTGAAGAAGCTTTCATACTTTATATATATATATATATACACACACACACACACACACACACATATATATATATATATATATATATACATGCTTTAATATTTATATATATATATATATATATATATATTTGTTCCTAGTCATTTGAATTATTAATTTAATTAATTAATTTTATTTTATTATTTTATTATTATTATTTTTTAAATTTTTTTTTTTTCCCGGTTACTACAATAGTAGTAGTTGATGGGTAGGTTATTACCTGTCTAATGGGTTTTTGTAAATGCTTTCAGGATGGAATCTAGGGATATCACTGCCAATGTGGGTGGTAGTAGTAGTGAGGGTGCCGGCCCCGAGGCTGGTAATGACTCCACTAGTGTGCTACGAGACTTCGCACAACAGCTTATGGCTGAGGTAGTGCGTTCGAACAAGGGACAGGATCATCCTATGACTGAGTTGGGTTACTTCATTGAACAATTCACTAGATTGAAGTCCTCTGCTTTTGTGGGTGGTACAGATCCAGTTCGTGCTGAGAATTGGATCCAGGAGATCGAGAAGATCTTAGGTGTGTTAAACTGCACTGAAAAGTAGAAAGTCACCTTCGCCACGTTCAAGTTGGCAGGGGAGGCTGAGAGATGGTGGGGGTTTGTTAAGCAGATGGAAGAGCACAGACTGATACCAATAGCGTTGACATGGGCTCGATTCAAAGAGCTCTTCTTTGAACGTTATTTTCTGGCCACAGTTAGAAATGCGAAAATAGAGGAATTTATGAGTCTGACGCAGGGATCATTGACAGTGCAACAGTACACTGCCAAATTCCAAGAGCTGTCTTGATTTGCTTCATTCGTGATTCCTGATGAAGCGAAGAAAGCTTGGAAGTTTCAAAGGGGTCTGAGAAGTGAGATCTGTAAGAAGACGACGATCTTGCAGTTGCAGGATTTTGCTACGTTGGTTGATAAAGCCACGGTAGCAGAGGAGTGTTTACTGGAGGATGCAGAGGTTTAGGTTACGAAGAAGAGGCCAGCGTAAGTGGAAGAAGAATAGTGGTGGCACATCCCAGAATGCCGCAAGTGTTCCACGTTGTTCTTTATGTGGTAAGAAACACCAAGGGCAGTGTTGGTTGTCTATGGGAGCCTGTATGTGGTGTGGTAGACAAGGACATCAGATGAGAGATTGTATGAGGCAGAGGAATGATGGAGTCTAGTAGCAGCAATACAGAGGGAATGCTCCGACACAGCGTGGCGGTCAGCAGGGGGGTACTGCCCAGGCTAGGGTATATTCCTTGACACCTAGTGACGCTGAGAACACTGGTGACGTAGTCACAGGTATCATTTACATGCTTCCTCATAAAGCTATAGTATTATTTGATTCCGGGGCAACACATTCTTTTATTTCTAGAGACTTTGTTAAATTGTGTGGATTAGAAGTACAATTGTTAGGGGATGAACTAGTGGTGGCTACACCATATAGGCCTATGGTCGGGTGTAGTAAGGTAGTTCAAGACTTTCCGATTGAAATACAGGGGAGGATACTACCAGTTAATTTTGTGGTTTACAACATGTATGGCTTTGATATCATCTTAGGGATGGACTGGTTGTTTGCCAGTTATGCCAGTATTGATTGCCGCAAGAGGGAGGTGTTGTTTAGACCGCCAGGAAAGCAGGAATTTCAGTTCCTTGATTCGTATGTGCATTCTACACCATGTATCCTTTTTGCTATGCAAGCTAGGAGGCTACTTCATAGGGGGTGCGAAGGATATCTGGCAATGGTGAAAGACACTTCAGTAGGAGAATTGGAATTGGAAATGATTCCTGTGGTACGCGAATTCCCTGACGTGTTTCTAGAGGACTTACTAGGATTACCTCCGGATCGTGAGTTGGAATTTGCCATAGAATTAGCTCCAAATACGACACCGATATCGAAAGCTCCGTATCGTATGGCTCCAGTTGAACTAAGGGAGTTAAAGGAACAGTTTCAAGAGTTGCTTTACAAGGGGTACATTCGACCTAGTGTTTCTCCTTGGGGAGCACCAGTGTTATTTGTGAAAAAGAAAGATGAGTCGATGAGGATGTGCATCGACTATCGAGAACTGAATAAGGTAACAATAAAGAAGAAGTATCCGCTACCCAGGATTGATGATTTGTTTGATCAACTTCAGGACATGCATGTCTTCTCTAAAATTGACCTACGATCTGGATATCACCAGCTAAAGGTGAAAGCGGAGGACATTTCGAAAACTGCATTTTGAACCCAGTACGACCATTTTGAATTTATGGTTATGCCTTTTGGTTTGACTAACACACCTGCAGCATTTATGGATTTGATGAATAGGGTCTTCAACGAATATGTAGACCGGTTCGTTGTGGTATTTATTGATGATATCCTAGTGTATTCTAGGAGTGCTGCAGAACATGAAGTTCATTTGAGGCTAGTACTACAAATGCTTAGGGATAAGAAGTTATATGCTAAACTGAAGAAGTGCGAGTTTTGGCTGGAATAAATTGCATTTCTAGGGCACGTAGTGTCTAAAGAAGGTGTATCAGTAGACCAGAGTAAGATAGAAGTAGTAGTAGACTGGGCGAGACCGAAGAATGTGTAGGAGGTTAGAAGTTTTCTAGGTCTTGTAGGTTACTACCGTCGGATTGTTAAAGGGTTCTCCAGTTTGGCAGGTCCTTTGACAAAACTTACGCGGAAGAGCGAGAGATAGGATTGGACGGATGAATGCGAGTTGAGTTTCCAGGAGCTGAAACGGCGACTAGTCACTGCTCCAGTTCTAACTCTTCCATCCAGTGATGGTAATTTTATTATATACAGTGATGCTTCGAAAAAGGGTCTTAGCTGTGTTTTAATGCAGCAAGGCAAAGTAGTGGCCTATGCATCTCGTCAACTCAAAGAATACGAGAAGAACTAGCCGACGCATAATTTATAATTAGAAGTGGTAGTGTTTGCACTGAAAATTTGGGGCCACTACTTATACGGTAAAAGATGTGAGATTTTTACCGACTATAAAATTCTTAAATACTTTTTCATTCAGAAGGAACTTAATATAAGACAGTGTAGGTGGCTTGAATTGATTAAAGACTACGACTATGTTATTAGCTATCACTCAGGAAAAGCTAATGTGGTAGCTGATGCTCTGAGTTGGAAGTCAGTTGACGCGACAGTCTCAGCAGTGCAGGTTTAGCATCAGATCTGCATGGACCTAGAGAGATTGAGTTTGGAGGTAGTGGAAGGAAACCATCAGGTTGTCCTTGCTAGCTTGGTGGTACAACCGACTTTGCAAGAGAGGATCCGTGTGGCACAAAAGGAGGATCCCGTGTTGGTTGATATTATGGAAGGAATCCAGAAGGGACTAAAGCCGGATTTTAGTATCTCTGGCGATGGGATATTGAGATTTCGTTGTAGGGTTTGTGTACCTAATGATGCCGGGATTAGACGGGTCATTTTAGAGGAGGCACATCGTTCACTTTATACTGTACATCCTGGTAGTATGAAAATGTATCGGGATTTGAGGGAATCTTTTTGGTGGCCGAACATGAAAAAAGAGATCGCTCGATTTGTAGAACAATGCCTGACATGTCAGCAGATCAAAGCAAAACATCAGAAGCCGGCAGGACCACTTCAGCCACTCGACGTCCCTGAGTGGAAGTGAGAACATGTCTCAATGGATTTTGTGATGGGTTTACCTATGGCGATGCATGGGCAGAATGCCATATGGGTTATAGTAGATTGGCTAACAAAGACTGCACACTTCATTCAAATCAAAGTCAGCTACTCTCTGAATAGGTTGGCAAAACTTTATGTGCAGGAGGTGGTACGACTCCATGGTGTTCCTATATCTATTGTTTCAGATCGGGATCTGCGTTTTACATCTCATTTCTGGAAAAGTTTACAGTATGCCTTGGGATCGCGATTGACGTTTAGTACGTCTTTTCACCCGCAGACGGATGGACAGTCGGAGAGAACTATTCAGACGTTAGAGGATATGTTGCGGGCTTATATACTAGATTTTGGTAATAGTTGGATACGATATCTACTGCTTGTTGAATTTGCATATAACAACAGTTACCAGGCGAGCATAGAGATGGCACCTTATGAGGCTTTGTACGGTCGTCGGTGTCGATCTCCGTTGTATAGGGATCAGGTAGGTGAGTGGCAGATACTAGGTCCGGAAATGATTCAGCAGACCTCTGCAAAGGTCGCAGTGATCAGGGAAAGGATTAAAGCAGCTCAGAATCGACAGAAGAGTTATGCTGATACTTGTCGGCGAGAGTTGGAATTTGTCGTAGGAGACATGTTATTCTTGAGAATCGCTTCGATGAAAGGGGTGATGAGATTCGGGAAGAAGGGGAAGCTAAGTCCTTGGTATGTCAGGCCTTTTGAAATTCTTGAAAGGATAGGTTCGGTTGCTTATCGAGTGGCTTTACCTCCAGCATTATCCAGAGTCCATGATGTATTTCACGTGTCTGTATTGAGGAAGTACGTACCAGATCCATCGCATGTACTGAGTTACGAACCTCTAGAGATCAGTGATACCTTATCATATAAGGAAGTACCAGTGCAGATATTAGATCGGAAAGTATAGCAGTTACGGACTAAGGAAATACCTCTTGTGAAGGTATCATGGTGTAACCATACAATAGAATAATTTTCATGGGAATTAGAATATGAGATACACCAGAAACACCCACAGTTATTTGATAGTACATGAATATGTATTAGATGGTATAGATCAAATGGTAAAGTCTTTGGGAGAATTTTGTCTATGTATGTAATTTTCTGATCTGTCTTTTGGGTAACCACTGTATTCCCCCGCCATATGTGAGGGTATGAAATGAATTTTGGCCAAAGTCACTTTGTAGGTGACGGTCAACTCTTTTGTAAGAAAAATTATAAGAAAAGGGGTATGTTGCAATTGGTAGTAAATTTCGAGGACGAAATTCTTATAAGGAGGGGAGATTATAGAGACCCGAACCTTTATAAACTGGGTTCGTCGACGAAGGATCACATTCATCGACGAATTCCTTCAGAGCCTCGTCGACAAAATTCAGAGCTTCGTTGACGAGAAAATGCCGAGGGGTTTTGGGGATTCTCAGGAAATCCTCATCGACGAAATTCAAGGCCTCGTTGACAAATTGTGTGGTGGATTCATCGATGAAAAGACGCCGCCTCGTTGACGAAGTGGACCAGGTCAAAGGCCCTATAAATATCCTCTTTGGTTGCTTAGAGGCTAAGTTTCATCCAAAAAGCTCTCTCTCTCTCTCTAAGCTGTGAATCTCTCTCTCTCTCTCTCTCTCTTTAGGATTCTTCGTTGTTCATCGTCCGTTTCCAAAAACAGAGGATACTGCATGGATCAGAAGAGAAAACTCTACACTTTTAGTGGATTAAATCGTCGTTTCGGAGAGTTCGGGTTTTTCCAAAAATTGAGGTAGGAATCTGATCCTAGTTTTGATTGGATATTTGGATAGTAGTAGAAAATATAGTAAGGTTATGTTCTGTGGTTGTAGGTTTTCGGGATCTCAGGTTGTCGATTTGGCCTGTTTTCATATGAAGTTTATTTTCGAGTATAAGGTAAGGGGAATTTGATTACAACAACATATTTGGAAAACTAAACCGCTAAAAAAAAAAAACTAGTTTATGTTATTATGTATGCTTTAACTGTTTATTTGCTAAGTTCTACCGAGTAGGAATTCTGGTTTTATGATTTTACGATTTTTGGTAAAAACGAGGATTTCGGCGTATAATTTCCAAACTTTACAAAAATTATTTATTGTGTTTATACTATAGTAGGAGAGGCTCGAATCCTTTGTTTATTCATATAAATGAGATTTACTTGATTTCTATCATTTAGCGGGTTTTTATATCAAACTTGTGTGATATATGTTGATATGGGAATGAATGAATTTTCTATACTATTGATATAGAATATGGGAATGAAGTTCCAAATTTGTTATACTGAGAATATGATAAACGGAGGCTGGTGATACACCGAGCCGCATCAGTAAACAAAGAGGGGTAAATTGAGTGGAAAGACGCCGGTTTGAACCCAATGCTATTATTTGAATTTGTGAAAAATTCTAAAATTGCACAGGTTATTATATTTGTATAAATTGAATTTATGATACACAGAAACACAGCTTGAGAGTCCCGGGAGGGTTGAAAAATACTTTCTTTCAGGGTTGAAATAAACCACTGTTATATGATACGGCACGATATCATAGCTAGATGTACACGTGCAACCACACGTATTAAACGATGTGGGTACCAAGATGGTCGGCTAGCAGGGTGAAACCATTGGATGATATTAGGCCAATGGAGGCAGTCGGATCGTAAGTAGGTATTCGGCAGTGTCTGCACGAACAGGGCATTGGACGAGTATCAATGCATAACCCGGGCCACGGGGTAAAATTGGTTATAGGGATATTTTGCTATTGGTCATCTAATAAATCATTAAATAGTTGAAAGACAGATGTGGGAATTTTGTAATATGAATAATGATATACCTGATGCATTACTGTATTGGAAATATTTGATTTATATTTCAGATGTTGAATTAAAATATGCATGTTTGCAGTCACACACTGTTGTAACTCCTTCTTCCTTATTGAGAGGTGTCTCACCCTATCATACAACCTTTGTTTTCAGGTCCATCAGTGCGTCGGGCCTAGTAGCTAAAGGGACTGGGGATGTTATTTTGGTTAGCTTACGTAAGCATCTACATCTTGTATCTAACTTGAGGAAGAATCCTTTTTGGAGGGTTGTAATAATGAGAATTGTTCAAAGTCCGAATTATGTAAATTATGGATGTATTAGTGAACTCTGGTATAAGACTAGTAGAAATCCCAATGGATGTTTATGTTTTTTCGCAACATTTACAGCATGATTATGTATGTTTTACACACGTATGTCCCTGTTAAGGGCAGGTTGTTTCCATATCTTGAACAGGTATAGGTATTATGTATGAATGAGTGACACCTCAGTCAATGTAAAGGGCTGGGTCGTTACATAAAATCACTTTGTAAATAGTGTGGGTGCACTCTGATCCGTTTAAATTTTAATCTGCAGTACCGAGCATTCGTAATTTTTTGTATCATTTGAGCCATAAGGGATTTTGAAAACATCTTATTATATAATTTATACAATTAAAATAATATCATGAAAATTTTATTTTTACTCATATTTTTGTAAAATACGCAATGTAAAAATCAACTCACGTCATCTTTAATAATATTTTCGCAAAATATGTAACGTAAAAATAAACTCATCCCACACAATTTTCGTGTTTAAAAATATTTTCTTGAATAGAAATTAATGTTGTAAAATACCCGAGGGATTTAGAACATTTCTTAACTCAAAAATGAATGCAAGTATATTAAAGATAAAACTGGTATAAGTATATATGCCTAAAAATAAACTCATGAGAATTTTATGAAAATAACTAACATAATCAAAATTTATTTACTAATAAATTCAAGTATAAATTTTAAATAAAAATCTAACGTAATCAAATTTACTTACCTCTTACCTAATCTTGTGATACGATCACAACGAATATTTCTAAAAAAAAATGAGATTGGAAAGAGTGGGTGAGTGAGAATTTCAATTATAAAAAAAATTCTCTTTCCACCACTAATTCTTTCATTCACTAATTCTTTTATTTCATTAGAATTTTTTGTTGTGAAAAATGAAGGTTGAGAGTTTCCTATTTATAGGAAAATTTTGGGGGAGAAAAAAAAATTTGTAAAAGTGTGAAGAAAATGGTGAAATTATATATATATTTTTTTAAATAAAGGAATGGACAAGGAATGAGCATGAGATGGACATGGGATGGGAGGTATGGGATGGGGATGAGGGTACATGTGGGGAAAATGGAAGTGTTTGTTGATACTCTAATTTAATTAATTTACTTAATTAATTAATTTTTCTAAATCATTATTATTATCATTGTTATCATTCTTAAGCTATGTTTTAGTATTTTTTTTTTTAAATTAAGTTCGAATTTCAAAAACTCATGTGAACCCCACACGGTCTTGTGGGCTCCACACAATTTCGAGACTCAAGTGGGTCCTATGTAACTCCAATAGTCCTTACATGATTTTATGGGTCCTTCATAGTTTCGGAACTCATGTGGACCCCACACGGTTTCGGGACTCATGTAGGCCTCACACGGTCTTGTAGGTCCTGTATAAGATACTTATATGATGATGATGATTATTATTATTATTATTATTATTTCTACAAATTATGTCAGTCAAAATATTATTTTATGTATATATACTTATTTACGTGTACAAATAGTGTTTACTCTATTTATTTTATGAAATTCCATTTTGACCAAATCAACCTCTAGAGAGTGACTGAACTGTAATGGTTTCTGGGCACTCGCTAAGATAAGGTCTTTCTTAGGTATCAAATATGGAATCAAGGATCCAATAGAGAAACACATTCATATTGATATTAACTTAATAATCATTTTTATTTTATTATTATTATGTTTTAATTGTATATACATTTTCAGAGTCATTATAATAATAGTCTAGCGCCTAACTAAATTATTCTTAGATATTCTTATAAGTTGCGAGATATAAGAGATAGACACTTATAAATACATCTTTCTTTTTTAAAATTTTTCAATATAAAACAACTTTCTCTGCACACTACAAAACACTCAAAGGAATCACAAGTAATCTTCTTTCCACTAGTTTTCCAAATCATGGATAGTATGTCACAATATCTTCAAAGGAAAGAAATCAATTTTTTTTTTTTGTACTTGAGAGTTTAGTTAATATAATGTCTAACCAGCTTATCATGTGAATTGTAAATGCTTGAGCGGAGTTGCTTAATTAGAGTTGCTTCAAAAGGTGTTTTTTTTAAAACATTCATTCTTGATTTCCCTCTTTATTTTTTTTATTTTTTTGATCTGTAAATGTAAATTATATTGATCAAAATAGATATGTACAAAAATTCTGGGCATACCTGAAAGAGGGAAAGCCAAAGCTCCCCATCAAAACAATATCAAAACAAGTACAATCAACATGGGCATCCCTAGGTACTTAAAAAGCCATCAAACAACTCTAAAAGTCCAAAGATGTTTTGGGAGGCAGTGAGGAGAAAAAATGATAATTTTGTATGGAATGACTGGTTTTGGCATTCTTTATTACCAAAAAGAATCTCAATGTGTTTATGGAGAGCTTGATTTAGATGTTTGGAGGTAGATGATAGAATTCAGATCAAAGGAATATCGATAGCTTCGGCTTGTGATTGCTGCATTCAGAGAAGTTAGAAAAACATTGATCATATTTTTTCTTCAGGTAAGGTGGCTTCAGAGGTTTGGCATCGAGCTAGTGTAGCGTTGGAGATCCCTTTCCAACAATCCCTTCTCTAGAAAAATAAAATAGCAAATCGGTTCCACCATGCTCAAAAATCGTCTATTAAAGGTATTTTAATCGGGCTGATTCTATGTTTGATTATGTGGTGCCTCTAGAATCGAAAATGTAAAGCAAGAATGGAAGGAATTTATCAAAGTGCACATCAGATAGTTTCTGACAGGCCTGGAAAAATTAGTTCGTGAGTTAAACCTCCAGAAGGGTGGATAAAACTTAATTGTGATGAGAGTTGTAGGGGCAATCCGGGTACTTCAGAAGGTGGAGGAACTATTCGGGATTGCCATGACATGGTAAAAGCGGCTTTTTCAAGGTATTTTGGTAATGGTACGAATAATAGTGCGAAACTACAAGCAATTAGGGAAGGAATTCGTTTGTGCAAACGTTTGCATTATTTTAATGTGATTATTGAAAATGATTCGTGAATTGTAGTTGATTGGTTTTAGAAAGGTAGATGTACTTTGTGGTATATTTGGAAATTTTGAGAGAAGCTCGCGGTGGAGTTAGAAGGAGTGAACGTCATGGTGATGCATCAATATAGGAAAGACAATATGCGACTGATTTTCTTGCTAAAAAAGGAGAAATGAGAAACAATGTAATTTACAAATTCAAAACTGTGTAATATGAAAGTAACTATAAATTATTTAAGATAATAAAATTAGTTTAGCGCTTTTGAATTTAGGAATTTGAAAAAAAAAAATTTATAGTACATAATTATATTACCTTGACATTTGGGATCGTAGAATTTGGACTTTAAATTTAAATATGTATGAATTTAAATACAATATAATTTAAAGTTATATTAATTTTTTCATAAGTTTACACAAATCTAAAATCAAATACCATTTCAATTTTGTTCAATTTCACAGGAATACAAATTTAAGTATTAAAATTTATACTATCAAACACTAAATTAGTTAAATTTTAGGGGAAGTTTATACAGATGTGATAATTTGAAGGTAACAAAAACAATTATTGGGTTTAATTAATTTTAATTTCTTAGAACAGTTTTATTTTTTTCTCTAAAGGGTCCCGCATCTAGCAGCCAAGGCGCGCCTTAGGAAACCGACCTCCTGTCTGCGGTGGTCCAGTATCATTAATACCATGTTCGGGAAGAACAAAAAGATGCCGAGGACATCACTGGCATTAGGGGGAAAGGGGGAGGGCAGAATGGACCTTGAAAATGAAAATTGTGAGGGCTTGGGCGGGGGACGGTAGACCAGTGGTACGTTGTGATTTTAAGGTTTAGCGTTGAGTGAGACATGAGCCAAAATTATTTGTAAAAATAGTGATTAATTTTAGAAGGTTTAGAGAGCTTTTAAACTATCTAATCTTTTGTTGGGATTTTGCTAACATATTTTTTCTTGTGGTGTTATGATCCAAACAAGATATTTTTTCGAGGGTGGAAGTCTTTATGTGTACTTTCCGATAGAATTGGCACAATATTTACCTCTCATTCACATAACCATATGACAAAATGACGATTATCTATGATAAGATTTTATCAAATAAAAAAGTAATTTTTTAAAGTTTTATGAATAGACAAAAAAATACAAGTTCAATTAAGAATTTTAAAATTTTGATGAACTTTTTTTTTTTGAGGATACTTGCGCTCTCTTTGAGCTCTTTTTTTTTTAAAAAAAAAAGTTTTTGTCAAAATTTTTGAGAAGCTCATAAAATTCTTGAGACTTTAAATGAAATTCGTATATTTTTATTAGACTTTTAAAAAATAAACACATTTTTTGAAATTTTTTTCTCAAATCTAACATCACTGTCTATTATTCAAATCATTTTAGTTTGTGATACACCCAACAATAGTAGACATACTTATGAGGGGATATGGTTACAAAATTACCATTGATATCTCATATAACTGCACTCGAGTTATTTATAACCCTTGATACGGTTACAAAACCACTATTGATATCCTACATAATCGCCTTTAAATTATTTATAACTCACCTAAACACAATAATATACTTGTAAATACTAAGTTAAAGGAGACTAATGATAGTAGTCGAAAAACGATTTATGATTCTTAGCTGCAAAGAAAATTATCAAATCAATGATGGAGTTGGTGATGAGATGAGTAATGAGGGAGACTAATGATGGTGTGATGGGCCGCCTACCAACTTTCCAATAATTATACACATGAGACTTGGGGAAAGGGAAGCCTATTGGCAAAATTTAGAAAGAGTGAGAGATATTGGTGGATTTATTAATGGGTGGTGTTGATGGCTTAATTGACAGTTAAAGCTATAAACAATGAAGGGTTTATGCATTAATCACAAAAATTAATGCTACCCTTCTTTGGCCACCTTTACCAAGATTTGCATATCTTAGTACAAACTTTAATTAATCACCAATTATTTTATGATTAATATGCATACTAGTGAAAAGGCACAAGGCATCTCATGGTCTCAAATTTATTCATAAATGATTGTTGAAATAAGATTAGAAATTGGATGACCCCAGCAGGAGCACATAATAAAGGTACGAGACATAAATCGATTTAAAAATAAAAATATAACGAATCAAGGTTTTGAGATAATTGTATAAGAAATGCTCACTTTTAATTTATTTTACTGTGTTTATTTTCTGTTGAGTATAGTTGTAACTTCTTCATGATAATATTTTGTTCTAGTTGAATTGAGATAAAATTTTTAAGAAAGTTTTCACCCTATGTTTAGAGAGATGTTAGATTTGAATTTGTATTACATATGGATAAGATGTAATATAAATTTGTATTAACATTTATCAAAATCTATTCAAATCTAAATTCAAGATCCAAAATTAATGTTTTTAAACGTAGCATTAGTATTTTTTAAACTTAGGTACATAGAGTAAACTAAGAAAAAAAAAATTATAGAAGTATAATATTTAGGTTCAAATTTTGTGCTCTTTAAAAGTATATAACACCTAGAAGATTAGGGAAAATGTTTTAAACCAAGAAAAATAAAGCTAAAAGAGGGAGAAAAGACTTACAAAGCTAAATAATGGAATTTTCCTAGTTAATTTTTCTAATACAAATTAGCTAGACTAACCTACGACCCACTATATTGCTATCACCATAAATAAACTTACATTTAACTTTTTTAAATCCCTATTTAAGAATATGAATATTTTTTACTAACCTCCCCTCCAATGCACCATAAACCGCAAATTTTTAAGTTGATTAGTCGGGATAATTTCAAAATAAAATTTAGTTTCAAAACAAGCTTTCTTGCAACTCTAGCAATTGTAACTTTTGGTAAACTCAATGGGTAAATATTTTTTTCTTCAAGATAGAATAGTAAGGCAATGCTTGTTATAATCATGAACAACTATTCTAAGTTCACATTCATTTAGTGATTATTCAAAAACACAATTTAATTTATAACATCCTTCAAGTGCCTAAGATCAAAATCTTGTCTCGCTAACAGAAGTATGAGACTACCTAAATGATAGGTTAGCTCTTATCTTCTAAAAATATATTGCCCACATAACATGCATACTTGTGTCTCACTCCTTTCCTTCTCAATGCATATAATTTTGATTTTTCCATAAAGTCCATAATAGCACGACCATTAAATTATTTTAATCCAAATTCTAGATGATCCAAGAAAGTCATAAACCACTCTAAAGTCATAAACTGATCTATAACATAAGAAGGGTTTGCTCGTATCACTCTTAATCCCATAATGGCTATAATAATATTACAATCCTTAATTGAGGGCAAACATAATTGTAAGGACCTGAACTCGAGTGGATTCCCAAATATAAATTTTTCAGCGGACGCACATAAATCTAAATTATTTTTATTACCAGAGCACTAATTAGTTTTATTACAAATATATGTCTCAACTATTAAAATGAAAATTTTTAAAATTCTAAAATACACAAACATATTTTAAATTGTATTATGTTAAATTTTTATTCTACTATGCTCTTTTTACTTTCACTCATGCACTTGCTACGCTATATTTCTGGTATATTTTTCAAAATTATCTGAAATGTAAAATAACGATTAGGGTGAGACAACGCTCAGTAAGTAAATAAGATTATTATTAGTGTGTATGGCTAAAATGAGCTTTCATAATATTATACTTTAGTAAAATAATATTAAATACTATAACTTCAAATTTGTTTTTAAAATAAATGTAAATTTAAAAATTTCTCTATAAAACTTTTACCATCAACTACAATAGTAAAATTTTATAACCACATACTATAATTATTAAATTGAACTTTTAACTTTAAAACTGTAACTATAATATTTAATTATATACATATATACTTTTCCTTATATGTTTCCTTTAGATCATCATTTAAACACAAAAATGACCCTGTTCATATAAACATATAGTTTTCCTTTAAATCATCAATAGTTCTGTACACGTATTTAAATATGTATATACATATACTGTAACAAAATCACCCTCAGGTTTGTTAGTCATAAGTAATGTTTTTGTTAGCCGTAAGTCATGTTTACCTACATGATTGGGTTATGCAGTCCGAAAACTGAACTTAGTTGGCTAGCCGGCCAAACTACATTAACGTACATTATCATTAAGTGAGATTTTTCCTATTAAACTCTGGTCTGACCTAAGTGTGCACTCAAGAGAAATTCATTACCATATAAAATGTAGAGACCCGAGCCTTCATAAATTGGGTTCGTCGATGAAGGATCACATTCGTCGATGAATTCCTTCAGAGCCTCGTTGACGAAATTCAGAGCCTTGTCGACGAAAAAATGCCGAGGGGTTTTGGGGATTCTCAGGAAATCCTCGTAGACGAAATTCAGGGCCTCGTCGACTAATTGTGTGGTGGATTCGTCGACGAAGACACCGCCACGTCGACAAAATGGATCGGGTCAAAGGCCCTATAAATATCCTATTTGGTTGCTTAGAGGCTAAGTTTCATCCAAAAAGCTCTCTCTCTCTCTCTCTCTCTCTCTCTCTCTCTCTCTAAGTTGCGAATCTCTCTCTCTCTCTAGGATTCTTCGCCGTTCATCGTCTGTTTCCAAAAACGGAGGATACTGCGTGGATCAGAACAGAAAACTCTACACTTTTAATGGATTGGATCGTCGTTTCGGAGAGTTTCGGGTTTTTCCAAAAATCGAGGTAGGAATCTGATCCTAATTTTGATTGGATATTTGGATAGCAGTAGAAAACATAGTAAGATTATGTTCTGTGGTTGTAGGTTTTCGGGATCTCGGGTTGTCGATTTGGACCGTTTTCGTATGAAGTTTCATTTCGAGTATAAGGTAAGGGGAATTTGATTACAACAGTATATTTGAAAAACTAAACCGCTAAAAAAAAAAACTAGTTTATGTTATTATGTATGTTTTAACTGTTTATTTGCTAAATTCTACCGAATAGAAATGCCGATTTTATGATTTTTGGTAAAAACGAGGATTTCGGCGTATAATCTCCAAACTTTACAAAAATTATTTATTGTGTTTATACTATAGCAGGAGAGGCTCGAATCCTTTGTTTATTCATATAAATGAGATTTACTTGATTTCTATCATTTAACGGGTTTTTGTATCAAACTTGTGTGATATATGTTGATATGGGAATGAATGGATTTTCTATACTATTGATATAGAATATGGGAACGAAGTTCCAAATTTGTTATACTGAGAATATGATAAACGGAGGCTGGTGATACACTGAGCCGCATCAGTAAACAAAGAGGGGTAAACTGAGTGGAAAGATACCGGTTTGAACCCAATGTTATTATTTGAATTTGTGAAAAATACTGGAATTGCGCAGGTTATCATATTTGTATAAATTGAATTTATGATACATGAAACCACAGCTTGAGAGTCCCGAGAGGGTTGAAAAATACTTTCTTTGCAGGGTTGAAATAAACCACTATTATATGATACGGCGCGTTATCGTAGCTAGATGTACACGTGCAACCACACGTATTAAACGATGTGGGTACCAAGATGGTCGGCTAGCAGGGTGAAACCATTGGATGATATTGGGCCAAATGAGGCAGTCGGATCATAAGTAGGTATTCGAGAGTGTCTGCACGAATAGGGCATTGGACGAGTATTAGTGCACAACCCGGGCCATGGGGTAAAATTGGTTATAGGGATATTTTGCTGTTGGTCATCTGATAAATCATTAAATAGTTGAAAGAATTTTGTGGGAATTTTGTAATACAAATAATGATATACCTGATGCATTACTGTATTGGAAATATTTGATTTATATTTCAGATGTTGAATTAAAATATGCATGTATGCAGTCACACACTGTTATAACTCCTTCTTCCTTACTGAGGGGTGTCTCGCCCTATCATACAACCTTTGTTTTCAGGTCCATCAGTGCGTCGAGCCTAGTAGCCAAAGGGACTGGGGAGGTTATTTTGGTTAGCTTACGTAAGCATCTACATCTTGTATCTAACTTGAGGAAGAATCCTTTTTGGAGGGTTGTAATAATGAAAATTGTTCTAAGTCCGAATTATGTAAATTATGGATGTATTAGTGAACTATGGTATAAGATTAGTAGAAATCCCAATGGATGTTTATGTTTTTCCACGACATTTACAGCATGATTATGTATGTTTTATACCTGTATGTCCCTGTTAAGGGTAGGTTGTTTCCATATCTTGAACATGTATAGGTATTATGTATGAATAAGTGACACCTGGGTCCGTGTAAAGGGTCGGGTCATTACAATTGGTGTCAGATCCCGTTGCCAGTCGGAAGTATGATTCGATTCATGCTGCCTAGTTAGGGATATGTGTTAAACTAAGAAGTTGTTAGTTGTGATAGTCTAGAATATACCAGAGTATAGGACAAGGATAAGACCTTGGATTTTGCTTTATATATCTGGAGATGAAAATTCATTGATAGACTTCTGTGTTTTTCTGGATCAGTCGAAAGGTGCAGAAAACCACGGCAATCCATTGACGATTTTATTTCCTAGTAGAAGGGTGAAATTCGAGTTAGAATGAGGATGTCAAATTTATGGAGTATGTCAATGTTAAGAATATGAATTTGGAGAATTGACCTTATATTGTGATAGTAGTAGCTGATGGGTAGGTTATTACTTGTCTAATGGGTTTTTGTAAATGCTTTCAGGATGGAATCCATGGATATCACTGCCAATGTGGGTGGTCGTAGTAGTGAGGGTGTCGGCCCCGAGGCGGGTAACAACTCCACTAGTGTGCTATGAGACTTCGTACAACAGCTTATGGCTGAGGTAGTGCGTTCGAACAAGGGACAGGATCATCCTATGACTGAGTTGGGTTGCTTCATTGAGTAGTTCACCAGATTGAAGCCCTCTACTTTTGTGGGTGGTACAGATCCAGTTCGTGCTGAGAATTGGATCCAGGAGATCGAGAAGATCTTAGGTGTGTTAAACTGCACTGAAAAGTAGAAAGTCACCTTTGCCATGTTCAAGTTGGCAGGGGAGGCTGAGAGATGGTGGGGGTTTGTCAAGCAGATGGAAGAGCACTGATCGATACCAATAGCGTTGACGTGGGCCCGATTCAAAGAGCTCTTCTTTGAACATTATTTTTTGGCCACAGTTAGAAACGCGAAAATGGAGGAATTTATGAGTCTGACGCAAGGATCATTGACAGTGCAACAGTATGCTGCCAAATTCCAGGAGTTGTCTCAATTTGCTCAATTCATGATTCCTTATGAAGCGAAGAAAGCTTGGAAGTTTCAAAGGGGTCTGAGGAGTGAGATCCGTAAGCAGACGACGATCTTGCAGTTGCAAGATTTTGCTACGTTGGTTGATAAAGCCACGGTAGCAGAGGAGTGTTTACTGGAGGATGCAGAGGTTCAGGTTACGAAGAAGAGGCCAGCGTAAGTGGAAGAAGAATAGTGGTGGCACGTCCCAAAATGCTGCAAGTGTTCCATGTTGTTTTTTATGTGGTAAGAAACACCAGGGGCAGTGTTGGTTGTCTACGGGAGCCTGTATGCGGTGTGGCAGACAAGGACATCAGATGAGAGACTGTCTAAGGTAGAGGAATGATGGAGTCTAGCAGCAGCAATACAGAGGGAATGCTCCGACACAGCGTGGCGGTCAGCAGGGGGGTACTGCCCAGGCTAGGGTATATTCCTTGACTCCTAGTGACGCTGAGAACGTTAGTGACATAGTCACAGGTATCATTTACATGCTTCCTCATAAAGCTATAGTATTATTTGATTCCGGGGCAACACATTCTTTTATTTCTAGAGACTTTGTTAAATTGTGTGGATTAAAAGTACAATTGTTAGGGGATGAACTAGTGGTGGCTACACCGTCTGGGTCTATGGTCGGGTGTAGTAAGGTAGTTCGGGATTTTCCGATTGAAATACAGGAGAGGATACTACCAGTTGATTTTGTGGTTTACGACATGTATGACTTTGATATCATCTTAGGGATGGACTGGTTGTTTGCCAGTTATGCCAGTATTGATTACCGCAAGAGGGAGGTGTTGTTTAGACCTCCAGGAAAGTAGGAATTTCAGTTCCTTGGATCGTGTGTGCATTCTACACCACGTATCCTTTCTGCTATGCAAGTTAGGCGGCTACTTCATAGGGGGTGCCAAGGATATCTGGCAATGGTGAAAGACACTCCAGTAGGAGAATGGGAATTGGAAATGATTCCTGTGGTACGTGAATTCCCTGACGTGTTTCCAGAGGACTTACCAAGATTACCTCCGGACTGTGAGTTGGAATTTGTCATAGAATTAGCTCCAGATACAACACCGATATCGAAAGCTCCGTATTGTATGGCTCCAGTTGCGCTAAGGGAGTTAAAGGAACAGTTTCAAGAGTTGCTTGACAATGGATACATTCGACCTAGTGTTTTTCCTTGGGAAGCACCGGTGTTATTTGTGAAAAAGAAAGATGAGTCGATGAGGATGTGCATCGACTATCGAGAACTGAATAAGGTAACAATAAAGAATAACTATCTGCTACCCAGGATCGATGATTTGTTTGATCAGCTTCAGGGCACGCATGTCTTCTCAAAAATTGACCTACGGTCTAGATATCACCAGTTGAAGGTGAAAGCGGACGACATTTCGAAAACTGCATTTTGAACCCGGTACGACCATTTTGAATTTATGGTTATGCCTTTTGGTTTGACTAACGCACCTGCAGCATTTATGGATTTGATGAACAGGGTCTTCCACGAATATCTAGACCAGTTCGTTGTGGTATTTATTGATGATATCCTAGTGTATTCTAGGAGTGCTGCAGAACATGAAGTTCATTTGAGGCTAGTATTACAAATGCTTAGGGATAAGAAGTTATATGCTAAACTGAAGAAGTGCGAGTTTTGGCTGGAACAAATTGCATTTCTAGGGCACGTAGTGTCTAAAGAGGGTGTATCAGTAGACCAGAGTAAGATAGAAGCAGTAGTAGACTGGGTGAGACCGAAGAATGTGTGGGAGGTCAAAAGTTTTCTGGGTCTTGTAGGTTATTACCATCGTTTTTTTGAAGGGTTCTCCAGTTTGGCAGGTCCTTTGATGAAACTCACGCGGAAGAGCAAGAGATATGATTGGACGGATGAGTTCGAGCTGAGTTTCCAGGAGCTGAAACGACGACTGGTCACTGCTCCAGTTCTGACTCTTCCATCCAGCGATGGTAATTTTATTATATACAGTGATGCTTCGAAAAAGGGTCTTGGCTGTGTTCTAATGCAGCAGGGCAAAGTAGTGGCCTATGCATCTCATCAACTCAAAGAATACGAGAAGAACTATCCGACACATAATTTAGAATTAGAAGTGGTAGTGTTTGCACTGAAAATTTAGGGGCACTACTTATACGGTGAAAGATGTGAGATTTTTACCGACCATAAAAGTCTTAAATACTTTTTCACTCAGAAGGAACTTAATATGAGACAGCGTAGGTGGCTTGAATTGATTAAAGACTACGACTGTGTTATTAGCTATCACTCAGGAAAAGCTAATGTGGTAGCTGATGCTCTGAGTTGGAAGTCAGTTGACGCGACAGTCTCAGTAGTGCAGGTTTAGCATCAGATCTACATGGACCTAGAGAGATTGAGTTTGGAGGTAGTGGAAGGAAACCATCAAGTTGTCCTTGCTAGCTTGGTGGTACAACCGACTTTGCAAGAGAGGATCCGTGTGGCATAAAAGGAGGATCCCGTGTTGGTTGATATTATGGAAGGAATCCAGAAGGGACTAAAGCCGGACTTCAGTATCTCTGGCGATGGGATATTGAGATTTCGTTGTAGGGCTTGTGTACCTAATGATGCCGAGATTAGACGGGTCATTCTAGAGGAGGCACATCATTTACTTTATACTGTACATCCTGGTAGTATGAAAATGTACTGGGATTTGAGGGAATTTTTCTGGTGGTCTAACATGAAAAAAGAGATCGCTCGATCTGTAGAACAGTGCCTGACATGTCAGCAGATCAAAGCAAAACATCAAAAGTCAGTAGGACCACTTCAGCCACTCGACGTCCCCGAGTGGAAGTGGGAACATATCTCGATGGATTTTGTGATGGGTTTACCTATGGCGATGCATGGGCAGAATGCCATATGGGTTATAGTAGATTGGTTAACGAAGACTGCACACTTCATTCCAATCAAAGTCAGCTACTCTCTAAATAGGCTGGCAGAACTTTATGTGCATGAGGTGGTACGACTCCATGGTGTTCCTATATCTATTGTTTCATATTGGGATCCGCGTTTTACATCTCATTTCTGGAAAAGTTTACAGGATGCCTTGGAATCGCGATTGACGTTCACTACGTCTTTTCACCCGTAGACGGATGGACAGTTGGAGAGAACTATTTAGACGTTAGAGGATATGTTGCGGGCTTATATACTAGAATTTGGTAATAGTTGGATACGATATCTACCGCTTTTTGAATTTGTATATAACAACAGTTACCAGGCGAGCATAGAGATGGCACCTTAGGAGGCTTTGTACGGTCGTCGGTGTCGATCTCTATTGTACTGGGATCAGGTAGGTGAGCGGCAGATACTAGGTCCGGAAATGATTCAGCAGACCTCTGCAAAGGTCGCAGTGATCAGGGAAAGGATTAAAACAGCTCAGAATCGACAAAAGAGTTACGATGATACTCGTCGGCGAGAGTTGGAATTTGTAGTAGGAGACAGGGTATTCTTGAGAATCGCTCCGATGAAAGGGGTGATGAGATTCGGGAAGAAGGGGAAGCTAAGTCCTCGGTATGTCGGGCCTTTTGAAATTCTTGAAAGGATAGGTTCAGTTGCTTATCGAGTGGCTTTATCTCCAGCATTATCCAGAGTCCATGATGTATTTCAGTTTCTGTATTAAGGAAGTACGTACCAGATCCATCGTATGTACTGAGTTACGAACCTCTAGAGATCAGTGATTCCTTATCATATGAGGAAGTACCAATGCAGATATTAGATCGGAAAGTACAGCAGTTACGGACTAAGGAAATACCTCTTGTGAAGGTATTATGGTGTAACCATACAATAGAAGAAGTTTCATGGGAATTAGAATCTAAGATACACCAGAAACACCCACAGTTATTTGATAGTACATGAATATGTATTAGATGGTATAGATCAAATGGTAAAGTCTTTGGGAGAATTTTGTCTATGTATGTAATTTTCTGATGTATCTTTTGGGTAACCACGGTATTCCTCCGCCATATGTGAGGGTATGAAATGAATTTTGGCCAAAGTCACTTTGTAGGTGACGGTCAACTCTTTTGTAAGCAAAATTATAAGAAAAGGAGTATGTTGCAATTGGTAGTAAATTTCAAGGACGAAATTCTTATAAGGAGGGGAGATTGTAGAGACCCGAACCTTCATAAACTGGGTTCGTCGACGAAGGATCACATTCATCGACGAATTCCTTCAGAGCCTCGTCGACAAAATTCATAGCCTCGTTGACGAGAAAATGCCGAGGGGTTTTGGGGATTCTTGGGAAATCCTCATCGACGAAATTCAGGGCCTCATCGACGAATTGTGTGGTGGATTCATCGATGAAAACGCCGCCTTGTCGACGAAGTGGGCCGGGTCAAAGGCCCTATAAATATCCTATTTGGTTGCTTAGAGGCTAAGTTTCATCCAAAAAGCTCTCTCTCTCTCTCTCTCTCTCTCTCGCTCTTTCTCTCTCTAAGCTGCGAATCTCTCTCTCTCTCTCTCTCTAGGATTCTTCGTTGTTCGTCGTCTGTTTCCAAAAACGGAGGATACTGCGTGGATCAGAAGAGAAAACTCTACACTTTTAGTGGATTGGATCGTCGTTTCGGAGAGTTTTGGGTTTTCCCAAAATTTGAGGTAGGAATCTGATCCTAGTTTTGATTGGATATTTGGATAGTAGTAGAAAACATAGTAAGGTTATGTTCTGTGGTTGTAGGTTTTCAGGATCTCGGGTTGTCGATTTGGACCGTTTTCATACGAAGTTTCATTTCGAGTATAAGGTAAGGGGAATTTGATTACAACAGCATATTTGGAAAACTAAACCGCTAAAAAAAAAAACTAGTTTATGTTATTATGTATGTTTTAACTGTTTATTTGCTAAGTTCTACTGAGTAGAAATGCCGGTTTTATGATTTTACGATTTTTGGTAAAAGCGAGGATTTCGGCGTATAATCTCCAAACTTTACAAAAATTATTTATTGTGTTTATACTATAGTAGGAGAGGCTCGAATCCTTTGTTTATTCATATAAATGAGATTTACTTGATTTCTATCATTTAACGGGTTTTTGTATCAAACTTGTGTGATATATGATATGGGAATGAATGAATTTTCTATACTATTGATATAGAATATGGGAATAAAGTTCCAAATTTGTTATACTGAGAATGTGATAAACGGAGGCTGGTGATACACCAAGCCGCAGCAGTAAACAAAGAGGGGTAAACTGAGTGGAAAAACGTCGGTTTGAACCTAATGCTATTATTTGAATTTTTGAAAAATACTAGAATTGCGCAGGTTATTATATTTGTATAAATTGAATTTATGATACACAGAACCACAACTTGAGAGTCCCGGGAGGGTTGAAAAATACTTTCTTTGCAGGGTTGAAATAAACCATTGTTATATGATACGACGCGATATCGTAGCTAGATGTACACGTGCAACCACATGTATTAAACGATGTGGGTACCAAGGTGGTCGGCTAGCAGGGTGAAACCATGGGATGATATTGGGCCAATGGAGGCAGTCGGATCGTAAGTAGGTATTCGGTAGTGTCTGCACGAACAGGGCATTGGATGAGTATTAGTGCACAACCCGGGCCACGGGGTAAAATTGGTTATAGGGATATTTTGCTGTTGGTCATCTGATAAATCATTAAATAGTCGAAAGACAGATGTGGGAATTTTGTAATACGAATAATGATATACCTGATGCATTACTGTATTGGAAATATTTGATTTATATTTCAGATGTTGAATTAAAATATGCATGTATGCAGTCACACACTGTTATAACTCCTTCTTCCTTACTGAGGGGTGTCTCGCCCTATCATACAACCTTTGTTTTCAGGTCCATCAGTGCGTCGAGCCTAGTAGCCAAAGGGACTGGGGAGGTTATTTTGGTTAGCTTACGTAAGCATCTAAATCTTGTATCTAACTTGAGGAAGAATCCTTTTTGGAGGGTTGTAATAATGAGAATTGTTCTAAGTCCGAATTATTTAAATTATGAATGTATTAGTGAACTCTGGTATAAGACTAGTAGAAACCCCAATGGATGTTTATGTTTTTCCGCGACATTTATAGCATGATTATGTATGTTTTACACCCTTATGTCCCTGTTAAGGACATGTTGTTTCCATATCTTGAACAGGTATAGGTATTATGTATGAATGAGTGACACCTCCGTCCATGTAAAGGGCCGGGTCGTTACATAAAATCACTTTGTAAATAGTGTGGGTGCACTCTGATCCGTTTAAATTTTAATCTGCAGTACCGAGCATTCGTAATTTTCTGTATCGTTTGAGCCATAAGGGGTTTTGAAAACATCTTATTATATAATTTATACAATTAAAATAATATCATGAAAATCTCATTTTTACTCATATTTTTGTAAAATACGCAACGTAAAAATCAACTCACGTCATCTTTAATTATATTTTCGTGAAATATGTAGCGTAAAAATAAACTCATGCCACACAATTTTCGTGTTTAAAAATATTTTCTTGAATAGAAATTAATGTTGTAAAATACCCGAGGGATTTAGAACATTTCTTAACTTAAAAATAAATGCAAGTATATTAAAGATAAAACTGGTATAATTAAATATGTCTAAAAATAAACTCATGAGAATTTTATAAAAATAACTAACATAATCAAAATTTATTTACAAATAAACTCGGGTATAAATTTTAAATAAAAATCTAACATAATCAAATTTACTTACCTCTTATTTAACCTTGTAATACGATTACAACGAATATTTCTAAAAAAAAAGAGATTGGAAAGAGTGGGTGAGTGAGAATTTAATTATAAAAAAAATTTTTCTTCCACCACTAATTCTTTTCTTTCATTAGAATTTTTTTTGTGAAAAATGAAGGTTGAGAGTTTCCTATTTATAGGAAAATTTTGGGGAAGAAAAAAGAATTTGTAAAAGTGTAAAGAAAATGGTGAAATTATAATTTTTTTTTTTTTAAAATAAAGGAATGGGCAAGGAATGAGCATGAGATGGACATGGGATGAGAGGTATGGGATGGGGATGGGGGTACATATGGGGAAAGTGGAAGTGTTTGCTGATACTCCAATTTAATTAATTTACTTAATTAATTAATTTTTTTAAATCATTATTATTATCATTGTTATCATTCTTAAGCTATATTTTAGTATTTTTTTTTTAAAAAAAATTAAGTTCGAATTTCAAAAACTCATGTGAACCCCACATGGTCTTGTGGGCTCCACACAATTTCGAGACTCAAGTGGGTCCTATGTAACTCCAATAGTCCTCACATGATTTTATGAGTACTCCATAGTTTCGGGACTCATGTGGACCCCACACGGCTTCGGGACTCATGTAGGCCTCACCCGGTCTTGTGGGTCCTGCATAAGATACTTATATGATGATGATGATTATTATTATTATTATTATTATTTCTACAAATTATGTCAGTCAAAATATTATTTTATGTATATGTACTTATTTACGTGTACAAATAGTGTTTACCCTATTTATTCTATGAAATTCTATTTTGATCAAACCAACCTCTAGAGGGCGACTGAACTGTAATGGTCTCTGGGTACTCGCTAAGATAAGGTCTTTTTTAGGCATCAAACATGGAATTAAGGATCCAATAGAGAAACACATTCGTATTGATATTAACTTAATAATCATTTTTATTTTATTATTATTATTATTATTATTATTATTATTATTATGTTTTAATTGTATATACATTTTTAGAGTCATTATAATAATAGTCTAGTGCCTAACTAAATTATTCTTAGATATTCTTATAAGTTGCGAGATATAAAAGATAGACACTTATAAATACATCTTTCTTTTTAAAAATTTTTCAATATAAAACAACTTTCTATGCACACTACAAAACACTCAAAGGAATCACAAGTAATCTTCTTTCCACTAGTTTTCCAAATCATGGATAGTATGTCACAATATCTTCAAAGGAAAGAAATCAATTTTTTTTTTTGTACTTGGGAGTTTAGTTAATATAATGTCTAACCAGCTTATCATGTGAATTGTAAATGCTTGAGCAGAGTTGCTTAATTAGAGTTGCTTCAAAAGGATTTTTTTTAAAAAAAAAAACATTCATTCTTGATTTCCCCCTTTATTTTTTTATTTTTTTGATCCGTAAATGTAAATTATATTGATCAAAATAGATATGTACAAAAATTCTAGGCATACCCGAAAGAGGGAAAGCCAAAGCTCCCCATCAAAACAATATCAAAACAAGTACAATCAACATGGGCATCCCTAGGTACTTAAAAAGCCATCAAACAACTCTAAAAGTCCAAAGATGTTTTGGGAGGCAGTGAAGAGAAAAAATGATAATTTTGTGTGGAATGACTAGTTTTGGCATTCTTTATTATCAAAAAGAATCTCAATGTGTTTATGGCGAGCTTGATTTAGATGTTTGGCGATAGATGACTTCGGCTTGTGATTGCTGCGTTTAGAGAAGTCAGAAAAACATTGATCATATTCTTTCTTTAGGTGAGGTGGCTTCAGAGGTTTGGCGTCGGGCTAGTGTGGCGTTGGAGATCCCTTTCCAACAATCCCTTCTCTAGAAAAATAAAATGGCAAATCGGTTCCACAATGCTAAAAAATCGTCTATTAAAGATATTTTAATCGGGCTGATTTTATGTTTGATTATGTGGTGCCTCTAGAATCAAAGATGTAAAGTAAGAATGGAAGAAATTTATCAAAGTGCAGATCAGATATGGAGAAATGTTTAATTCTGAGTTAGTTTTATTGCTGAGAGCACCAATTCTTTTAAAAAATTGAAGAAGTCGAACATTAAAATTTTGAATGAGTCTCAAATTAAGCATCAAAGAATTTCTGACAGGCCTGGAAAAATTAGTTCGTGGGTTAAACCTCTAGAAGGGTGGATAAAACTTAATTGTGATGGGAGTTGTAGGGGCAATCCAGGTACTTCAGGAGGTGGAGGAATTATTCGGGATTGTCATGACATGGTAAAAGCGGCTTTTTCAAGGTATTTTGGTTATGGTACGAATAATAGTGCGAAACTACAAGCAATCAGGGAAGGAATTCGTTTGTGCAAACGTTTGCATTATTTTAATGTGATTATTGAAAGTGATTTGTGAATTGTAGTTGATTGGTTTTAGAAAGGTAGATGTACTTTGTGGTATCTTTGGAAATTTTGAAAGAAGCTCGTGGTGGAGTTAGAAGGAGTGAACGTCATGGTGATGCATCAATATAGGAAAGACAATAGTGCGACTAATTTTCTTATTAAAAAAGAAGAAATGAGAAAATGTAATTTACAAATTCAAAACTATGCAATATGAAAGTCACTATAAATTATTTAAGATAATAAAATTAGTTTAGCGCTTTTGAATTTAGGAATTTGAAAAAAAAAAAATTTATAGTACATAATTATATTACCTTGACATTTGGGATCGTAGAATTTGGACTTTAAATTTAAATATTAATGATTATAATTTAAAGTTATATTAATTTTTTCATAAGTTTACACAAATCTAAAATCAAATACCATTTCAATTTTGTTCAATTTCACAGGAATACAAATTTAAGTATTAAAATTTATACTATCAAACACTAAATTAGTTAAATTTTAGGGGAAGTTTATACAGATGTGATAATTTGAAGGTAACAAAAACAATTATTGGGTTTAATTAATTTTAATTTCTTAGAACAGTTTTATTTTTTTCTCTAAAGGGTCCCGCATCTAGCAGCCAAGGCGCGCCTTAGGAAACCGTCCTCCTGTCTGCGGTGGTCCAATATCATTAATACCCTGTTCGGGAAGGACAAAAAGATGCAGAGGACATCACTGGCATTAGGGGGAAAGGGGGAGGGCAGAATGGACCTTGAAAATGAAAATTGTGAGTTAGGTGGGGGGGGGCGGGGTGTGGGGGGAGGGGTTGGCGGTAGACCAGTGGTACGAGCTGGTCTTTTGTGATTTTAAGGTTTAGCGTTGGAGTGAGACATGAGCCAAAATTATTTGTAAAAATAGTGATTAATTTTAGAAGGTTTAGAGAGTTTTTAAACTATCTAATCTTTTGTTGGGATTTTGCTAACATATTTTTTCTTGTGGTGTTATGATCCAAACAAGATATTTTTTCGAGGGCGGAAGCCTTTATATGTACTTTCAGATAGAATTGACACGATATTTACCCCTTATTCACATAACCATATGATAAAATGACGATCATCTATGATAAGATTTTACCAAATAAAAAAGTAATTTTTTTAAGTTTTATGAATAGACAAAGAAATGCAAGTTCATTTTGGAATTTTAAAATTTTGATGAACTTTTTTTTTTTTTTCAGGATACTTATGCTCTCTTTGAGCTCTTTTGACTTTAAAAAAAGTTTTTGTCAAAATTTTTGAGAAGCTCATAAAATTCTTGAGACTTTAAATGAAATTTGTATATTTTTATTAGACTTTTAAAAAATAAACACATTTTTTGAAATTTTTTTCTCAAATCTAACATCACTGCCTATTATCCAAATCATTTTGGTTTGTGATATACCCGACATTAGTAAACATACTTATGAGGGGATATGATTACAAAATTACCATTGATATCTCACATAACTGTATTCGAGTTATCTGTAACCCCCGATACGGTTACAAAAGCACTATTGATATCCTACATAATCGTCTTTAAGTTATTTATAACTCACCTAAATACAATAATATACTTGTAAATACTAAGTTAAAGGAGACTAATGATGGTGGTCGAAAAACGATTTATGATTCTTAGCTGCAAAGAAAATTATCAAATCAATGATGGTGTTGGTGATGAGATGAGTAATGAGGGAGACTAATGATGGTGTGATGGGGCGCCTACCAACTTTCAAATAGTCATACACTTGAGACTTGGGGAAAGGGAAGCCTATTGGCAAAATTTAGAAAGAGTGAGAGAGATTGGTGGATTTATTAATGGGTGGTGTTGATGGCTTAATTGACAGTTAAAGCTATAAACAATGAAGGGTTTATGCATTAACACAAAAATTAATGCTACCCTTCTTTGGCCACCTTTATCAAGATTTGCATATCTTAGTACAAACTTTAATTAATCACCAATTATGTTATGATTAATATGCATACTAGTGAAAAGGCACAAGGCATCTCATGGTCTCAAATTTATTCATAAATGATTGTTGAAATAAGATTAGAAATTGGATGACCCCAGCATGAGCACATAATAAAGGTACGAGACGCAAATCGATTTAAAAATAAAAATATAATGAATCAAGGTTTTGAGATAATTGTATAAGAAATGCTCACTTTAAATTTATTTTACTGTGTTTATTTTCCGTTAAGTATTGTTGTAACTTCTTCATGATAATATTTTGTTCTCTTGAATTGAGATAAAATTTTTAAGAAAGTTTTCACCCTATGTTTGGAGAGATGTTAGATTTGAATTTGTATTACATATGGATAAGATGTAATATAAATTTGTATTAACATTTATCCAAATCTACTCAAATCTAAATTCAAGATCCAAAATTTATGTTTTTAAATGTAGCATTAGTATTTTTTAAACTTAGGTACATAGAGTAAACTAAGAAAAAAAATTATAGAAGTATAATATTTAGGTTCAAATTTTGTGCTCTTTAAAAGTATATAACACCTAGAAGATTAGGGAAAATGTTTTAAACCAAGAAAAATAAAGCTAAAAGAGGGAGAAAAGACTTACAAAGCTAAATAATGGAATTTTCCTAGTTAATTTTTCTAATGCAAATTAGCTAGACTAACCTACGACCCACTATATTGCTAATACCATAAATAAACTTACATTTAACTTTTTTAAATCCCTATTTAAGAATATGAATATTTTTTACTAACCTCCCCTCCAATGCACCATAAACCACAAATTTTAAGTTGATTAGTCGGGATAATTTCAAAATAAAATTCCGTTTTAAAACAAGCTTTCTTGCAACTCTAACAATTGTAACTTTTGGTAAACTCAACGGGTAAATATTTTTTTCTTCAAGATAGAATAGCAAGGCAATGCTTGTTATAATCATGAACAACTATTCTAAGTTCACATTCATTTAGTGATTATTCAAAAACACAATTTAATTTATAACATCCTTCAAGTGCCTAAGATCAAAATCTTGTCTCGCTAACAGAAGTATGAGACTACCTAAATGATAGGTTAGCTCTAATCTTCTAAAAATATATTGCCCACATAGCATGCATACTTGTGTCTCACTCCTTTCCTTCTCAATGCATATAATTTTGATTTTTCCATGAAGTCCATAATAGCAAGACAATTAAATTATTTTAATCCAAATTCTAGATGATCCAAGAAAGTCATAAACCACTCTAAAGTCATAAACTGATCTATAACATAAGAAGGGTTTGCTCGTATCACTCTTAATCCCATAATGGCTATAATAATATTACAATCCTTAATTGAGGGCAAACATAATTGTAAGGACCCGAACTCGAGTAGATTCCCAAATATAAATTTTTCAGCGGACGCACATAAATCTAAATTATTTTTATTACCAGAGCACTAATTAGCTTTATTACAAATATATGTCTCAACTATTAAAATGAAAATTTTTAAAATTCTAAAATACACAAACATATTTCTACTCCCGCTCATGCACTTGCTACATCAGATTTCTGGTATATTTTTTAAAATTATCTGAAATGTAAAATAATGATTGTGCACTCAGGAGAAATCCACTACCATGTAAAATCACTCTGTAAATAGTGTGGGTGCACTCTGATCTGTTTAAATTTAAAGTTGCAGTACTGAGCATTCGTAATTTTCTGTATCGTTTGAGTCATAAGGGGTTTTGAAAATATCTTATTATATAATTTATACAATTAAAATAATATCATGAAAATCTCATTTTTACTCATGAAATGGAATGTTGGAAAAAATGAAACTTAAACAAGTTAATGAGAATTCATCATCTTATTACTTACCCGAATACAATGCTATACGTGCTGTATTTATAACCAGATAAAGGAGAAAGATCAAGAAGAAAAACAAAAGAAGAAGAAGGAGAAGAAGAAAGGAAGAAGAAACAGAAGGATAAAAAATAGAAAACAGAATACAACAAAACTAACTAAAAAACTAACTAATGTTCTGCAATAGTCCCCCTCAAGATGATGTGTAGATATTATGCACATTCATCTTGGATAAAAGTACATCAAAATTCTTAGAACCTAAAGGCTTGGTCATCAAATCTGCAACCTAATGAACAGAAGGAACATGTAGAGTGGTAATAAGACCCTATTGTAATTTTTCACGAACCAAATGGCAGTCAATTTCAATATGTTTCGTACGTTCATGATAGACTAGATTGGCTGCTATCTGCTTGGTTATCATAGAATAAAAGAGCTAGTTGATGATGTTGGTGATGCAAGTCAGCAAGTAAAGCTTTGATCCAGATGATTTCACAGACTGTAAATGCCATGGATCTATATTCAGCCTATGCTGAAGATCGTGAGATCATGTGTTGCTTCTTAGATTTCTAAGATACAAGGGAATCCCTAATAAAAATGCAATAGCCACTTATTGATCTTCGAGTATCAAGACAACTTGCCCAATCTGAATCTGAAAAAGCTTTAATATGAACCTTTGATGAAGAAGGAAAAAATAAACCTTGTCCAGGAGCTGATTTAAGATATCTCAAAATTCTCATAGCAGCTTGTAAATGGGGTATTTGAGGGTTATCTAGGAATTGACTAAGATGATTAACAGCAAAAGTAATGTCAGGTCTGGTGTGAGTCATATACAATAATTTGCCAATGAGTCTTCTATAAGCAGAAACATCATCAATTAATTTACCTTCATCTTTAGATAATTTTGTATGAGTATCCATAGGAAATAGGACTGGTTTAGCAGCAAGAAAACCAGACTCTGAAATGAGCTCCAAGCAATATTTTCTTTGAGATAAAGAAATACCCTTCTATGATCTAGCTGTCTCTAAACCAAAAAAAAAAAAAAAAAAAAAATTCAAAGGCCCCAAATCCTTCAACTTGAACTCAGCACTCAAAGAACTTTTAACCTTCTCAAGAGCAGTTGTATTATTACCAGCAAGTAGAATATCATCAACATAAAGCAACAAGACAACAAAAGACCCTCCTTCTTGCTTGGTAAACAAAGAATAATCAGCCTTTGATTGTGAGAAACCCATTGTAAACAACACAAAAGTGAATTTTGAATTCCATTGTCTTGAAGCTTGCTTCAAGCCATATATAGATCTTTGCAATTTACATACTCTTTTGTCCCCCTTGCTGAGATAACCTAGAGGAGGCTTCATAAAAACTTCCTCTTCTAAATCCCCATATAGGAATGCATTATTAACATCTAGATGAAAGATATGCCAATAATATATTGCAGCAAGTGATAAAACACATCTCAAAGTGACCATCTTTGCAACAGGTGAGAAAGTCTCAAAATAATCTAAGCCTTCCATTTGAGTATAACCTTTGGCAACAAATCTTGCCTTGTGTCTCTCTATTGAACCATCAGAGTTGTATTTAGTTTTATATATACCCACTTACAACCTATAGGAGTTTTATTAGGTGGCAGTGTAGTAAGAACCCAAGTGTTATTCATTTCTAAAGCAGATAATTCTGTAGACATTGCAGCTCTCCAATGAGCATGTTGAACAGCTTGGTGATAAAATGAAGGTTCAAAATCAGAAGAAATAGCAATAGAAAAAAATCTATGAGAGTCAGATAATTTTGAGTAGGAAAGAACATCAGATATACTATGTTTATTACCTAAAACAGGAGTAGGATCCCTGGTAGAAGATTGAGAAGTAGAAGTAGCTAGGTTACCATGATAGGATTGTAGATAACCAGGCATTCTGTGCTGTTGAGTTGATTTTCTCAAGGATGGAAATTGATTTTCATCATCTAAAGGTAAATCTTTATTAAGTGAAACAACTAGAACATGAGAAGAAATTACTGAATGCAATGGTTCAGGATGAATTATATTCTCACTATAATCCGAAACTGGTTTTGGAAGAACTAAAGAACTTTCTGAAGTGGTATTTGACTGAGAAGAAATGTCATATCCTAAAAACTTATTGAAATCAGATACAAAAGGAAATATTGATTCATGAAAAATGACATCTCTAGAAACAAAGAATGTTTGCTGTTCCAAATCATAAAGTTTGTATCCCTTTATGCCAAATGGATATCCTATAAACATACATCTTCTTGCCCTTGGAGAAAATTTTGATATGTTTTTGGCAAGTGTTGATGCATAACATAAACACTCAAAAACTTTTAAATGGTTATATGCTAGAACTGAGTTATATAAAATTTCATGTGGAGATTTATTATTCAAAATGAAAGATGGAATTCTATTAATAAGATAAGCTGCAGTAAGTACACATTCTCCCCAGAAAATTAAAGGTATGTTTGATTGAAATTTTAATGCTCTTGCTACATTTAATATATGCTGATGTTTTCTCTCAACTATAGAATTTTGTTGAGGAGTTTCTACACATGATACTTGATGCAAAATTCCTTTTGATTTAAAAAAATTTATCATTTTGAATTCTAAATCATTGTCAGATCTTACACATCTAATTTTTGTCTGAAATTGTGCTTCAACTTGATTGTAAAAAGCAATAAAAATATTTTGGACTTTAGATTTTGTTTTCAATAAGTAGATCCAGGTAAATCTAGAATGGTCATCCACTAAGGTAAGAAAATATCTAGAACCATTATGAGTTGGAACAGGAAAAGGCCCCCATATATCAACATGCACCAGATTGAAAGAAAAACTTTTATTATATGAATGAACCTCAAAAGGAAGCCTTTTCTGTTTGGCTAGAGGACAAATTGTACAATGATCATCAAGTTTGTCTGAAAAACTAATATCTAATACATTTCTTGAAAGAAAAAACAACCGAGACATAGAAGGATGTCCTAATCTACTATGCCAGATTTTAGAATTTGTGACAGAATTCACAATCTTTGATTTTGGCAAAAACTCAACGGCATGAACACTTGATTGCTGTAATATGTATAACCCAGCTGATTTCCTAGCAATCCCAATCATCTTCCATGGGGTAAATTCATGAATAAAACAAACATCAGGTAAGAAAATAACAGTGCATTTCTGAGATGAAACACGCTTGCTAATCGAAAGCAAATTATATGAGAAAGATGGTACACAAAGTACATCTTTAAGGATTAAATTTTCAGATAATTTGACTGTACCAAGATGAGTGACTGGTACAGTATTTCCATTTGGAAGTATAACAGTTGTATTTAAAGATTTTGTTATGGAAGTAAAAATATCAATGGAATGAACAATGTGATCTGTAGCACCAGTGTCTACAATCCAATGATTTTGTGGTATTGATGAAGAATCTGAACAACTTGAAGAAAAACTTGAAAGAACCATACCTTGGGTGTTGTTTTGTGAAGGAATATTAGAAAAAACATTGGCTGCTTGATGATGGATGGTTTCATTAGATTGTGAGTGGATTAAGGCTAACAATTTCTGACAATCCTCTTGAGAGAAAGACAACTTATTATGAGATTCAAAGGTTGTATCATTAGGTTGGCTTGTGACTTGGTTAATTGATGGAGACTTTCCTTTCTGCCGAGAAGTGAATTTAAAACCTGGGGGGATAGCCATGTATTTTGTAACACTTATCAACTGTATGATTGTTCAATCCACAATGAGTGCAAAATAATTTTTCTCTCCTTTGCTGCTGATTTCCAGGAACAAATTTGTGACCTGATAAATTTGCTTCCTGCATTTTGCTCATAAAAGCAACACTGTCAATTGCTCCAGTTTTGCTAATTTCTCTTTGTTTCTCTTCTTGAACCATTAAGGAAAAAACTTTGTCTATTCTTGGTAAAGGTTCCATCATCAAAATCTGCCCTCTAACATGAGAAAAACCTTCATTCAATCCCATCAAGAATTGAATAACATGTTGTTTATCTTGATACTTCAAAAACTCCCGAATAGCATCACAAGTACAAGTTCTTAAAATACCACAAGAACAAGTGGGAATTTGATTATAATCAGCCAATTGATCCCATAAAGACTTGAATTTTGTATAGTAATCTCTTACCGACATATCTTCTTGAGTCAGTATTGATAAATCTTTCTGAAGTTGGAAAATTCTTGACCCATTTCCCTGGGTAAATTTGTTCTTGAGATCTTGCCACATATCTTTGGCTATTCTGGAGCAAATAATGCTGGCTCCAATTTCTTTTGACACTGAACTAATGATCCAAGAAGACACCATATTATTGCATCTTTCCCATAAAGCAATCGAAGCATCTGTTGTTGATGGTTGAGTTATTGTACCATTCACAAACCCAATTTTATTCTTTGCCTTCAAGGCCATTATCATGGATCTGCTCCATGTATGATAATTCTTCCCAGTGAGAACATTTGAAACTAACAATGTACCTGGCGAATCACCACTCTGCAAGTGGTATGGATTATTTTCTTCAATTGTAGTATTCATTGAAATGGAAGAAGTGGACATGGCAGTGGCTCTTTTCAGTTTTCTTGCTTAGATACCATGAAACAGAGTGCTGGAAAAAATGAAACTTAAACAAGAAAATGAGAA
Source organism: Malania oleifera (assembly GCF_029873635.1). Lineage (NCBI taxonomy): Eukaryota > Viridiplantae > Streptophyta > Magnoliopsida > Santalales > Ximeniaceae > Malania > Malania oleifera. The sequence goes on along the minus strand of NC_080429.1, from coordinate 37,117,207 downwards.
TTCATCATCTTATTACTTACCCGAATACAATGCTATACATGCTGTATTTATAACCAGATAAGGAAGAAAGATCAAGAAGAAAAACAGAAGAAGAAGAAGAAGAAAGGAAGAAGAAACAGAAGGATAAAAAACGGAAAACAGAATACAACAAAACTAACTAAAAAACTAACTAATGTTCTGTAATACATATTTTTGTGAAATACGCAACGTAAAAATCAACTCACGTCATCTTTACTTGTATTTTTGTGAAATATGCAACATAAAAATAAACTCATGTCACACAATTTTCGTGTTTAAAAATATTTTCTTGAATATAAATTAATGTTGTAAAATACCCAAGAGATTTAGAATATTTCTTAACTCAAAAATAAACACAAGTATATTAAAGATAAAACTGGTATAATTAAATATGTGTAAAAATAAACTCAGGAAAATTTTATAAAAATAACTAACATAATTAAAATTTACTTACAAATAAAATCGGGTATAAATTTTAAATAAAAATATAACATAATCAAATTTACTTACCTCTTACTTAACCTTGTGATACGATCACAACGAATATCTCTAAAAAAATGAGATCGGAAAGAGTGGGTGTAATGACCTATTTAATTTATTACATAATAAAACATATTTAATAACCATGTCAACTCAAACCCGTGGATAGCGGGGACACCTGTCATACACAGTGGAACCTAGGCAGTAGTAAATGTAAATCACATTCATCAATCATAAATTACATAATACCAGAGTTTACTATATCTCCAAAATACTGTGTTTATATACAATCTCCATAACATAAAAATAAACCTAGGATCATACAACAAAAATCTCTTGATCTTAGATCAACACTTACCCTTCTAGTAGGGAAGCTTAACTCACTTAGCAAGGCCCTGACCCGCCGGTCTCTTTGGGTTTCCTGAAAAAACATTTAATGTTCGGGGGTGAGACACTTATCAGTAAGGGAAAATAAACAAAATATAGCTAGGTGACAACAAGAATATTTAATGATAATATAGATATATAGTACAATCTTCATACCAGAAAACATTCATCATTTAATAACTGCAAAAACATATACTTTCATATTTCTAATAAATCATACTAATCATAACTGTCTAGTATAGCTAATAAAACTGAAAACATACCTAGGATGAATAGCTAGCTGATGTAATGTATTATCCCCCATGATGGGTTGTGCAACTCGAAGGCGGGAACCAACAATGGCTGGCCGACCATTACCGAGTCAAAAATGTCTGTAAGTACGATGAGCTCGCCACACCCTAGTCCAGACTACCAGGTGGACGTTTACAACTCTACACTGAAAGCCACATCAACTATCCATCTCCCACCCCCTTGTGGGGTGGTTAGCACCAATCTGAACATAAATATCTGATCTATAAGCTACGATACCGTGCTCCTAAACTGAACTAAACTAACATCCGGGTTCTGATAACATATAATACATGATAATATAGTGTTTAACATAAATGGATTGATAGCATTTTCTATAATTTGATAAATACGGTCTCGTGCCGAACATTTCATAAATACGGTCTCGCGCTGAACATTTAATAAATACGACCTCGCGCCGAAATCATACGTAAAACACGGCCTCGCGCCGGCTATCAATCACAGCTTTGCTCCAAATATCTCACACATATCATTCGGAATAAATAAATCATTATCATGTACTTTAAAATCATAATGTACTGCATTCTTTCATAATCTCTGAAAAACATACTTCATTCATAACATTGTCATATCGTAACACTTCTCACGTAAAGTAGTATTCATGCCACACATTTTCTGTATAAAACCATACATTATATTCTAAAATCATAATTTCTAGCATCTCATACATATATATATACATTTCAACATAATAGCAGTATTTTCCCAAATGTGCATTTCCTTCGTAACATACAGATATAATACATGCTTTCTGAAAATTAATTTACTAATAAATAATAATAATACGCATGAAAAATAACTGTTTTAGTTTATTCCCTTACCTCGTACTAAAAAGAAAACCCCCTAAAACCTACTTGTTCTGCACCCGCAGGGTTCTCCGAGCAACACCCTAAAACCAACAAATCACAGAACTAAACTTCAATATTTTCATGTAAGTATCATTTCCTATAACTGCAAAAAGATCAAATTTGGCATAAAAAGTCTTACCTCAATCTAGGGATGAATTTCACTTCACTTCCATCAACGATTTGCTCCAGTAGATTTGGAGAGAATTTCCCCAAGAGCGTTATGGTGGCCTCAGATCGTCGATCCGACGAACAACGGAGTCGAAATCGAAGAGAGAAGGGGGATAAACTGAAGGAGGAAGAGAGGGAATGGTTCTACGCCGAAAATTCAGCCTAAAAATGAAATTCGGGTTATTTATAGAGTCGGATTCGTCGAGGAGACACGTCACCTCGTCGACGAGTCCTATAGAAAGTTCGTCGACGAACCTACACCCTCGTCGATGAATTTTAGACTTCCAAAAATCCTTTCTCGGTATCTTCTCGTTGACAAAACTTGGCTTTGTCAACGAGGCCCTCTTGTACCCTCGTCGATGAATCCTCTATGTTCGTCGATGAGGACCTGATTAATTTTCTTAGGTCATTCCATCCCAAAGTGCAACGTCGTCGACTGCCTCCTTTTGTTACCATTTCCATTTCCCTTCATCTCTATTTAAATTACATTATTATTATTATTTGGGTCATTACAGTGGGAGAGTGAGAATTTTAATTATAAAAAAAATTCCCCCTCCACCACTAATTCTTTCACTCACTAATCTTTTTCTTCCTTTGAAATTTTTTTGTGAAAAATGAAGGTTGAGAGTTTCCTATTTATTGGAAAATTTTGGGGAAGAAAATGAAATTTGTAAAAGGGTGGAGAGAGGGGTGAAATTATAATTTTTTTTTTAAATAAAGTAATGGGCAAGGAATGAGCATGGGATGGGTATGGGATGGGAGGTATGGGATGGGGATGGAGGTACATGTGGGGAAAAAAGTGTTTGCCAACACTCCCATTTAATTAATTTACTTAATTAATTAATTTTTTTGAAATCATTATTATTATCATTGTTATCATTTTTAAACTATGTTTTAGTTATTTTTTAAAAAAAATAAATTCAAATTTTGAAAATTCATGTGGGATCCATATGGTCTTGTGGGCTCCACACAATTTCAAGACCCAAGTGGACCCTATATAACTCCAATAGTCCTCACACGATTTTATTGGTCCTACACAGTTTCGAAACTCATGTGAACCCCACACAGTTTTGGGACTCATGTAGGCCCATACTGTTTTGTGAGCCCCGCATAGGATACTTATATTATTATTATTATTATTATTATTATTATTATTATTATTATTATTATTATTATTATTATTATATATTAGTTTTGGTGCAACCCCAAGAGCGGGGGTGAATTGGATGTTTAAAATTTATCGCCTAGGTCTACTGGTTTTAACAACAGTATAACACAGTCTAAGGTCAATCTATGCAATTTAGATATTAAGCATACACATGCAAAATAGTAAGGTGCGCAAAAGTAAACAAGACACGCGATATGTTATCGGGGTTCGGCTAAATTGCCTACATCCCTGCCTTGGCTACACCAGCACAAGGATTCCACTACTACTTACATAACGGGTGGAGCGGCACTGGTTACAACCAGACCAATTCAAGGGATTGACCTCAACCAACACGCCTTACCAAGATGGCGCACCTAACTTTCCTAACCGGGTCTAAGTTAGTCAAGGATTATTTAATAGGACTAGTCTCCCTCTTCAGGCCCACGCCTACAACAAATGTATATAAATTTTGTACACGAAAATATGCTTCTTATACAAGTAGGTATGTGCACCAGTACAACTCAAGCAATAATGCAAGCACGTATGATATATAAATATGTTCAGTGCTCTATTGTGTGCTACACACTCAATCAAGTATAGATTATCAGTCCAAATTTAGAGTGTATATCAAAGCAAAATTTGAAACACAATATGTGAATAACGCAAGATCAGATCAGGGTTTCAAATATGCTAAGCAAGTTGATTCAAACAAATTTAATAAGATATTTCAATATACAAAGCACAATGGAGTGTTTGAAAACTAGCTTTTGAAAAAGATGATGCACACAAAAATATAGGCTTAGGTATCTTGCAATGATAATGTAAGAACCACAACCCTCAAATTCTTTCCACACAAGATTTATCAAATGAAATCAGTGGAAGAACTTTAATGCTAAACTCTCTAAATAAAATCAATCAAACAATAATGCAAGTGAGAGTTTTAACTAGTAAGATTAAGCACAATAACCTTAGAGATATTCACAACACTTACAAAAATCAAAGAGAGTGGAGTATGTGAGTGTTTGGAAGTAGTATTGGCTAATATAGGGTTTTGAATGTTGAGATAATTTTGTCCTAATCAAGTTTGCTAATCCTTACTAATTATGACAAATGAATAGGTATTTATAGGCAAGGAGAAATTTTTGACGATTGGGGACTCAATGAGGATAATTAAATTTGTTTTAAAAGCCATTAAGAAAATTAACCCGATTTACGCCATTTAAAAATCAGTAAAAAAATATTTTAACCCGAGAGGTTCAGGTGCCCGGCCTGAGGTTCGGGTGCCTGAACAGACTCAGTCACAAAATCATTTTAAAAGGGTTCGGGTGCCTGAAATTATGCACAGGTGGCTGAATCAAAGTCAGTAGGCAAATGTTCGTAGGTTCGGGTGCCCGAGGCTACATTTAGTTAACCGAACCAAGCAATTCAACCGCTCGAGGCCATAATGAACGTGAAGGTTTGGGTGTCCGGGTAGTTGAAAAGTATTCTGACACATGTTCGGGTGCCTGAGGGAGATACGCTCAAAATGGTTTGGGTGCCGAACAAAAGTCAATAGGTTGACTTGTCCAGGATTCAGTTGCCCGAAGCATTTTAAACGCAATGGGTTTGGTCTCTCGAACACTCTCAACATTTTCAATTAAGTCCATTTTAGCCAAATTTAATTCCCTTAATATGAAGAGTGAAGTTGGGGACTTTGTGTACTAAAACTAGGTACTTACGTTCAACTAAGGTCTGTTATGAGCATACCTACCTACCATGTATGATGCAAATTATTACAAGCCGCAGGGTGTACTGTCCATAATATATTTTACATCTCATAATGAAGAAAATGAAATGATAAATACAAATACATCACAAAATTCTTTATTCTTTGGTATGAACACAGCACGCCATCATGGTATGTCTTTCAGTTTGATTACACGTGCACAGTGAACCTGCATGCACAACCATCAGTACCAAGAGTATTTGTCATGATCAAAACTGGGTGTGACCAATCAAGTCAACATTCTCCCCCTTTTCGATGATGACAAATACTTTTATGCAAAAGTGGATGCAACTAAGAAAGGCTCTCCTTGACTTTATGCATAAAGATAATTTAAACTCAAACTATGGGTAATTATAAATTGATTAAATGTTACCCACACTTTTTCTTCTTCTCCCCCTTTTGGCAACAATAAAAAGGGCTAAGGGATAAAACATGAAGCACAAGACATCATTTAGATACAAAGGATATATTGGGTGGATAAAAAAAATTGGCAACATGCCATTTGAAAATGAAGCATTCCCAAGATAACCTTGTACCTAAGTGAACTGTTTGGAGTTTTAATCAACGAAATATAGTGCATTTCAACCAATCAACTCAAACAGTATTTGCATCAAATGAGTAATAATATCATGCAGCACATTAACAATCTTAATGTTCTATACTCCCCCAATGGATGATTATGCAATGATGAAGATTAATTTTTTTTTTTTTCATTTGGCTTTCACTCATCCTTTCAAAAAGATTATAAACTTGAATCTATCATAATCATTTTTGGTTGCCAAAACAAATATGCATTCCCACAATGTAATGATCTAGAAAATTATTGGAATTAAATAAGAAGGAAAGGAAAATTTTAAAAGGGACTCAAAGGGGGTTTCGTTGACGAGTACTCTATTGGAGTTCGTCGACGAGGACACGTGTCTCGTAGACGAGAAGATACCGAGGGGGTTTTTGGCAGTCTGAAATTCATCGACGAGGGGTTCAGGTTCGTCAATGAACTTCCTTCATGGACTCGTTGACGAGATAACGTGTCTCGTCAACAAATCTGGGTCTATAAGTACACTTAAAACAGGATTTCTCGCGGAAAATTTGCAGAAATTCCCTCTTTTTCTCTCTAAACGACCCTCTCCCCTTCTCTCTTCAATTTTGGCTCCGTTTCTTGCCAGTTCGATGATCCAAGGTCACCACGATACTCCTGGGAAAGTTTTCTCCAAATCTGTTGGAGTGGATCGTTAGTGGGACTAACTTGAACTCCATCCCAAATTCAGGGTAAGGTTTTTATTTAATATTTGCCTACCTCATAGTTATAGAAAATGTAGAAGTTAGAAAAATACTAAAGTTTTGTTTTGGGAGATGTTGTTTTTAGGGTGTTGAGCGGGAAACCCTGTGGGTATAGGACCAGATACAGCAAGGGGGGTTTTTTCCATAATTATGTAAGGGAAATATGCTATGCTAGAAAATTTTAGCAAAGTTATCAAAAATTTTATGCATGCTCATATATATATATATATATATATATATATATATATATCAGTTTATTATCTAGTTTTCAAGAATATGAATTTAATTTGTGCGGCCTGAATAGATATTTTCCTGATATAGAATTTATATGGTTTTTCCCAGAATATCATAATTTACGGTATATACAGATATAGAAAAATATTTATTAGACAAATATTATAGATGGTTTTCCAGACTAGTATGTTATAGTAATTATAGCATGCCAGGTTTCCTAAAATCATAACACTCAGATTTACAGATTATACAGTCAGTTATTACAGATAGACATACAATTATAACAGTCAGTTACTACAGATATGTTATACAGATGTTATAGCATATACAAATCAGATTTACAATGTTATGGTTATTTTGGAAATATGATGAAAACAGTAGGAAGATTATAATAGTATATATATATATATATAAAATATTAAATTCCTGATGAAATATTACAGACAGATTCAGTTAGCAGAGCACGATACCGTTGCTATTTATAGATCATAGTACAACCACATATCTCAGATAGTATGTTGATTTCGTCAACCGCGCTCGGAGAGCTTGCAGAATCCCCAAAACTCTGGGTTGGTAGGGCCTGGTTTGACGAGGTAATTTTTCCAGTTCTGTGCTTTAGGAGTGGAAGCAGTTTGGCCGGACTGAGGAAGGGTAAAGTATAGTGACTTACCTAGTAGGCTAACTAGAGTTAAGTTCAGCCTATGAGCTGCACAACCTTGTTATGAGGGGTCAAATCATGGAATACAATTTTCCAGGGAAAAAGTCACAACTATGTATATGTATGCAGATTTACAAGATTTAATAATTATAGTATGATATTAGCAATATGAATGGTAGAAAACTTAGATGATACAGTTATGTTTTAAATTATGAAGAATACAAGTAATACTTTATATTAATTTACCAGCTGATACAGTTTTGGATATTATTAGAGTATTCATGCAACTCGGTCCCCACACACTAGTAATAGCATATTTCCACTTTCCAAGCATCATCTCACCTTATTACTCTAACATTTTTCAGGTGATTCAACTAGGCGAGCAAATTAGGCTTGTAGATAGAGTGACCTTTTAATAGCCCTCTTGATAGGGTAAGTATATTTTGAGGTTTTTTTTTGAGTAAGTGGTGTCGGTGGACAATGTAAGAACGTACCTATGGTTTAGAAACACTGGATTTTGGTATTGTAATTATATATATGGATGTATGACTTTATGTTTTCTGCTGCATAGGTGTGTTTATTATGTACAGGAATACCTTAGTGCTTTTCTGGGGCATGAGATGCTATAGCAGTGGTATCAGAGTAATTTATCTATTTTTTTTTTTATAAAAAAAATGATATAAGCAGGAGGTCGTTACACACAAGGTGTAAGATAGTGAAAATATGTGGGCCTGATACCAATTGTTATAACTACGTGGTAGAGAAGATACCAACTATTAAAATACCACTAGTTATGATACCAAAAAAAATATTATTTTGATATGAACATGATATCAAGCAAAGATTTACCACAATGTACACATTAATACCACTTTGTTAATGTATTTCCAAAGGACATAAAAATGAGGGCAAAATACATTTTTATTTTCTCAGAGCCGAATGATTTTAAAGATAAGTGACTCTCCCTAAGAATATACATTTTCTTTATAAATCAATTTGAGTATAATTCAAATATTATTTTAAAAGAACAACTCAAGTTTTAAGAAGTGTAGCACTTAGAAACGATATAGAGTTATATGCAATAATTTTGAAAATTTTTTGCAGCATTTTGTTTGAAAATGTGATCTATCCATAAGAACCTGCCAATTTCAAAGCAATTTAAATATATATGTGCAACCAGCTCCATAGAATTCAAAATTTTAAAGTAAATAAGTTAAGTGTAAATATTTAAAATCCAAGATCAAGTTTCATTTGCACACAAAATTTTCAATTTTAAAAGTCATTTCAACCTTTTGGGCAAATGTCTACAGAAAATTCGGTAGCATGCCGTATGTAAACATAACATTTCCCATAAAACTTGTACCTGATAATGGGTTGTTTTCAACAAATAAATCATATAAAGCAAGCAACAACCTAATATCCATAACTATCATACAAATTATATCACTGCATCTGCCATGCAGGAGGCTTTCAATACAAACATGCTTTCCATTAGTTCAATCAACAACTTATAAAAGAAATGAACTATCCAATATATGATATGAACAATAACTAACAATGGATAGTTATGAGATTAGTGCATAGTTGTTCTCACAAAAGCATACAGACATATAAACATAAATAAAAATTGAGAGCATTTTAATATATATAGATATGAAAGATAAATGCTCCCCCTCAATTATGCACTCGACTCATTTTATGTCTTTTCTTTCATCTTCAAGTTCAATAACCAAGAGTTATAATAGTTTCAATAATTCTAGCTTGGCTTTGAGTTCGTAGGCTTAACGGACCAAAAAGACACAATGATTATTTCTTTGATAGTTCTAAGCCTATATTTGTCTCTTTTCTTATGATTTACAATACGTGAGAGGCCTAAGTTCAAATGGCTTTAAATGTTAAGGTTCGTGCATAGGTTTCTTTGAATTTTGTTCTATCATCTAGATTGAAACTTGTATTAATCCTTTTAGTCATTTAACTTAATTCATGAGAATGAAGCTCTAAATGATTTTATATAAAGTTTGAGAGCTAGGAGGAAAATTGAATACTCTTAATAAGTAAATTTCTATTATGTTCAGAAGAGTATTTAGGATAGTCAAGACATTTTTCAGGATAGGAAGTCTAAAGATATTTTCCTAACTATTTTAGCAAAGAGTACTAAAGTATATGAATTTTGACTGTAGCTCTTTGGTGATTGGAAAGTATCCTTTAAGTATGATCACTATTTTGAGTAAGGATACGAACCATGGAATAGGATGAAAACTTTACCGAATGTGATCATGGTTGGTAAAGATTACCTATGGAAGATACGGTGAACCAAAATTAGAAGATTTTTATATTTGAAGCACAAAAGGGAATATTTTGATTAATCAGTGAAACTAGAATCCCTTAGTGGTTGCTTCTAATTTTGATTATGGAAGGATGTCTTTAAGTAAGCACTAGTTAGAATAGGGACTAATGATCATTAGTGTTTAAGCCTATAGTGATAACTAAACTAAGGTTAAGGCTTTTATATTCAAAAAATGAATTTAGTTTTTACTGATATATATCGAGATGGATTCCCTAAAACTCAAATATATGCAATGGACAAGATATGCTTAACTTAAGATTTGTATATTCAAGCATGAATTAAGCATTAGAAATTTGATACCAAGCAGAGATACTTTTGTCCATTTGGAAGTGAATTTTTATTAAGCTAAAGCCAATGATTTCATATTTCAACCAATGAATATATGCATTAAGTTCATATTGGTTATTTTGCTTGAATTTCTGTATTGGCTTAATTTTTCAAGATCCTTAGTATGTAAGATTTTGAATAGTGGACAAATACTAAGTTTTTACGATTTCCGCTCGAACCACTTCCTAAGTATTTAGATGACACTACCCCCTATAGTTAATCCTAACTGCTAAAGAAGAATTATGTGATCATGTAATTCCTGTCAGAGTAGATTCTTCCTTGAATTTCAAGGGGTTTGTTTTCATAACAACCCATACTATTTTTCTATCTTTTATTCTTGATGGGTTAGGAGTCGGTGATTCTTTGACTTTCCATACTCGTTTGGGTTTCACGCCTTTTCTATTAAACGAGCAATCAAATTTTATGTGCACCTTCTTTTTACACAAGACACATGTGGTGTGAGTGTATGGATTGGAGGAAGTACAAGCATAATGTTTCGATTCTTTTACAAAGTACCCCATGTATAGGTTCTTTCTTTTCTTATTTTTAATTCCATTAAAACCTATACATTCCTCATCTAAGGTCATCTTTTGTGAATCTAAGAGTTTGTCAAAATTTTCTTTACCTCTAGTGAATGTATGGATGATCTTAGACAGATCTTCTATTTTCTTTTCTAGATCTTGCATTTTTTAATCTTTCAAATCTTTGCAAACACTTTGCAATTTAATAAGTTCTTTAGTCATGTTCTTTGCTTTGCTTTCAAGTTATGCAATAAGAAGATCTTTATTATTATCATTTGAAGTTTGAGATCTTACTGCATTCAATTCTTTTTCTAATTTTTCATTCTTGTTTACTAACTCTTTGATTTTAAAATCATTCTCCCTTTCAACAAGAATTTTTGATTCACATTCTTTCTCACATGACTCATACTTGTTCTTCAAAGCAGTATATATTTTGTTAGCTTTAACAAGTGACTTATGAATTTTAACATATTCAATTTGCAGTTTTTCATAAGTAGGCATGCTCTCATTGTCACTACTATCATATGATTCACAATCAGACACATTATTCAAATCAGCATATGAATCATTTCCAGATTTATCTACTAAAGCTGAAGGAATAGAGATAACCTCATTATCAGTTAAAGTAATAAAACACTGGTTACCTCCTTCAAGATCAGTAGAGCTTAAGTCACATGAAGAGTTCACTTTGTTTTGCATAGGTGCTCCATATCTCCTCTCAAGTTCATCCCAGATCTGCTTAGCATTACTACACGCCATAATCTCATATAAAAAATTAGAATCTAAGGTATGCAATAAGGTATTCATGGCATCAAAATTTACCTGCACTAAGTTTCTATCATGATCATTCAGTTTACACTCAGATTTAGGAACATCAGTACACCCAGTAGATTTCATAGGCACACAATCACCCTGATCAATGACTTTCCAAAATTTCCAATTTAAGGCTTCACATACACAATCATTTTGAATTTCCATATAACATAGTTGTCACCACAGAATACTGGTGGGTGTGTGACCAATCTTCCCTCACATGAAGGGGATGCACTAACACGAGCCATCATGATTTTTTACTAAATGGCATCTAAGTCTAAGTTACGAGGCTCTGATACCAATTGTTAGTTTTGGTGCAACCCCAAGAGGGGGGGGGGTGTGAATTGGGTATTTAAAATTTATTGCCTAGGTTTATTGGTTTTAACAACAGTATAACACAATGTTAGAATTGGTGTATTCCCAAGAGAGGGGTGAGTTGGAATTTTTAAAAATTTATCTCCTAGGTTAAATGAAATACTCATATAGTACAACCTAGGGTTTTTCTATGCAATTTCAATGCGCCAATAACATAATGTGCGGAAATTTAAATCAAGCGCATCATTCACACCATAACATACATGTGCGGTAAATATAAAGTGCAGAAATATAAATAAGGAACACAATATGTTATCGGGGTTCGGCCAACTGTGTCTACATCCTCGCCTTTAGCTCGCAAGTCCGAGGATTCCACTAATGGCTCACTTAAAGGGTGGAGCGGCACTGATTACAACCAAGTCAATTAGCACAAGGCTGACCTCAACCTTTATAAATAGGTCAATTAGCGGGGTTGACCTCAACCTACACCTTAACAAGATGGTGCACCTAGCTTTCCTAATTGGGTTTAAGCCAATCCGGGACTATTTCACAAGGCTAGTCTCCCTCTTCAGGCCCGTGCCTGAAAATACAACAGTATGTTCACAATCAATGAAGTTGGTACAGTGATTATGCTTTCATGTAAAACAGATATGTACCCAGTTATGTGCAATCACATACACCACAAATAAGATATAATAAGTAAGCTCAATGTGGTTTAATATTTCAACTCTCAAAATATATTTGCTATCAATGTAATGAGTGTGTGAGAGTGTCAACAAGCAATCTTTGTATCACAAGATATTCAACCAACGTGTTCACACAAAGATGTCAAGTAAGTCTCAAGTATATTAATCAGTAGGATATCTCAATCACATAGATGTCAAATAATGTATATGCTTGGTTTGCAAAAGATATTTAATCTTTGTATTCAGCAAAATGATATGTAAGTCAATAAATATTGCAACAAAGATTAATCTCACATAAACAAATATCTTTTCAACAATATATCAAAATAAATCACCCAAGATATTTGAGAATGTTTTGAAAAAGTTTTTGCAACCCAAAAACAAATACAAACTTCCTAAGATATTGCAACCGATATGCAATACTCAGGAGTTTAATACAAGTCTTCTTAGGAGAGACTTATTAATAAAGTCCTTTAAGAACACTTAGATTTGACTCTCTATAAAATCGAATCAATCAACAAAGACAGGAGAGCAAACCTATTAAAACAAACACTCAATCAACTTACAGAGAGTTTAAGCACTAGTAGAGAGTAAGTTTGAGTGAATGGAGTATGAAAAATGAGTAGTAGGATTTTTGAAAATGAGAGAGAATTTCTTAATTGGGTTTGCTAATCAAGTTGCTAATCATCCCAAATGAAGGGGTATAAATAGACACCTTTAGAATTATAACCGTTAGGGACAAGGTCGGGGTTATTAGAAAAGATTTAATCATTCTTAAATTATTTTAACCCTATTTTACCGAGTTAACCGCGGTAAAAAATAGGTCCAACCCGAGAGCACCAGTTGACCAGGATGGGTTCGGTCGATCGAAATTCTTATGGCTCGGTCGACCGGGCCAAAATTGAACTGCTGGTTGGGTTGACTGAACATGTATGTTCGAGGCAATTTTTCCTATTTTATGAGGTTCGGTTGACCAGGGCTAGAATGAACTAAATTGGTCAATCGACCAGACCGTTGGATTCCCACACGTGGGAACTCGGTCGACCAGGTTGGGGCAATACAAAATTCTCTCGGTCGACTAGGAATTCAAACTGTTGATTTCAGGGAGGTTCGGTCGACGAGGTCAAATAAGCTTCATAAGTTCGGTCGACCAGATTGTGGTCAACTTGTTGACCCAGATCGGGTTTGGTCGATCAGGGCCAAAATGAACTACCTAGGTCAGTCGACCGAAGGTGCACATTTTGTGCATTTCGGTCCTATTTCGTCCAACAAACACCCTATTCAAAATTCTAACACATACAAGTGAGTGAGTGAGTGTCCTAGGGTCATTTCTAGGTCCTCTTGAAGTCACTGAAAAAATCCGATGTTGGTCGACTGAAGGGTGTTCCCTAAGGTCCATTTTAGTCATTTTTGGTTTTGAGCTTACTCATTAGATCATGCAAGTGATGTGTGTGTGATTATTACAAACCAAGCCCTAATTACGATTACAGACCCTTTCAATAATAATGAAATGAAATACAACACATAAATATTAGGTCTTCAACTTCACTCTTTCTTTGTGCTATCATCATGATCTGCCAATTTGAGTATCTGCACATAATCTCAAACATGCATTAAATACAATGAGTATTTGTCATTATCAAAACCGGGCGTGACCTATAAGGTCAACACACAGCCTTGGGTCAATCTATGCAATTTAGAAATTAAGCATACACATGCAGAATAGTAAGGTGTAGAAAAGTAAACAATACACGCGATATGTTATCGGGATTTGACCAAATTGCCTACGTCCCCGCCTTGGTTACACCAGCACAAGGATTCCACTACTACTCACTTAACGGGCGGAGCGGCACCAGTTACAACCAGGTCAATTCAAGGGGCTGACCTTAACTAACGTGTCTTACTAGGATGGCGCACCTAGCTTTCCTAATCGGGTCTAAGCCAGTCCGGGACTACTCAAAAAGGACTAGTCTCGTTCGTAAGACCCATGCCTAGAATACAACAAATGTGTATAAATTTTGTACATGGAAATACGCTTCTTACACAAGCATGTATGTGCACTAGTACAACTCAAGCAACAATGCAAACACGTATGATATGTAAATATGTTTAGTGCTCTAATATGTGCTACACACTCAATCAAGTATAGATTATCAGTCCAAATCTAGAGTGTATATTAAAGCAAAATTTGAAACACAATATGTGAATAATGCAAGATCATATCAGGGTTTCAAATATGCTAAGCAAGTTGATTCAAACAAACTCAACAAGATATTTCAATATGCAAAGCACAATGGAGTGTTTGAAAACTAACTTTTGAAAAGGATTTTGCACACAAAAATATAAGTTTAGGTATCTTGTAATGACAATGTAAGAACCACAACCCTTAAAGTCTTTCCACACAAGATTTATCAAATGAAATCGGTGGAAGAACTTTAATGCTAAACTCTTTAAACAAAATCAATCAAGCAATAATGCAAGTCAGAATTTTAGCTAGTAAGATTAAGCACAATAACCTTACAGATACTCACAACACTTAAACAAATCAAAGAGAGTGAAGTATGTGAGTGTTTGGAAGTAGTATTGGCTAATATAGGGTTTTGAATGTTGAGAGAATTTCGCCCTAATCAAGTTTGTTAATCTTTGCTAATTATGACAAATGAACAGGTGTTTATAGGAAAGGAGAAATTTTTGACCATTGGAGACTCAATGGGGATAATTAAATTTGTTTTAAAAGCTATTAAGAAAATTAACCTAGTTCACCCTATTCAAAAATCAGTAAAAAATATTTTAACCCAAGAGGTTCGAGTGCTCGACCTGAGGTTCGGGTGCCCGAATAGACTCAATCACAAAATAATTTTAAAGGGTTCAGGTGCCCGAAATTTTGCTTGGGTGGCTGAATCAAAGTTAGTAGCCAAATGTTCGTAGGTTCGAGAGCCCAAGGCTACATTCGGTTAACCGAACCAAGCAATTCGGTCGCCCGAGGCCATAATGAACGTGAAAGTTCGGGTGTCTGGGTAGTTGAAAAGCATTCTGACACATGTTCAGGTGTCCGAGGGAGATACACTCAAAATGGTTCCGGTGCCTGAACAAAAGCCAACAAGTTGACTTGTCTAGGGTTCGGTCGCCCAAAGCATTTTAAGCGCAATGGGTTCGATCGCCCGAACACTCTCAACATTTTCAATTAAGTCCATTTTAGCCAAATTTAATTCCCTTGATATAAAGAGTGAAGTTGGGGACTTTGTGTACTAAAAGTAGGTACCTAAGGTCCAACTAAGTTCTGTTATGAGCATACCTACCTACCATGCATGATGCAAATTATTACAAGCCACAGTGTGTACAATTCATAATAAATATTACATCTTAGAATGAAGAAAATGAAATGATAAATACAAATACAGTACAAAATGCTTCATTCTTTGGCATGAACACCGCACACCATCGTGGTATGTCTTTCAGTTCGAATACACATGCACAGTGAACCTACATGCAAGCCTTTTTACAACCATCAGTACCAAAAGTATTTGTCATGATCAAAACTGGGTGTGACCAATCAGGTCAATATTTTATCATATATTTCTACAAATTATGTGAATCAAAACATTATTTTATGTGTATGTAATTATTTACATGTACAAACAGTATCTATCCTATTTATCCTATGAAATTTCATTTTGACCAAACCAACCTCTAGGAAGTGACTGAATCGCAATGGTCTCTAGGCACTCGCTAAGATAAGGTTTTTCTTAGGCATCAAGTATGGAATCAAGGATCCTAATACAAAAATACATTCGTATTGATATTAACTTAATAATCACTTTTATTATTATTATTATTATTATTATTATTATTATTATTATTATTATTATTATTATTATTATTATACTTTAATCGTATATACATTTTCGGGGTCATTATAATAATAGTCTAGCGCCTAATTGAATTATTCTTTGATAGTCTTATAAGTTGTGAGATATAAGAGATAGATACTTATATATACACCTTTCTTTTTTAAAATTTTTCAATATAAAACAACTTTCTATACACACTACAAAACACTCAAAGGAACCTCAAGTAATCTTCTTTCCACTAGTTTTGCAAATCATGGATAGTATGTCACAAAATATCTTCAAAGGAAAAAAGTCAATTTTTTTTTGTACTTGGGAGTTTTGTTAATATAATGTCTAACTAGCTTATCATGTGAATTGTACATGCTTGAGGGGAGTTGCTTAATTAGAGTTGCTTCAAAAGTTTTTTTAAAAAAAACATTCATTCTTGATTTCTCTCTTTATTTTTTATTTTTTTGATCCGTAAATGTAAATTATATTGATCAAAATAGATATGTATAAAAATTCCGGGCATACCCGAAAAAGAGAAAACCAAAGCTCCCCATCAAAACAATATCAAAACAAGTACAATCAACATGGGCACCCCTAGGGACTTAAAAAGCCATCAAACAACTCTAAAAGTCCAAAGACAAATAAAAATAAACTCAACAAAAGCACAAAGGTACCTTTGAAACCAACTTCAATCAAACTCAGAAAGAAAACCATGTTGATTATACCACCGTTAGACTCAAACCATGCATCAAAAGGGAAGCCATAATGCAGAATCAGATAAAACGACTTCTAAACCATCACCTAAAACCAAAAACTAACGCCGAAAAAATAGGAAAAGTCGCCGGAAGACCAGATGTTACATCCCCTCAAGTATACTTGAATCACCCATTTGGACCATAATGAATCCTTCTTATCATGAATATTTCATAGGGTTTTGGTTAGTAAAGCCCTATTCCAAATGTTGAGGTCAAACACTCCAAGACCTCCTTTCTTCAGCAAGCAATCCTCTTTCCATGCCACCAAAGGTTTTTTCGTGCCTCCCCATAAGAATGCTCTACACAATTTAATCACATGATTCAATACTAATTTTGGTATAGGGAATATTGCAAGTCAAAAACACTCCACTCCTTGAATAACTGAATTTATTAGCTCAAGCTTCCCAGCAAATAATAAAGTATGACCAGGCCAAGATGCAATCAAGCTTGCAATTCTGTTTATTAGAGGAGAAAAATGTATTGATTTCCCTCTTTATTTTGACCAATTCATGGAGATATTGAAGGCAATCATGTATATGTTTGTCTATGGGTGTATATATGTGTTTATGATGCATAAACTATTTGCAATAAGAAGGCATAGGGTTTCTTGAGGTGTAACTTAAGTTAATTAAAGAAGGGACCAATATAGACTTGTAACCCCAAACTAGAACATGAAAACAAAGAAATATAACTCTTAACACCCATTATTAAATGTCAAAAATATTCTTACAAATATAAATTAAATGGGGATTTCATGGACAAGATCATACATCTCACAACTACACAATCTTATATTATTATTTATTTTTTTTTAATTTTTCGATCCTAACTTAAGTATCTGAGAGATCTCTGGAGTACACCCTAGGTCCTCTAAACTCTTTTTTTTTAGTTTTCGAGAATTTTAGATCACCAATCAATCCAATAAATTTTGTGACATCAATTTTAACTTTTCTTAATTAGGTTTGCCCTTTTCTATATGAGATGAAAAGATACAAAGTTAAAGAACTTCGTTAAAAGCAACATCTTGAAAAAATTCAACCATATGAAGTACCCTTTATTATAACAACATGAAAAATAGAAAGAAACATAATACATTTGATTATTATTATACTAATTAATTTAAAGTTATTTTATGTTATTTCAAGTTGAAAATTTAAATAACTCTTTTATCAATGTTAATTTTTTTTTTAAAAAATTACACATGTTATGTTCCATTTTTTTAATTGTAAAAACCTTATTAAAAATGTTTCATTCAAATTTTTTATTTTATCTTGTAACCACGGTATTCCTCCGTAAAAAATGAGGGTATATTAATAAATAAATGGAGGTGCTGCCCTCTTTTAGTAAAAAAATAAAAAAATAAAAAAATGTTAAATATCTTTAAAAATTACACATGTTTTGTTTTATTTTTTAATTGTCAACACCTTATTAGAAATGATCCATTTAAATTTATAAAGTTCAAACTTAAATTTAAAATTATATAATTTTAAATTTATATTTATATTAATTTCATATCTATAGTTTCAAATCTAATCTATACAACGAGATCCATCTTTTATGTCATGCCAAAGCCTCTAATATAAAGTCCTAAACTGTGACTATAAGCAGCCATATTTTTTGGTTAAAACCAATTAAATCGATTATCTTTTTATTAACTTCAAATTAGTCTATTAATTTTAACTAATAATATAAAATCATAAAAAAGGAAAACGGCAATAACTTTTTCTTTTACAATTCAATTTTTACAAACTTTAATTCAGTATTGAGAAAATCACTAAGTATCCAAATAGATCGAGCTCGCATATTTTACCATTCAGTTAATTTTATCATTTTATTAATTATTAATGTTCTTCTTTTATATAATAACATAATAATTTTTTATTATCTAGAATAATTTTTTTATTAAACTAAAGGATCAATTTTTTTTATAACAAATACTATATTGTAAGGTCATATGATTACGTTGTTGTACTTCGTAAAATCAATTCACTAAAAACTCTTATTTTTCTTACTATTTTGCATAATGTGTTTGGATAAAATTTAGATTACAATTGATAATATGCAGACTTACGTATATTGCATTTAACTAAAAATTATTTTTTTATATTTAGGAATATTTATATAAACAATTCTATTATCAAATATGTTTTAAAAATTGTCGAATTGAAAACTTAAATGTAAACAAATATGAAGCTTTTTATTTTCTTTTAGTGATATATTTAACAAAAAAAAATTGTGAAATGTTGCTCGACATTACAACTATATATTTACTTGAACTAACTTTTGAATTCAAAACAATGCAATATGAAAGTGACTATGAATAAGTTAAGAGAATAAAATTAATTTAGTCTTTTGAATTTAGGAATTTGGAAAAAAAATATAGTACAAAATTATATTACCTTAGCATTCGGCATAGAATTTGGACTTTAAATTTAAATATGGATGAATTTAAATAAAATAAAATATAACCTAAATTCAAATTCAAAAATCTACACTCCCAAGTGATAGTTTGAAGTTAACAATTATTGGGTTTAATTAATATTAATTTCTTAAAACTTTTTTCTTGGCGCGCCTAGGAAACCGACTTCCTTTTGGCGGGTGGTGGGAGGGGTCGCAAAGTTTTGGCTTCATCTCTCTAGTCCTAGTGGGTTTACGGTGGACTCCGGTTGTTTTGTGGCTACTCCCATGTGAGAGATGGAGATGGTCAGATTTAGGGTTGGAGTGAGACGTAAGTTGTCAAAATTATTTGTAAAAGTAGTGACTGATTTTAGAAGGTTTAGAGAGTTTTTAAACTATCAAATCCTTTGTCGGGATTATGCTAACATATTTTTTTCTTATGGTATTATGATCCAAACAAGGTATTTTTCGAGGATGGAAATTTTTAGGTATACTTTCAGATAGAATTGACATTGTATTTGTCTCTTATTCACATAACCATAAGATAAAATGACAATCATTCATTATGAGATTTTTTTTAAAAAATAATTTTTTTAAAGTTTTATGAATAGGTAAAAAAAAAAAAAAGATGCCAGTTCTTTTTGGAATTTTAAAATTTTGATAAGCTTTTTTTTTTTTACTTTTGAGAAGCTCATAAAATTTTTGAAAGTTTAAATAAAATTCGTATATTTTTATTAAACTTTTATAAAATAAATGCATTTTTTTTTTTTTATAATTTTTTCCTCAAATTTAACGTCACTGTTTATTATCTAAATCATTTTAGTTTGCGATACACCCAAAATTAGTAAACATATTCATAAGGGGATACGATTACAAAACCACTATTGATACTTCACATAACTCCCCCGATACGATTACAAAATCACTATTGATATCCTCACAATTGTCTTTAAGTTACCTATGATCTCCCTAAACACAATAATACGCTCGTAAATACTAAGTTAAAGAAGGGTCTGTCTTCACCACTATAAAAAGAGGATCCCAAGAAGAGGTAAACATCTTATCCTCACTCATTCTTCACTTACTGTTGCAATATGAACCTTCTATTTCTTTTTCCCTTTTTTTTTGGATTACGCACCGGGTATCCACGCGTCCGTTTTACGGTCTATGTTACCAATCCTGCGCCCCTTGAAGTTGACCTCACAACTCCAAAGGGACCAAATTCTTAGAGCCATTTTAGTTTAATCATAACACTTTGGATTTGATAAAGATATTTACCAAATAAATGGTGATGGTGATGGTGATGGTGATGATGAGATGCCTAGTGAGGGAGATTAATGATGGTGTGATGGGGTACCAACCAACTTACCAAAAATCATACACATGAGACTTGGGGAAATGGGAAGGCTGTTGGCATAATTAGAAAGAGTGAGAGAGATGGGTGGACTTAGTAATGGGTGGTGTTGATGGCTTAATTGACAGTCGAAGCTATAAACCAATGAAGGGTTTCTGCATTCACACAAAAATTATTGCTCCTCTTCTTTCACCCCCTCTCTCAAGATTTGAATATCTTGGTACAAACTTTATTTAGTCAATCACCAATTATTTTATGATTAATATGTTAGGCACACGACACTCAAATTTATTATTTATTATGAAAGGGTGAACGTCTTCAAGATAATTTAGAGTTATAGAGATAATTTTTTAAAAATTTTAAGATACGATACTATGATCATCAAAAAATTATCTATTCTTTTATTAATTAGCAATATAAATAGTCAAAATTAAAAAATAGCGCAAACCTTAAATAAATTATCAGTTGCTTGAAGTATATATGTGTCTGTGTGCGCATGTATTGCAATTTGCTCCCTTTAGTTTTTCTATTTTAATTTTGTAGCATGATATATAAATATTTTACCAAACCGTCGCCGGTTACATCTCTTGCTGAAATGCCGATAATCCTATCAGTTGAAGATTTGCGAATATCCGATTGTATGCGGTGATATGAGATTCTTCAAATTGTATTACTTGAATATTTGTTTGTATTTGATAGTTTAGAATTTCTTTGATTTAGTATTTAAATACTTTTGAATTTGTAACAATTATACATTGTACAAGTCCTATATATAGGACATCTCCACATCAATGAAAGTTTCTTGCATTTTCTATGCACATATCTATATATGTATATTAAAAATTATTTAGCTTCATTAGAGGCCAATGCAAAAATAAATTACAGAGAAGATGAATCAATAGAATGAATTCTGTAACAGTCAAAATCCCTATATGTACAATTAATAGCATTCTTCATGTATGCATTTGGTTGGTTTGGTTAATTATTCAAATTAATAAAAACTTTTTGATCACAAAATCTCATTAATTGAATCGATCGAAATTCCATTTTTAACCGAACTCAAAATCGGTCGAACCAAATTTCTATTAAATCGGTTAACCGATTTAACCGAACCCAAAAATCGAAACAAAAATTAAAAATTAAAAATTAATAAAAAAAAACTGAACCAAACTAAATAATTTTTCGAAACAACTAAATTTATCCAATCAATTCAGTTTTAATACAATTATATCCCCTATTCATACAGAAGAAGATGGAAAAGGTAAGGCAAATAATATAAGGAAAAGTATTGGACCACCCTCAGCCCCACCATGCTTTTTCCTTTTTTAATTTTTAGAATATGCTTGTTCTCTTCTCCCTCTCCCTAGTATGCACACTGGTGATTGAAATATATACCATTTTTGCTTTTAAATTAATTAATTTGCATGTGCATGCGGATTGCGGATGCGCTGTCCCCCTCATACCCACAAATTACGAGGCCTACCCACGTCCATTTCTATTGCTATTTATTCCTTCATTTTAACTAATATTAATAACTATTCATATATTTTTATTAGTCATTTTACTAAATAGTCAATGCCAATAATTAAGTAGAGTAGGATTGAGAGTGGTCGGTCAAGCTTTTCAATTGCCGACATTTTTTTTTTTTAATTTAATTTTTTATTACATAGGAATTCGAGCCACCAATGAGCCTTTTGTACCTCTTGATGCAGCACCAAACCTATGGATCAGCGTCCTATGCTTCTAAGTCTCATTGATCAGGATAAAATTTCGATATTAATTGAAACTTATTCAAGTAGTGTGCAATTTAAATATATATTAGAATTCGCAAGAAAATATTTTCTTCATTGTGTAAATCATATACTAAGGTAAAGTTCTATAATTAATAATGAATCCTAATAAATTATACATAAGCTTATTATATATATATTTTTGGTATTTTTTGAGTTCCATTTAGAACATAAAAATATTTTTATAAATGAAAGAGTCTCCTTTTTTATATTTAATTATCAAAGAAAATGAAAAAAAATTAAAATTATTTATTTTATGCATAATTAATATTAATTTTTAAATTTTAAGTATGTTAAGATAAATTTTATTTTTAATAGTATTTAATGTAAAAAATATTATAAGATAGTCTGAAAGAATCTTAAATGACTGGCACGGCAGAACTTAATGGGCCAACACCCTGAATTCTAGTCAAAGATTCAACCCGCCTACTGTGATTCTGCAATGTATTGGGCCTCCCGTTAGAGTTGGCTGGGCCTGAAACAAATTACTGGGCCTGCGTGGATCACTAAATATGGACAGCCACAATGCTAGCCTATTGGATCAAATTGCGAGAGAAATGCGCGAATTTACGTGATTAAAATATTAAAATATTTAATTTTTTTTTAGCTCAATAGATTTGTACAGTGAAGAAATTATTAGAACAGACCATCTAATGATTCCACATTTTATACATTTAATTAAATTCTTAAATTTTAAATAATTTTAAATTAAAATTTTAATCAGTTTTCTAGATTGCAAGGTGATTAAAAAGTATAATTAATAATTTTAAGTGTCTATTCAATTAATATATATATATATATATATATATGCCACGTGGCCCATTTTGGGAGAAGATGCTTAGCTTTTTAGAAAATCACATGGTGAGATCATGTTACAAAATTAAAGGTAAAAGTGGGGCAAATGAAATGATAGTAGCCATGATTGTCAAACTTGCATGAGCAATTCAAAGTTTAGTCTAATGTTTTGTATTATTTGGATTGGTAAATGACAAAATTATTTATGGGCTAAGTCAAGAATTGTGCCTTTTAAATACCCTACCATCCATATTATTTAGGTTGGTGACGCATTAAAAAAAAGTAAACTACATTAAATTATAATATATGTCCATATATATATATATATATATATATATAATTTTTGATGGTCAAGCATGTCTTTATATTGTGGTTCATCTCCCAATGTCATCACAACAAATTGTCATGGGTTTTTTCTTTCCTCCTAGCCTAGTTTAGCATGACCTATATAATAGTAAAACACATTCTAATTCACATGGCGGATGAGATTCATCTCGATTATCTCTGTTTATTTAATGGTCAATATGGTTAATATTATATGCATTTGACCTTGCTACATCAATTAGACATAGCAATCTCATAAGTAATTTATTTGAAACTAAGAAGCATTCTTTGTAATTAATTTACAATTGACCAAGAAAAGGTTTCAATCATTTATTTTACTTATAGTCATAACATGACAAGTTAATCATGATAATTGATGAATACATGTATATGTTAAGCTAACAAAGTAATTTTAGCATTGGAGGTGTCCATGAGTAGTCTTGATACACATCAATGAGCATCAACTTGATTCAAAATCTTAAGTTTATTGGGTTTTGGGTCCAACCATGTGTATAAGCACTCTTCATCTACTCAAAATTTTTATTGTCGGATAAACTCACAAGTGAAAATCTCAACAATCTCTCATTCACTTGTGAGTTTTAACTACTCCATCTTGAATGAAAATCGTCTCCATTATGTGAGTAAGCCCAATTCTCCAAAAGTTGCTCAAATGAGTCTTACCACCGCTCCTTACCTGCCTCAAATTGCATTCCATGTGCTTTCGTATCAATCCCACCTCCCATGTCTTGACCCTATTCAGATCCATCTTTCAAGCCTAAATGATCCTTATTGACTTCGGTTACACACTTGATCCTCAAATTGTTAGAACTTCAGGAAAATTAATTTCACGCATTGACTTTTTCTATAATGTCGCTCACCCAAAGTTACGAACAGTCAACTTCAATTCCACTTGTTAGCACCGAAGGAGTCCATGGATAGTCTTGATGCACATGGGTGAGCACCAACTTGATCAAAAAGTTTAAACCTATTAGGTATTGGGTCCAATGATTTAGTAAATGAATCAGCTTGCAAAACTAACAAGTTGAGCATGACTCAATTCAAACTCGTTTCATTTAACTTCATAAGAGTTTGAGGGAACCATTATCAAGTCAAACATCAAATAACTCATAAGTGGTTTGAATCGTTTGCAGCCCTAGTGATAGTAAACTCTCTATAATTTTTCACTAATTACACTAACAAACCTCTTACTTAATCCCCAAAACAAATGCAATCCAATAGAAGTTTGATCGATCTTGAAATTTGACTATCATCTTCAAATAGTAAAATCTCAAACACAATGATTTGGATTCAAAGAAAAATACCTTGTCGTCAAATACTTGTAATATGCTTTCTTTTAATTTTATGAATAAAAGTAAAAAGAAATATGAGAATTGAATAAACCCTACTTAGATAATAAGAAGAAGATTAATCCCAAATTTTGATGTTATTCCCCATTAAAGAAATTTTTTGTAGAAAATTTCTTCGAATGATCATGCAAAGCTTTGGCAAGACTTATGTTTCTCTCTATTTATTTATTTATTTATTTATTTTAAAGGAGGACGATACTTCCAATTATTTATTGATATACCCTCACTTTTGGTAGAAAAATATCGTGATTATAAGACAAGCATTGGGAGATTACAAATAAAAAAATTGAAAGCCTCCCAAAAACAACACCAACAACCAACCAAAACAGGATTACAAATCTAAACAAAGTAAGGTTATGATCAATATCATTGAAACGAGTTTTCTTGACCAAGTAGTTTTGGGCTTGGTTAATTCACTGGACCTAATCTAGTCCAACTTTTATTTATCATAAGGGTAATCTAAATTAATTTACTTAAACTCTTCAATTAAACTCAAAGAAAAAAAAATGGTAACAATCAACTTTGTTTGACTTGTCCACTAGCTTGCTCTCTTATTTATCAAATAGAACTTTTGACATTAGGCTTAACAAAACTTAATCAATAAGGACCAATGTGCCAATTGGAATATTGGAATTATAGTACATACTAGTAGGAAGGGCATGTACAATGCATAAGCCTAGCTAAATGCTAATTGAGCATGCCCAGTTTAATACCTAATCAAAACAATGAAGAATATACTTGTCACATTCAAGTAGAATAAATTTAATTAGATTTGTCCCAAAATAATAAATTTAGTTAAAAAAAAAAACTAACGGAAAACATACTAATAACTACAATTATATCATACTATTCTATAATTTAATAGTATTATTGTATTACTTTTTATGCATTGCAATATTATTATATATAATATAAATATTAATCCTAATAATTAAAAAAATTTATATTAAAAATATTACTATGTATTTATATTTAATTATGCTATAATATTAATATTATTTTTTTTTGTATTTATGTACATATTATATTATATATAATAGTACATTGTAATACATGTGTGCCTTCAGATATGTAATATACCATAGTACTATATATTTTTATATACTATATCATTATTTAAAATTTACTATTATATACTTATAATTGATGATGATAAATATTCAATTTGATTTTATTAAATTTCTAAGCTTAGAAATGATATATAATAAATCAATAACCAAATCAAATATATATCATAATATCTAACATTACTCTGTATAATAAAAATATTAATGATGATAATTTAATATATATATTAAAATATATTATAAAATTTTAAATGTAGGTAATATATACTGTGTTATATTAATATAAATTATCATATTATAATAAATACTTTTAAGAATTTAATTTCGA
This sequence comes from Malania oleifera, assembly GCF_029873635.1. Lineage (NCBI taxonomy): Eukaryota > Viridiplantae > Streptophyta > Magnoliopsida > Santalales > Ximeniaceae > Malania > Malania oleifera. Next base: position 37,090,887 of record NC_080429.1, on the reverse strand, counting down.
AGTAAAAGTCAAGAATTAAAATGTAAACAATTGTTTTGTTACGATCGATCAAGCCCTGCTGTGCGCTCATCTCTCAGCTTTAGATATGGATGCCTAGAGTTCTCTCCCACGAATCTCACCCACAATCTAACTCTATCGACTCTGCTTTCTCTTGGAAAACGGCTGGCTGCTTCACTCAATACTAAGCATCAACTATATTTGTGAGTTCTCAATATTCATGTAATTAATTTTACTTTGGCTGTGTACTTAATTTCTGAGTATTTCTGGGATTTAGCCTATATGTGTTATTAGGTTCAATTGTGATTAAAATGTTCTCCAATGATGCAATTTAGCCTTCAATCCATCTTCATCATCTGATTAGATGTTACTGGAGATTTTAATAAAATACCTAACGCTGCATTTGGGAGCATAGGGTTTAATCTTTTGTTAACAAATTCATGACAATTTTGTATTGCACTTCGTTGAGATTCACACAATTCAAAATCATGGCTCAATGATTTTGGTTGCAAAAAAAAAAAAAAAGCAATCCTGTAAGATTGCTATGAATCATCTTAATCTTGCTTCTTCCGGACTCCTTGATTATTAGCTCCAGCTGCAGAATTCTTAAAAGGTAATTACTCTGTAAAAGTTATAATTTTATTGGTTTCTATTTACATGAGTAATCTATGAGGCCAGTTTGTTGTGGAAAATGATTTTTGTCTTTCATTTTGGTTTCTTAAAGAATTATAAAAAATTTAGTTAATTCTCAAGCTGTATAGTATTTGAATGTTATTTGTCTTGAAAAATCCTTGCTGTTTATTGAAGCAAATCAGCTTCAAGAAGGAAGAACCTTGCTGTCCAGAACTCTTTCCAACGGTCTTATTACTAATTAAGCTGTAGCAACAGATTCTCTAATCGGAATTGAAGGTGTATGATGAACTTTGCTTCATTGGAGAGTTTAGGAACCACTACACAATGAAAATTAATCATACGAGATGGTTAGTGCATGGGGATCAGAATAGAGATGATATTTGGTATGACACATGGGATAGTGATGATGAGGATGAAAGGGGAGACATGGGTGAAATGCTTGATGGCTGTTTTGGAAAAATAGAAACAAATAAATGGATGGATGGTGAATATGATCTTGAGGAACCTAATGAGAGTGCTGCAGACTTTTATAGATTATTAGCTGATAATGAGCAAAGGTTGTATCCAGATTGTGAAAGGTTTTCAAAGTTGTCATTCGTTATGAAGTTACTTCACATAAAATGCATGGGGGGTATGAGTAATAAGTCTTTCACTATGTTACTTCAACTCCTTTCAGATGTGCTTCCAGAAGGTGCACGATTGCCAAGATCACGTTATGTAGCAAGGAAAATCCTTTGAGAACTCGGTATCGATTATATAAAAATAGATGCATGGGCAAATCATTGTATGCCTTTTTGGAAAGACCATTCTGACAAAGATAGATGCACAATTTGTGGTGTCTCACGATGGGTCCCAAAAGCTGGGAAATGGGAAGGCTAAGGGTAAAAAGGTTCTTCAAAAGATTTTCAGATACTTGAAAATCTCATTATCAATCCACAGATCCATCATTCTCATTTTACTGGTATAATGTGAATTCAGGGATCCCTACACAGCTCCTGTGTTGTCTAGGGATGTTTCTGTCTTGTTCCTCTTATATAATGTCCCTAATTACATGATAATCAGTTCTAAGTTAATAGAGAACTTTTTCATGTAATATTGTGGGTCCTATGGTCAATCTAAGGCCTTTGAGAGTTAACCTAAAAATTCGGCGTCGGTCGACCTTGATCCCTAAGGTCTTTCTAAGGTCTTGAGCTTATAGTCCTACATGCATGATATGTAGATTATTACAAACTTTTTTAAATTTAAATATTACAGACGCGAATATGAAAATACAACAAGTAAATATGTCGGGGTCTTTATTCTTCTTCAAGTTGCTACATGCTATCAATGTAATCCAGTTAGTATGATCCTACACACAAACTTGAAAGTCATCAAATACCTGAGTATTTGTCATAATCAAAACATGGTATGACCCACAGGATCAACATATCACCTTTGCAAATTTGTTAAACCATGCTCTAGGAGATTGCTCGAGTCCATAGAAGGACTTCTTTAATTTACATACCCTATTTTCTTCACCTCTCTTACTGAAACCTAGAGGTATCGTCATGTAGACTTCTTCTTCTAACTCGCCATTTAGAAACACATTCTTAATGTCGAGTTGCTACAATGGCCAATTCAAGTTAACTGCCAATGACAGAAGGACCCGAACTATACCAGGTGCAAATGTCTCCTTATAGTCAATGTCATAGGTCTATGTAAACCCTTTTGCAACAAGTCGGGCTTTATACTGTTCAATTATCCCATCAGCTATATATTTCACTATGAAAACCGATTTACAACCAATTGGCTTCTTTCCTCTCGGCAAATTCATAACATCCCAAGTTCCATTCTTTTCCAGAACCCACATTTCCTCCATTACAGCTTCCCTCCAATCAAGAATCTTTAAGGCTTCCTGGATATTCTTTGGAATTTTTATCCTGTCAAGGTTAGAAGTAAAATCACAATTCTCGGTAGACATACTTTTATAAGACATGTATTTTGACCAGGGATATTAAGTACATGAACTAATTTGTTTTCTGACTACAATGGGTAAATTGATGTTGTCGGGTACAAGCTAATCAGAAGGGAGCTCATGGCCATCTATTACTTGATTGAGATTGGGCGTGGACTCTGTTGGCCTAACATGACTTTCAAATCTTATTTTGATGATAACAAATCAAGGTAATTTAATATTTTATGATTTAAGTAATGATGTTTCAAAAACCAAACATAAGAAGTTCAAAAAGTTCAAGCATAAAAGTCCAAGATCACAAGTATTATAAAAAATTGCATTCCAAAGCCAAGTGATCAAAAGAAAGCTCAAAAAGGTCAAATATAGACAAACATTATGAAAGCTTAAAGAATATTGAAGCTCAAGATAAGATGGACTTAAAGCAAGATATACATGAAAACTTCAAGTTTAGAAAAGTTTTAAGTCTTAAGGAAGTCTTGTGTAAGTACTTCAATTAAATGTCAAAATGAATGCTTTGAAGCTCATTAGGATTAATCATGGACTTAGAGACCATATTTTGAAAATCTCAGAAAATACTTTGAAAAGTATCAAAACAAGTTGGCAAGAGTTTTTGGAAACAAGTTTTAAAACACAGGTTTTTAACTGCCCAAACGATTGACCCTTGACTAGTCAGGCGATTGACATTTATGCTGAATTAAAATTAGGAAGACAGTATAGGGCCAGGCTACTGACCCCTGTGAGTCCAGGTGCCTGACCCTGTTTTGACCTTGATATTACGCTTAATTTCAAAGTCTAGGCGATTGACCTCGATGAATCCAGGTGGTTGAACCTCGTAACGGAAATTTTAAAACAGCGTTTAAAAGTTTCCAAATTATGTTGTTTGTGCCCCAAAGTTTGACAAAACTTGGGAAACACTCCAAGTAACTTAGGCAACACAAAAATATGACTTCTTAACTCTATAAATACACGATTTCACAAATCAAATCATACCGAGAATTCAAAACAACAATCAAGCTTATAATTCTCATACTCTTCCAAAAGCCTTCTTGCTCACATACTTGCTAGAGTTTTTCTGAACTTGTTGAGTTATTTTTCATCGATCTTTGAGCATTAACTTTGAGTTTGATCAATCAAAAGAAAGATCTCAGTGATATATTTTCTAACCTTCAATTCTATTCTTCATTGATGTTTAAATTGAAGTATTCTTAGTTGTGCTATAACTTGTTCTAATCTGCTCTTTTTGAGAGTGATTCTTGTACGCAAGAAGTTTTTCTTGTTTTCTTGTTTTTTTTATGGTCTAGGGTTGTTGAATCGTTGTACCGAGTGTGGGGTATCGCTTGGAGAGGAGGGCTCTATCCTATTGAAGGAGTATTGTAAAGGTTTGCTCCGTCTATAAAGGAGTGGTATAGTAGAATCCTTAGGTGTGTTGCCTAAAGCGAAGACGTAGGTGGGTATAGCCGAATCTCGTAAAAATCTTGGTCTCACTCTCTTCCCTACTCTCTTTAATTTTTTGCACATATATCAACTGCGTGGATTGAATATTGAATTGCTGAAAATTAATTTGCTTTTGGGAATTGTGAAAATCGAAGGGGAGTATGTTGGTTGATCAATACATATTGCGGAAACCATAAGAGAGTACATTGATTGATTAACACTCAATACTCATTAATATTGAAAGCGGTTTATTTAATTTCTGAGTTTTGGATACTTGGTTGGAATCTTTATTTCTTTTCATATTGAAATCAAGCTTATCTTGTTGAGTGAGCTGACATATTCGAAAGCTGAAATCTTGGAAGCACTGTTGAAATTCATACATCGTTTAATTGATTAACTTGTGGATTGTGTTGGCTTATTGATTGGGTATTAATTTAAATTGCTACAAGATCAAATTGATGTACTCTTTCATAAAGATTTAAAAGTGAATTTGATTCTCACGTGATATTGTAATCGAAATTCAAACCATCCTTGTGTGATTGCTTAACAGACAATAAGTTGGGAAAAGAATTTATAAAAATATTTCAAAGAAACTTTTAAAACCCAATTCACCCCCCCCCCCTCTTAGGACTACACCTTACTTTTCAAACTCATGATTGCTCGGAGCTATTACCGGTTCCAACTCTCTTGGTGTCTCAGGTATGAGATTCTCCCTATTCTTTGTGTTTGGCTTTCTTGAGTAAACAAGTATTTCAGTGTTGTTTTGTTTTTATGTATCTCCCTTTGAGTTTAAGTGGTCTTTTGTACATGACAGATCAGGAAATGATGTAATGGTAGACTCAGTGTATGGCATAGATTGATCAACAAAGAAATCAACAAACCGATCTTCACTCCATTTCTCCCCCTGAAGAGAGGACTTTGGGAAGTAAGGAATGGTTTGAAAGAACATGACATCAAAACTAACAAATAAATTTTTTGTGGCAGGGTCATAACATTTGTAACCTTTCTAAGTAGGAGAGTAACCAATAAAAATATACTTAATGGCACGAGGTTCCAATTTATCCCGATTGTGAGCATGAACATGAACAAATACAATACTGCCAGTACATCCAAAGATTTTCAAAGAGAGATTGGAGTGGAGCAGCTACTTCAAGAATATGCCTATTTTTACGTTTAGCAACCCCATTTTGTTGAGAGGTATCCACACAGGAACTTTGATGAACAATTCCATTTTTTTGAAGATAATGTCCCAAGATATAATTGAAATATTCCGTACCATTATCAGTACGTAAAATTTGAATGTGAGTTTGGAATTGTGTTTAAATCATGGAGTGGAAACTAACAAAATAGAACGGACTTCAATTTTATCTTTCAACAAATAAACCCAACAAATACGAGTATGATTATCAATAAAAGTAACAACCATTTTGGGTAAGTGCGATTAAGAGAGCGTGAGGGCCCCCATAAATGACTGTGAATCATAGAAAAATGTCTGGATAGTCTGTATGTGGAGTTTGGAAAGGAATTACGATAGTATTTTGCAAGTTCACAAATCTCACACTGAAAATCAAAATACGTTGTATTTGAACAAATGGAAGGAAATAAACGTCTTAAGTATTGAAAATTTGGATGACTCATCCTAGAATGTCATAACAATATCTCACTATTCCTAGAAACAAATGCAGAATCGCAAGTAGCAGTTTGACATTGTTCACTCACATTAGCCTCCTCAAAGTAATAAAGTCCCTCATACTTCTTAACACTGCCAATCGTCTTCCCCGATGATAGGTCCTGAAAATCACAATGAGAGGAAAGAAATTTAGTAGAACAATTGAATTTTTTAATTAACTAGCTAATGGATAGTAAGTTGTAGGATAAATTAGGAACATTAAGAACGGACTCTAGTGTGATGGAGTTAGAGAGTCAGATATTATTTTTTGCCTGTGACAGACGAGAGTGATCCATCTGCAATTTTAACTTTAAAATTTCCAGTACAGGGTGAATATGATGTGAAAAGAGGATAGGCATCGGTCATGTGGTCAGAAGCACCAGAATCAATAATCCAAGGAGTTTTGGATTTAGAGGTTATATTCAAGGCTTGCAAAAGAAGGTTCTAATTGACTAAGAGTATTCAAAAGGAGGTTCCATAGTGTATGTTGTTTGCAGATGATATTGTATTAATTGAAGAAACTAGGGACAGAGTAGAGGCTGAGTTAGAATTATGGAGAAAAAATAAATAGCACTTGTAGATTTCGATACCTTGGATCTATTATGCAAGATGAAGGAAAAATTGAAGATGATGTAATGTATGAAGTTAAAGCAGGTTGGGTAAAATGGAGAAGTGCTTCAAGTATGCTCTGTGATCATAGAATACCCTTGAAATTGAAAGGGAAGTTTAATAGGACAACTATAAGACCAGTTATGCTATATGGATCGGAATGTATGTTGGGCGACCAAGAAACATAATATCCAAAAAGTAAAAGTTCCCAAGATGAGAATGCTTAGATGAATAAATGGTATAACATTGAAAGATAAATTTAGGAATGAACATGTTCGTGGTAAGTTAGGTGTAGCTCCTATAGAAGATAAGATAAGAGAGGGATGACTCAAATGGTATGGACACTTGCAACGTAGGCCACATAGTGCACCTGTGAGGAAGAGTGGCTTAGTTACTGTGGAAGGCGGTAGAAGGGGTAGGGGAAGACCTAAAATAATTTGGGAGGAGATAATGAGTAAGAATTTAATATCCTTGAATCTATAAAAAAAAATGGTCCATGATCGCATAAATTGGCTGAAAAGGATTCATATAACCGACTCCACCTAGTGGGACTAAGGCTTGGTTTTGTTGTTGTTGTTGTATTCAAGGCTTGCAAAAAATTACCTATTTGGAATAAAGAACCCGAAGAAATATTTGTGGAAGATGAAGCTCTGTAATAACTAAACGAGGTCAAGTCCGCCAACTGCCTAAACATTTTCTCATCAATCCCAATCTCTCTGTCAGAACCAAAAATGTCAAAGTCTCTCTCCAACCTTTCCTCTCCTTCTTATCCTTCTTCCTCCTATTGAATAGCATTTTGACGTCGCCATTCACAAAGAACGACCCCTTCATTGGCCTGCAATTCATTCAGTAGGGGAAGCACCAGCCCATCAGAAGCAAAAATGCCCTTTGAGTCAGCGCCGATGTCGTACGCATTACTGTTGTCATTCGTAATAGGGATCGGCGGCGAGTAGGGAGACTGGGAGTAGTTAGGGGTCGAATCTTCACCGAAATCGTTTGGTTCAGTGGGTGGGGGGATGCCATCGTGCTAGTGGTTGACAGCGACATCGTAACCCAAGTAGCCATCTTCTTCAAATGGACGATTCGGTTCTGTCATGTCTCCGTCGTTACTGTATGCATCAAACGAAGACATCTCTACTTCTCTCTCTCTCTCTCTCTCTCTCTCTCTCTCTATCTCTCTCTCTCTCTATCTCTGGATGGGAAAAGCCCACCAAACTTCTTGGGCTCGTACCACCGGAGATCAGCAAAGAGGAGGGTCCAGTCGTAGCAGACCAAGATGTCCTTGATCTCCTTCTTGGACTGCTCGTTGACGTGCTTTTGGTAGAAGGCAATGAGGGCCTTGGTGATGCTATGGTGGAGGCACCGATCAAGGCGGAGATGGCCAAATGTAGCAACGGCACTGGTGACGAAGAGGAAACCATGGAGTTCTCGAACCTTGTGGAACTCTGTTGGAGGACCTTATGAGATTTAGTGGTCATCAAACCTCTAATTTGGTTGGCGATTTCCACCATTGGTAGTTAGGTTTAATCTCCATGACATTTTTTTTTTTTTGGCTAAACGAGTATCATCCTCCATCCATCCTTGTAGTGGGGAAAAAAAAAAGAGAAAAAAAAAAACCTTTGAACAAATTTCATTCATTAAAAACTTTAACATTATATTTGGAAAGATTTGGGATTTGAATTTGTATTAGATTTTATTAGTACCGGAGGAATCCATGGGCAGGCTTGATAGACATTAGTGTCTTTTGCTCTAGATTTTATTATTACTTTCTTCTATCAAATATGTGTATGATTTGTGTGTACACAAATGGTGTAGGTATATGAGTCAATTATTGCTACATCGGGGCGAGAATCATCTCCAATCAAGGATGTGATGTCTGCAGCATCTAAGGTTAAAGGTGATGCTGTGAAGCTTTATAAAGTGGGGTCAGTGGTGTGGGATATATACTCATTGGATCAAAAATTTAAAACAGTGACACGTGATGCAGTGGTGTTTGTAGCTAAAAAAGGGGGGATTAGAGTTGGGGGAAGTCATTGGGGTAGCATTGGCTACTAAACTGTTGGAGGCAGAGGCGGAAGCTCTATTTGTGACCTTGGCTGGAGTTGCGGGGGGCTTCATTGAGTCTTTCATCGTGGGAACGTTTGCGGGTTGGTTGATGGATGCCCTTTTGGACACCACAACCTTTCCTAGCTGCACCAAAGGACTTCACTACTACATCTCTCCCCTACCTGATGGTGTGGCTTTGGCTCATGCGATTGCACATGATGGAACTGAAGATCCTAATGCAAATTCCTTAAATTGATGAGCGCATACTTCTAAAGATAATTTTTTTTGGGGGGGGGGGGTGTTGGTTGAACTTTTACATAAAATTTGCAATTTACCAATTATATAATGTCATATTAGTACTCAAATCCACACAAGTGAAGCACGTGTTTTCATATGAATTTCATATCACTTTATTGAGTTCAAACACTAATATTTCATTTTGTAATTAATGGTAAATCACAAATTCTACATGGAGAGTCTATCTATGTTCCCGAACTCACAAAGTTGCTTGTCTAGGTTGTGAATCAAGGGTTTATCTTTTGTATTAAGGCAGATTCCACTATAAATAAATGTGCCTATTATCAGCTTATATATAACTTTGTGTCCAATTTGTTTTTTTTTTGTATAATCGTGTCTTTTTCTTCCAATTTTTTTTTTTTTTTTACAAAATTAGTTTGATGGAAGACAATGAAGGTTTAAAAAAAGAAAAAAGAAATTTTCAAATGCCACATCCCTCTTTATCCTAAAAAATTGGAGTCCTAAGGTCATTCTATAATTTACTGGTTGAATTTCAATGAAACTCAATAGCAAAGAATGACATGAGTCATTAAAAGAGATGTGCTTTCCTCAAATGAGAATAGTCTAGAACATGAAAAATGCTTAAGATACAACTTGTTCGATAAAGACTTGGACATGTATCAGCTCTTGAGTTTCAACCAAATTGACGCCGGTGATTCCTTATCCATGACATGATACATCATGTCATTGGCTAGAAAAAGTATGGTAGTAGCCACAACTTTTGCTTCCAACTCCTTTCAACTCATGTTGTCCATGTCTTCCAGTTGTTTTCCGTATAGTGCCTTCACCATACCTTACTACCCTAACATGTCCTTAACCCTCCTCTAGCAAAGTCCGAAATCTCTCATTCCATCAAACTTACCAATATCAAACTTTTCTGAAGAAATCTCAATCATTGCAACTAATAGCTTTGATACCAATTTGTTGTGCAAAGTGACTTGAATGTCAATGCGCAGCGGAAACCAATAAATCGAATTGAAAAAGTAATACAAGAAACCAATGATGAATATACAGAACAATCAATCACAATGAGAATAAATGAAGCAATAAAATCAAAGATGCAAAAATGTACATGGTTGGGCAATGTGTCTATGTTCACGGGAGCAAGCAGCTGATTTTCACTATCAAATTGTCAAGCATACATCAAGGGTTACAAATAATTTTTTAAATATCAACACTACGGGCATAGAAGATTTAGAATACATCTAAAACATTTTTGTAGCAAATCTCAGTGGAAAAACCCCCAAATCCTCCAATCTACTAATCTCCAAATTCAAAAATTTGTGATCTGCGCTAAACGGAATTTTAAATACAGAGAGTTGTTCCTTCTACAGATTGAAAACGTCGACGGGTTCTTCTTGCAACAAGCTTCCTTGTTCTTTGCTTCACCATGCTTTCCCAGCGCATGCATTCAACTCAATATGAGCCACATCTGCAACGACAACTTTTCTTAGCAATTTCTTCCATTAATCTTAAGAACACCTTCCCCTATTTTGTAATCCATCCGCACAACTATGTCTTAATACTCCATATTTTGGGTGTTAACCCCTTCCATTGTTTTCCTTCTTGCGCAATTTCAAAGAGGCATAACACAAGCCAAGGAATGCATTCCAACTAGTAATTCAAAGATCTAGCAAAGTTTTGGCTTCTTGTGGTGAAGAATGAGAATTCTTTGCCTCTAAAATCTTGGATCTTCAACTTGACTGAAGCATTCTCCCTATCATCACCATCTCTCTTGTGTGAATCATATGTGATGGAGTAGAGAGGCAGGCCATCCGTGCAAATCCAAATACAAGACCTCTCTCAAACATCAAGCTTCTCTCTTTCACAATATACTATACATACACCATTTCTCATGATGCGAGCGTGAATCAAGATTTTATTTTCTGAATTAAGAGGGATTCCATTATAAATAAGTAAATAAATAAACAAAAGGTACACAAAAACATATTCTATTTATTACTACACATAATCAATCATGTGCATAAAGACATCAACGACATACAAGCACAATAATTGAAATATTTTTTTATCATATTAATTGCAATAGATTATGGAGAGTAACATTATTGATTATTAATAACAATTATGTTATTAGAGATCATGTGATTATAAAGACACGCAACCTGTGTTACATAATTCTTCATAGTTGCTAAAATGCAATTAAAGCACTCCACCCCATTGGGCTAGGAACATAGTGCCTTCCAATGTAAATATTGTAGAATAAGCCGAAGAAGTTCCTTCACCGATTATTGTTTTTGAGGGACATCTACTCCAAGTGTCTTCTGTTTGTTTCAAGCCCAGCATTTTCCATACTTTTAGAAATTATGCTCCAAACACCTGAAGTGTAGTGGCCAGAAGCACGTACTTCAGTACAAAATTGCATGCATAAAATACAAATAGGTTAGAATTCATGAACTACAAGAAGATATGATATCATCACTTAATTTTGTTAGCATTTTTTTTATATATCTATACTATTTACTAATTAGGGTAAAATCCTGCAATACTTGCCCCCTCCTCGCAGAGCTCTTTGAATATGACACTCTATCCTTGAGTTTTTGAAAACTACTAATTAAATAACCTCTTTAGATTTAATTTTATGGATAAAAAGAACATTCTCTTTATTGACTACTAAATCTGAGTAATTTAACTAAATGACATATTTACACTTTCATTTAATTTGGATAAAATAGATTAAGAAAATACCAACTGTTGAATAAATTAAGTTGTGGAATTTATTAGTTAATTACAATATTTTAAAATTTCAACTGGTAAGTAAATTGTACATCCAACTAATTTTCAAGTTAACCAATTGAACTAGCTCGGTCAGTTTAAATCAACTGGTTGACATATGTATGATAACACCATTATATTATTTTTTTTAAAAGTTAAAAATTTATGAAATAAAAATAAATGAATAATACTACTAAAACTAAAAAAACTAAGATAATTATAATATTTCAAAATATTTGTTATATACAATTTCTATACAAATTAAATGACTAAATAATATTTATATTTATATTTATAATACTTTTAAATTATAATAATTTGTCAAACATAATGTCAAAAAATATTATAAGGTAAAAAACTCAAGTTCATGGTTCATAAACTAAAATTATAAAATTAATTTTTCTCTAAAATTAAAATATAAATTAATTAAAAATAATTTAAAATTAAATTGATTAATTGATCTTACGATTCCAAACTGAAACAATTAAATAAACAAGTGGTTGTATTTTCTAGTTCATTACGTTGTAGAGGAAAATGGAGAGTAATTACGCACGTGGTTTTCTCCGATGAGAGGGATGGACCAAGCCATCATCCAGTCGCGGCCAGCTCCATCTCCGTTCGCACCGTCGAAGACGGCGGCGCCGAAGCATCCAACCAAGGTTCCATGGAAATGAAGAAAGGCGGCCCACTGGCCGCTCTGCAACTTGAGAGGGTAAGGGGCAGCGCCGATGTGGCAGTGGTAGTCGTGGGCGGTGACGTAGGTGAGGGTGCCGCCAGTGGCGTTGTAAAACACGACACTGCAGGTGATTCCGCTGCCGTACTGGGATTTGAGGTTGTCGGCGTAGCTCTGCGCTTCGACGTTCTTGCTGCCGTCGTTGATGTTGTTCATAGCATAATGCGCCCTCGCTGCCGGCGTTATGATCGCAGGTGCGCCTGGCAATCCCATTATGTAGTCGTCGGTGATTGGAGTCCCAAACACATTGGACGACATTTTTGTGCTTTGTGTTTACTTTGTAATTAAGAAGTATGCGCTACACTAATATGGAACAGTAAGACGCGGGATGTCCGTCCGACGTATTGGGCTTTATATAGATATGCGAAAGGTACCGCGAAATTCTACTCCAACATATAATATTTTTAAAACCCATTAATATAATTTTTGAAATTTTAGGAGAAATTTTTATCTACAAACTATAATTAAATTTAAAATGTCATTGGTAGAAATTAATTAATGTTAGATATTTGTGTATCACGTAATTTTGCATGCCTCCGATTATTCAATTAAATTGTATATTTTCTTTTACGTACTACAATTAATTTGAGTGGACCCTTGGTCAATGTGCGTCACATGGGTCATTGTCCATGATGATCACATGATACTATCACTATGCAATTAATTTGAGTGGACCCTTAGTCAATAAGGGTCACATGGGTCATTGTCCATAATGATCGCATGATATTATCACTAAGGACGTGAGTCTTATCTCTGCACCTTTTGGATTCATTCGATTATTAATTTTTGCTTAATTTATTAATTTTTAGAGTAGCCCAATTTTTTGTATAACATAATTCAGAACATAAAGTTGACAATTTTTTTAAAATTTATATAAGTGGATTAGGTCCAATGCCTCTTTGTTATCTTTTGACCGGGAAGAATTTTCATGTATCTTTTTTTATATATGAGGGTTAATCTATTCACTTCTTTTCTTTTTTTGTATCAGTCTCTTTTAAGAATCCAAGCTCCTTGCTTGTTTTTTTTTTCTTTAATAAAATTGCCTTCTTTTAAAAAAAATGCAAAGAAATTCTTTATTGCCTTTATTCGTAATTTCAATGTGATATCTATTGAGTCTTAAATATTTAAAGGTTAACAATTTTCTTCTAAATCTGATGGAATAAAAGGTTTCATCAATTCGTAATAATGTACCGTTGAGTAATTTTATAATAACTCTTTCGGAGCTTTCAATCAAATTTGTAGAACAAGATATTGTATTAACATTTGTTGAAAATATATTCAATTAATGGAAATATTTCCTATCTCAAAGAATTATGTGTGTTGTAGTACTGTTAGTTGAACAAACTTCTTCCAAAGATATCTTAGAATGATCAAAGCTTTAAGACGATTCACATTGTTTCACACTACAACAAATATTTTAAAAACTTATTATTATAATTGATCATAGCAACAATAAATATGATAATTTATTTATTGAAATCCAAATACTATATTACTTACTTTATACCTTAAAATATTACATCATTATTTTCGTCTTGATTTACAAGGAAATTAACAACATCAAGATAAAAAAAAAAAAAAATTAGATGGTTCAGCATCAAGGTCTATTGCAACAACATTATCACTAATATTTTCACCACATAATTTTGACTTCGAACTAATCTTATGCAGAGCTGAGTTATATTCACTAACTATTTTAAAATCTTGCAATCTCTGGTGTAACAATTCATGCTGAGCATTTGGTAAAATTACGGTTTTTTGATGATAAAATTTATCCTTTAAATTTTTCCATAAGATGAGTCAGCTTTTGATAATTAAGTATTCAATCTTTAATTTTTCATCTAAATAATGATGGAGAAAAATCATAATTTTTGCGCAATCTTGTAGGGATGCGGTATTTTCATCTAAAATAGTGTTTCTCAAGTTTATTACATTTATATGAATATCAATATCAAGAATCCATGACAAATAATTATTGCCTTTGATGTCAAGAGGAAAAAAATTCAACTTTGCTTAGGTGCGACATCTGAATAAATAAATAATAATAAGGCAATTTAGAAAAAGAAAATATAAAAACTAAAACAAAACTGATATAATAATGGATAAAATATTACTTTCACCCTTTCGGGGGTACTTAAATATGTTTCTTTAGGAACAATTTTTTTTTTTTTTTTCAATTTGTACTCTTCAGGAGTATGATTTCAATTACAATATGGAAATAGGTAATAATTGACCACCTCTTCCGGAGGTTAAATGTACTACTTCATTTGGAGGATAAACGTCTCACCGTTTTAGGAGGTCGATTTTAACATCTCTTTGAAAGGTTAAAAATATACCCTCTTCAAGAGGTAAATATTTACCATCTCTTTTGGGGACTAGATACATAGTCTCTTCAGGAGATCTATCTCTTCGGGAGATTATATATATATATGCGGGAGATTTAAATATATAATATTTTCAGGATGACTATCTTACCATCTCTTTTGGAGATCGATACTTTTTAAACTTTAAAAGACTATTATATATATATATATATATATATATATATATATATATATATATGCGAGAGATTTAAATATATAACATTTTCAGGAGGACTATCTTACCATCTCTTTTAGAGATCGGTACTTTTTAAACTTTAAAAGATTATTCTCTTCTGAAAAATATTATACTCTTGTGGAGTAAAACTTATAAGAAATAAATTAAATAAGATTTAAAGAAATATCTTAGATAGTTAGAGTCTCGTGCTAATAACATGTTATAAAAGATGTAGAAAAATAAATAGAAATGAGACACAAATTTTACGTGGTTCGGCTATGTCTACTCCACAGGTTGGGGAGATAAAAAACTTCACTATCTCGGAAAGAATTGTAATATGATTTGAAACTAGTTTTGTACAAAATATCTCTTTTCTTTTTTATCTTTCATCATTTCTATATATGTCAAGCATGCAATTTATGTGTCAAATGAGAGGGAGATAGTGCCTTTTTATAGGACAATAAGGAGAGTAAAGAATTTATGGTGGTAGAAAACGAAGGGATGACAACATTTATTCTTTTATGATTTTCTTAATAGTCAAAATTTCCTTTAATATTTTCTTTTTGAAAAAAAAGTGACTAGTACTTATTTTGAGCATTTCATTGTTTTTAAATTTAAAATGAGAAATTCGAAAGTACACATTGGTATCGAGCAAAGGTGAGTAGAAGAACTGAAATATTCACTATAATTAAATTTAAAGTTGCCATTGTAAAAATTAATTAATGTTGGATATTTGTGTATCAATCATGTAATTTTGCAAACCTCCAAGCGTCCAATTAAATTTTATATTGATTTATTTTTCATACTACAATTAATTTCAATGGACCCTTACTCAATAAGCGCCACATGAGTCATTGTCCATGCTGCACGTAAATTTAACACGTGATACTATTACTAAGGACGCGAGTCTTATCTTTGCAACTTTTGGATTCATTTAATTATTAAACGATATCTAAAGTTAAATTTTTATTTATTGGTTTAGTATTTTTTTTTTAAAATAATATTTTCACACTTAACATATGATAAAAATAAATGTAATTAAAGAAGAGAAAGTAATTACTTTGCTTGATGAAGTTGTATATCCTTTTTTGAAGAAAAAATCTTGAAAGTCGCGTCCTTGATGAATGGGGACGAATCATCAGTTCAAACGGTTTCAGGGTTTGCTTCGTTTAAAATTGTTGAAAACTTATGAAAAATGATTTTATCTCGACATTTCAAGAATTTTTCTCAAATGAGAAGTTTGAAAATAGTCTCAGTGCCACTTTATTGTAATTTTAGCATCTCTCTCTATGTTTCTTTAGTAATCATGAAGTGTCAATTACACAATCACCTCCCCTCTTACACACTATTGACTTTCCACCCATACATTTTCTCCGTAAAAGCCCTTGAAAGAGAGGTACTGAGCAGTGCAATGTGCTGTTTTAGGACAACAAAACCATTATTAGTTTCAGTGCCTTCCATATATTATATGGATATCTAGCACTGCATTTTGACTACACTCCTCTTTGGCAGGAAGATTGGTAACAGATAAAGTTGTTACAGCACCATCTGGTACCTCAGTTTTGTACCAGAAGAAGACAGCAATTAAAGCATTGACAAGGACAGTGTGCCAGTAATATTTGAAGGAAAACTCATTTGGTCCGGAAAATTAACACGAAATTTCCAAAAAACTAGTGAGAAACAAAATAAAGAAAAACACATGCCAAAAAAAAAATAATCATACGCATAAAACAGTATTTACGTGATTCAGTAATTTGCCTATGTCCACAGAGTTATAGGAATTTCATTATTATTAGGAAAAAAATACAGAGTGCTATAGTAATTTTTTCCTCTCTCTTAAAAGTTGAGTCAATACATCAATCCTAATCACCAAAATAACTGTTGTTATATCATGCGCAGGATTCACAATGGGCTACATCAACCCTCGATAAAAATCTCTCATTAAAAAATCATACAACATTATTTCGGGTCGGGTCATAATTCATATCAAAGACAACTAAGCTCCACAAAGCCCAACACATCCAGGGAGTTTTAAACAACTAGGGTTGTCCACTGATTAATGTGTGGTAGCCAAATCTTGCTAGCCAGCAAGATTTGCATTGCCTTCTTCAAAATGTAATTAAAAAAGATTCATATTTTTATGTTCAACAAATAAAATTAATATCCATTGTCGTTGTCCCTCTTACTGAACAAAATTGGAAAAAATATCGAAATATTCTTTGAAAAAAAAAAATTCATTAAGAATGTGCATATTCCTTGACCTTAATATGTTAAAACAAAAAATGTAATAATAATTACTTACCAACATATTATTAAAAAGCATTGCAGTTGAATAACTTTTATATTTCAATTAGGACTTTAAATAAGTACAATAAATGTCATTTTGTATTTCACAACTTTCATGCACATTCGCTATACATAAAATTACTGTAAAAATTTCGGCAGAATTTCCTTTTAGAATCGAACATCCATCTATGCACCTATTCAAAGAAAACATTTTTCATCGACAATTGATACGAGTATGTTTACAACTTTCATCACATTCATAGTATCTAATAACTGTAAAAATTTCAATAGAGTCTCCTCTTAAAACCGAGTATATCCATCCATGCACCTGTACAAAGTGTTAGCTTTAGTGTATTTCCAAAAGGGGGTATGAATTGAGTATTTAAAATTTCTCTCATAGATTCAACTAATCTAGCAACAGTATTAGTCAATAGTATAAGCCTAATCAATCACAATAGTAAAATACAAACATTCATGTGCTAGAATTTAAAATTCAGAAATTAAAAGCACGCACAAGAAATGTTATCGGGTTTGACCAAAGTGCCTACGTCCCGCCTTGGCTCACCAATACAAAAATTCCATTATAAGCTCACTTCACGAGTGGAGCGGCACCGGTTACAACTAGATCAATTTACGGGACTGATCTCAACCTACACCTTACCAAGATGGTGCACATAGTTTTCCTAATCGGACCTAAGCCAATCCGGGACTATTCAATAGGGCTAGTCTCCCTCCTCAGGTCCACGCCTAGAATACAACAGACATAAAAATTTGGCATACAAATAAATGCTTCTTGACTAAGCAGACTATGTACCGATTCAACACAAGCACAAATCAATGCACACCAATCATGTAAGAACAATAAGCTCAGTGGTGTATATGTACAATCTACACTCAATACAATGATAATATCAAGTATGCAAAAAAGTGTTCAAACAAGCTAATCTTTGAAAGTAAAGTATATCAAATTTCAATATCATATTAGTGTTTCAAAGATGCTAGCAATAATATTCAAACAAACTCAAAAATATTTTCTCAAATTGTATCAAACACAAGAGTTGTTTGAAATCAAGCTTTGTAAAATATTTTGCAAACAAACAGCGATCAGGGGAGTGGTGTAAGGGTGCGCAGAACCGACATATAAGTGAAGCAAAAGATTTAGTTTATTATTTTATTCAAAACATCAAAGTTGTAGTCTTACTTATTCCTTTTTATCATTTTCATGATTGAAATTAGGCACGGATGGTCGAGCTGAGGGATGCACCTGTTTTAGAGGGGAGTCAGCACATGACAGATTTCGAGATCACTTCCCAGGTGCTTGGGCAATGAGCGGGGGGCTGGGTGAAAGGTCTTGGAAGTGGTTACATCGCCCCAACAGCATCATCGTGCGGCGGCTCGTGCAGAGATGGAACGACAACGTCGAGAGGCCGAGTATGATAAGCAGGAGATGGCTCGACAGATGCAGATGATCGCTTTGGAGAACGCGAAATTGAGATCGGTGGTCTCCAGCTTTCGAGCCCAGGTGCAAGCCATGATGGATAGGCAAGCACGGTTAGAGGAAAGGATGCGCCAATCTAGACCAGATGATGCGGGTGGCTCCTCAAATTAATTATAAGGTATTATGATCACAAATTGAGTTTCATGTTAAATCATGCTAGTCTAGAATGCTTCCTACATGGCGGATACAGTTGATGTGTATTGTATGCTAGTAGTGGATATAGGTTCTCGTGTGCCTTCAACTTCTTATAAATGATCTATTTGAACCTATCAGGTGCAGGTTTTGTGGGAAAACGTCCAATTTACAGACGGTTTGCAAATGTGCTTTTAATGATAATTGAATTATTTTGATATGATTTGGGCACCTTTTATCTGTTGGCTTTTTGCGCCAAACTGTCTGTTTTTGTCAACTCAGGAAAGATTTTATCCTGATTTATGTTTGATAACGATTCAGAGATGGAATAGTTGTCTAACACATCCAACTTATTTCCAAACTTTTCCCTTGTAAAAACTGTTTCAAACATGATATGCTATGCTCATTTGGCAACCACTCAGGTGGGACAGTTCATGAAGTTTGAAGAAGCATCTGAAACATCTTCGAGCCATGGTGGGATGACAACTGCAGGGGCAGTTCCTGTCCCTCAGTTGCTAAAATCACAAGAAAATGTGTGCAACTCCATGTACTTCTGTTGAAATGGCTTAGATAAACTTTTTGGGGGGGGGGGGGTTAAAATGACTTAGCACAGCATGCATGACTTCTGTATAATTTTTGGATTTTGTTCCATGTGTTGGAAAATTTGAATCTTTAGAAGTAATAGTAGAGGTAGTAATGATGATAAGCAGTAAAAAAATTTTTATGCAAAGTTGTTTTGGAAAAACTGAACATATTGAATATTTTCACAATTTTTTAAGACAAAATAAACACCAGAATAATTCAGACCCACAAGAACTATATATGAAAGGGATCCGTTGTTGAACTGAGTTATACTCAAGGGCTCAAATCTGATGAATTTTTAAAGAATACAATTTAAGTTTTTAATTTTGATAGGGGGATCCCTTTTCATATATAGTTCTTGTGAGTCTGAATTATTCTGGTGTTTATTTTGTCTTAAAAAATTGTGAAAATATTAATTATGTTCAGTTTTTCCAAAACAACTTTGCATAAAGATTTTTTACTGCTTATCACCATTACTACCTCTACTATTACTTCTAAAGATTAAAGTTATCCAACACATGGAACAAAATCTAGAAACTATACAGAAGCCATGCATGTTGTGCTCAGTCATTTTAACCCCCTCCCCCCTCCAAAAAAAAAAAGAAGAAATTTATCCAAGCCATTCAACAGTAGAACATGGAATTGCACACATTTTCTTGTAATTTTGGCAACTGAGGGACAGGAACTGCCCCTGCAGTTGTCATCCCACCATGACTCGAAGATGTTTCGGATGCTTCTTCAAACTTCATGAATTGTCCCACTTGGGTGGCTGCCAAATGAGCATAGCATATCATGAGTTGACAAAAACAGACGTTTTTACTGGAGATGAGTTCAAACATGTCACATTTTCATATGTACCCATTAACCCACAAGTCAAATTCCCCTTCATTCTCTCCTTCGCCATTGATTACACTGCCTCATCTTCTCATCGTCCAACAAATGGAAACTTAAGCATCTTCTCTGCTATTTATATTATGAATTTAAGATATGGTTACATGTATTACTGTCGTGAATATGTTACATGATTGCATGCTAGTCTAGAATGCCTCCTGCATGGCGGATGCAGTTGATGTGTATTGCATGCTGGTAGTGGATATAGTTTCTCGTGTGTCTCCAACTTCTTATAAATGATCTATTTGAACCTATCAGGTGTAGGTTTTGTGGGAAAACGTCGAATTTACAGACGACATTCTATCGAAATTGCGTTAAAATTTTCCCAAACAAAAAGAAAAGACAGGCTTAGTTTAATGCTAAAATATTTTTGAAAGGATGAGTGAAACTTAAGAATCATAATAAATGAGGCAATGTAAACTTAGTTCATTTAGAACGGACATTCATTTATATGTTTTTGGTCCGGTAAGCTTAAAGCATTTATTGCCGTGCCGAAATCATTGAAAATATTATATACACTTGGCTTAGGATTTGAAATTTTGAAAAAGGCATACGTTGAATATATACATATCTCACAAGGAGCATCAATTTCATAATTATTTAAATTAAATGCTCTCATCATCTCATAACATTCATGTCCAAATGCCTGGATGAATAACAATACTACACTAAACCCATTACTATCCACTGTTCTCTACTATTTATATTCTGAATTTAAGATATGGTTACATGTATTACTGTCATGAATATGCTACATGATTGCATGCTAGTCTAGAATGCCTCTTGCATGACGGATGCAGTTGATGTGTATTGCATGCTGGTAATGGATATAAGTTCTCGTGTGCCTTCAACTTCTTATAAATGATCTATTTGAACCTATCAGGTGCAGGTTTTATGGGAAAACGTCCAATTTACAGATGGCATGCTGCCAAAATTGCGTTAAAATTTTCCCATACAAAAAGAAAAGACAGGCTTAGTTTAATGTTAAAATATTTTTGAAAGGATGGGTAAAACTTAGGAATCATAATAAATGAGGTAATGTAGACTTAGTTCATTTAGAACGGACATTCATTTATATGTTTTTGGTCCGGTAAGCTTAAAGCATTCATTGTCGTGCTAAAATCATTGAAAATATTATATACACTTGGCTGAGGATTTGAAAATTTGAAAAAGGCAAACGTTGAATATATACATAGCTCACAGGAAGCATCAGTTTCATAATTATTTAAACTAAATGCTCTCATCATCTCATAACGTTCATGTCCAAATGCCTGGATGAATAACAATACTACAATGAACCCAATACTATCCATTGTTCTCTGCTATTTATATTCTGAATTTAAGATATGGTTACATGTATTACTGTCGTGAATATGCTACATGATTGCCTCCTGCATGGCGGATGCAGTTGATGTATATTGATGTTGGTAGTGGATATAGGCTCTCGTATGACTTCAACTTCTTCTAAATGATCTATTTGAACCTATCAGGTGCAGGTTTTATGGGAAAACGTCCAATTTACAGACGGCATGCTGCCGAAATTGTGTTAAAATTTTCCCAAACAAAAAAAGAAGAAGATAGGCTTAGTTTAATGTTAAAATATTTTTGAAATGATGAGTAAAAACATTGGCCATGTCCAAGCAAAAAAAAATTGCCATGATCTAGTGGCTTTTTAGCTATTGAGTGAACACTATAAATCCCTTGGACTATCTTTAGTTTGCAGAATGCTTATTCCTAGTAATAGAGATAGTTGTAATAGAAGAACTTGATAATTTGCATTAAAAATGTATTATAATGCACAAGTGAAAATTTATAATTTCTTATCAATCATAGTAAAGAGTAGACAAGGAATGACCATAATTTCATCATAGATATACCTTCCATATTCCATGTTGAGTGGAAGAATGATGAATAAATATGAAATGACCATTATCTCTATTCCTAGATATCTTCTTGTATTCCGTTCTATTCGTAGGAATAGCTATTCAGTGAACCAACAAAACCTCAATGTATCTTGTAATGACCCGAATTTAAAATGATATTTAAATAATAAAAGAAAAGGGAATGGGGATCATCAGGGTTTCATCAACGAATCCCCTGTATTCATTGACGAAGGTTTAAGAAAATTCGTCGACGAAGACTGAATTTCGTCGATGAAGAAATACCGAGAGATGTTTTGAGCCGATTGAATTTCGTCTACAAAATTACTGAAGGATTCGTCGACGAATGACGTGGCTCGTTGACGAAATCCCCTGTCTATAAATATGGAAATCCGGATTTTAACTATCTAAAGAAGCTATCTCTCCTCTCTCTCTCTCCTCTTTGGTTTTCTCTCTCTCTCTCTCTCTCCCTCTTCAATTTTGGGCTCATTTCTCCCTGGATAGAAGATTTGAAGCTACCACGACGCTCCTAGTGAAGTTCTCTACGAGTTTGCCGGAGCGGATCGTTGGGAAAATGAAGTTGGAAATCATCCTCGAGTTGAGGTAAGGCTTTTTAAGCCGTATTTGGTCTTGTGATAGTTATAGGAAATGATGTATGCATGGAAATACTAAAGTTTAATACTGAGAATTTTTGGTTTTAGGGTATTGGTCAGGAAGTCCTACGGGCATTAGACTAGATTGTTTTGGAGGCTTTCTCAGTAGTCAGGTAAGGGGATAAACTAAGTTAGTCCATTTTGAGAAAATGTATATATATATGCCGGAGCGGATCGTTGGGAAAATGAAGTTGGAAATCATCCTCGAGTTGAGGTAAGGCTTTTTAAACCGTATTTGGTCTTGTGATAGTTATAGGAAATGATGTATGCATGGAAATACTAAAGTTTAATACTGAGAATTTTTGGTTTTAGGGTATTGGTTAGGAAGTCCTACGGGAGTTAGACTAGATTGTTTTGGAGGCTTTCTCAATAGTCAGGTAAGGGGATAAACTAAGTTAGTCCATTTTGCGAAAATGTATATATATATATATATATATATATATATATATATATATGCCGGAGTGGATCGTTGGGAAAATGAAGTTGGAAATCATCCTCGAGTTGAGGTAAGGCTTTTTAAGCCGTATTTGGTCTTGTGATAGTTATAGGAAATGATGTATGCATGGAAATACTAAAGTTTAATACTGAGAATTTTTGGTTTTAGGGTATTGGTTAGGAAGTCCTACGGGAGTTAGACTAGATTGTTTTGGGGGCTTTCTCAGTAGCCAAGTAAGGGGATAAACTAAGTTAGTCCATTTTGAGAAAATGTATATATATATATATATATATGCCGGAGTGGATCGTTGGGAAAATGAAGTTGGAAATCATCCTCGAGTTGAGGTAAGGCTTTTTAAGCCGTATTTGGTCTTGTGATAGTTATAGGAAATGATGTATGCATGGAAATACTAAAGTTTAATACTGAGAATTTTTGGTTTTAGGGTATTGGTTAGGAAGTCATACGGGAGTTAGACTAGATTGTTTTGGGGGCTTTCTCAGTAGTCAGGTAAGGGGATAAACTAAGTTAGTCCATTTTGAGAAAATGTATATATATATATATATATGAATTATGTTTGAGAAAATACTGTTAAATGATGATACGAATAAGTGGAAAATATGTTAGTGTGGCATAAGTATAAAATGTTATGAGATACTGTTTCTGGAAATGTGTTTATGACATGGATTTTTATGATGGAAAATCGGCGTACGGGCCGAGATTTTTATGTGTATTGCCAACGTACGGGCCGTACTATGTGGATATGTTTTTCCGGTGTACGGGCCGTGCTATGTGACTATGATTTGCTGGCATATGGGTCGTGCTATGTGGATATGACTTGCTGGCGTACGGGCAGTGCTATGTGGATGTGATTTGCCAGCGTACGGGCTGTGCTATGATTTGCTGGCGTACGGACCGAACTATGATAAAATGTGTAATACTGGCGTACGGGCCGATGATTTTCATGATATATGTATATGTGCAAATGATATGATTGATTTGATAATTAATGATGTGAGATATTCATGTATCACAATTTTATTATATGTATATGATATCAGAACCTGATTGGCTTGGTCTAAGCTAACACTTGCACGGTACCATGACTATGTGTCCATGGTGTTCGTGATCATGATATCTGTGTTAACGCCGCTGTACAGAGTGGTGTGAGATTGGATGGTCGATGTGGTTTATAAGAAGTGTGCTGATCGCCCCTGGTGTATGGACCAGGTCTGGCAGACCCATCGGACCTACAAACTACTGTTTGACTTGGCAGTGGTCGGCCAACCATTGTCAGGTTTCGCCTTCGGGCCTCACAACCCAGTCATGTGGGGATAATACATGACAACAGCCAACTAACCTACCAGGAATGTTTTTATGTTATTATTATTATGATATGAGATGAGATATGTTTATGAAAATGCAGTATGTTCTGCCATGTGTTGCTATATATATATTCCAGATTTGGAGAAACAGTACTGAATATGTATGTATGGTATATGTAGAACACATAATACTCATGTTGCACACGCTAGTATTAGTTTATTTCCCTTACTGAGAGGTGTCTCACCCCTTAATCCTATAAACTTTTCAGGAGCCTTTGATAGAAGAGCGGGAAAAGCCCCGCTGACCTAGTGTTGGATATATGCCCTTTTGAAGGGTAAGTTTCTTTTTGTAGGGATAGTTAGATTTTGTGGGAAATATCCCTAGATTTATTTTGGGATGTATATATGGAAATACTATGAGCTATAGCAACTCTGGTATATTGTAATATATGGTATTGAGATGTACATTATTGTATGTTTTCTGCTACTAGGGCTTCTACTGTATATTCTGGTATATCCCTGGTACCCACGGGTCCAGGTGGATTGTGACCTGCTGAACTGGAATATGGGAAATGTGCTCTAGATATAAAAAAATAAAAAAAAAATGTGGAAAAATGAGCAACTCATGACAGTTTGGTATCGAAGCCTAGGTTGCTAGGTTCTGTAGACTTTAGAATGTAGCGGAAACAATACCAGAGTTAGGAAATGATTTGACGTTTTGTTCTACACTCTTGAAACAAGACTTCCGTGGTAGTTTCTGTGTTTTTCCTGGGGTGACGATTTCAGGAAAACCATAGTAAGCTATTGTTAGGTTGTGTTCTTAGAATGTAGGACTGGGGATTAGAAATGAGTTGGAAATGTTGAGATAAGTGGTGAGGATAGGTGGGTAAAATATAAAGATAGAAGTTCTGAGTTGCGTCTATTGTTTTCAGGATGGATTCGGAAGGAAATAGTGCCCATGCCAGTGGGAGTGATGGAGCAGGACCATCAGGTGCAGCTGGGACCGACTCTGACGCGATATTACGTAGCATGGCTCAACAGGTTATTGCCGAGATCGCTAGGAGTTCAAGGGAGAAGAGTGGTCCATCTGCAGGCCATGGGTGCATCATAGAGAAGTTCACAAAGATGAATCCTCCAACGTTCTCAGGTGGAGTTGATCTTGTAGCCACTGAGAACTAGATGCAGGAGATTGAGAAGATATTGGTTGTACTATAGTGTACTAAGGAACATAGGGTCCTCTTTGCCACCTATAGACTGACAGGAGAGGCTGAGAGGTGGTGGACTACTGTGAGACTGCTAGAGCAGCAGAGGGTGACTCCAATAGCCATGACATGGGATTGGTTTAAAGATTTGTTCTTTGATAGGTATTTTCTAGCTACTGTCAGGGAGGCTAAAGTAGAAGAGTTCCTGAGTCTGAAACAGGAACAACTATCGGTCCAACAGTATGCAGCACGTTTCATCGAGCTCTCTTGTTTCACACCATACATTGTTCCTAATGAGGTGAGGAAAGTGAGGCAGTTTGAGAGAGGTTTGAGACGGAATATATTCAAGCAGGTGGTGGTGCTGCGGATTCAGGAATTTGGTGAGTTAGTCGACAGGGCAGCCTTGGTAGAGATTGGTGAGTGTCTTGATGTAGAGGAGCAGAAACAGAGGAAGAGATCTGTATCTACCGGCTACCAACAGGTTTATAGACTGGGCCAGTGGAGGAGAGGTAATCATGGCAGAGGACGGAGATAAGAGACGGGAGGACGTGAGGTGCAGACGAGGTAGGGTCCTCCAGTTTGTCAAACTTGTGGTAGGAGGCACGGGAGAGAGTGCCGAGCTGGTGGTGTAGTATGTTATCGCTGCGGTAGATTGGGGCATGTAGTGCGAGATTGTCCTACCCCACCAAATGCAGCTTCGGTGTGCTATCGCTGCAGTAGATCGGGGCACATGGTACGAGACGACCCTATCCCACCAGATGCAGTTCCAGCTCTTAGACCATATCGAGGACGTTATCAGGCCCCACGTGGGGGCTAGCAGAGGAATGCGGCCCCAACTAGGGTGTTTACTCTGACGCCGAGTGAGTCTGAGACGTCAGATGACGTGGTGACAGGTATGGTCATTATGCTTTCTTTTAAAGTTATTGCTTTGTTTGATTCTGGAGCTACACACTCGTTCGTGTCATTGGGGTGTGTTAAATTATGTGCGGCTGAAATGCAATCATTAGATGTTGAATTGTTAGTATCTACGCCGACTAGATCGGTAGTAAGATGTAGTAGGGTGCTCCGAGATTGTCCAGTTGATTTTCAAGGAAAAACCTTGTCTGTTGATCTGATGGTGCTAGACATGCATGAGTTCGATGTTATATTTGGCATGGATTGGCTAGCAGCTAATTTTGCCAGCAGCTAATTTTGCCAGCATAGATTGCTGAGCACAACAAGTGATCTTCAGACCTCTAGGGAAAGCAGAATTCAAGTTTGTAGGGTCATGAGTGCAATCCCCGCCTCAGCTAGTTCTAGCTATTCAGGCTAGAAGATTATTGTTGAGTGGTTGTCAGGGGTTTGTGGCTGTTGTAAAAGAGATGTCAGAGAATGAATTGAAACTTGTTAGCACGCCTATAGTAAAGGAGTTTACAGATGTTTTCCCAGATGAGTTACCAGGCTTGTCACCTGATCGTGAGGTGGATTTCTCCATTGATCTACCTTCCGGTACGGCACCGATTTCTAAAGTACCTTATTGGATGGCACCAGTATAATTGGCAGAATTGAAGAATCAGTTGCAAGATCTGCTTGATAAGGGCTTCGTACGACCCAGTGTATCTCCGTAGGGAGCTCCAGTTTTATTTGTGAAGAAGAAAGACAGGACTATTAGGATGTGTATAGACTATAAAGAGATTAATAAAGTGACAATCAAGAACAAGTATCCTCTACCCCGTATTGACGATTTGTTTGACCAGCTCTAGGGTACACGGGTGTATTCGAAGATTGACCTCAGATCTGGATACCATCAAGTGAAAGTGAAAGCAGAAGACGTCTCGAAAATAGCCTTCAGGACCAGGTACGGGCATTACGAGTTTCTTATTATGCCGTTTGGTTTGACTAATGCTCCTGCAATATTTATGGACTTGATGAACAGAGTCTTCCACCAATATTTAGACCAGTTTGTGGTTGTATTTATTGATGATGTACTGGTCTATTCGAGAAGCTATGAGGAGCATGAGACGCACTTAAGGCAGGTGTTGCAGACACTTCGTGAAAAGAAGTTGTACGCCAAGTTCAGTAAATGTGAATTTTGGCTTGAGAAGGTCGTGTTCTTGGGGCATGTTATATCTGGAGACGGTATTTCTATGGATCCTAACAAGATTGAGGCAGTAGTGAATTGGGCTAAACCGAGAAATGTCCAGGAGATCAAGAGTTTCTTGGGGATAGCTGGATATTACCATCGTTTCGTTGAGGGATTCTCAGCTTTGTCTGGACCTTTGACACGATTGACAAAGAAAAATGCCAGGTCTGAGTGGGACGACGACTGTGAGCAGAGTTTTCAGGAGCTGAAGTAGAGATTAGTCACAGCGCCTGTATTGATCAGCCCATCTGGGGGTGAAGGTTATACTATCTACAGTGATGTATCCTTGAAAGGACTTGGCTGTGTATTGATGCAACATGGCAGGGTAGTGGCATATGCGTCCAAGGAGTTGAAAGAATATGAGAAGAACTACCCTACACTTGATCTTGAATTGGCTGCAGTGGTACGCGCACTGAAAATTTGGAGGTATTACCTGTATAACGAGCAATGTGATATTTTCTCCAACCACAAGAGCTTAAAGTATTTCTTCACGCAAAAGGAACTAAATGTGAGGCAGAGAAGGTGGTTGGAGCTGATTAAGGATTTTGATTGTACCATTAGTTATCACCCGGGGAAAGCGAACGTGGTAGCTGATGCGTTGAGTAGGAAATCCAGGGAGCCAGTGTTGGCGGCTATGGGGATCCAGCATCTGATCATGATGGATCTGGAGAGACTTGGCATAAAGTTAGTAGAGAGAGATCTCCCAGTATGTATTGCCAACCTAATGGTATAGCCTACTTTGTAGGAGAGAATTAAAGCCGACCAGAGGGAAGATCCAGAGTTAGCAGAGGTGGTAAACAGAGTACAGATGGGTAAGAGGGAGGATTTTAGTATTGCAGATGACGGAGCTTTGCGGTTCAGTTCCAGATTATGCGTTCCTAGTGATACTGAGATCAGGAAGACCATTCTAGAGGAGGCCCACGGATCTTTGTATACGGTTCATCCTGATAGTATGAAGATGTATAGACATCTACGAGAGTCGTACTAGTGGAGTGGTATGAAGAGAGAGATCGCCGAGTATGTAGCCCAGCGTTTGACGTGCCAACAGGTAAAGGTTGAGCACCAGAGGCCGACAGGGTAGTTGCAGCTGTTGTTTATCCCAGAGTGGAAGTGGGATCATATATCGATGGACTTTGTGTCAGGACTGCCGACGGCATTACAGGGCCAAAATGCCATTTGAGTGATTGTTGACCGTTTGACGAAGATCGCCCACTTTATTACTATCAAGATCAGCCACTCCCTCAGCCGTTTAGCGGAGATTTACATTCAGGAGATAGTTCGTTCTCATAAGATGCCTATATCTATTATGTCAGATCGAGACCCACAACTCACATCATGATTTTGGAGGAGCTTGCAGGAGGCTCTGGGGTCTCAGTTATCATTTAGTACGGCGTTCCATCCCCAGTCAGACGGGCAGACTGAGAGGACGATACGGGCATTAGAGGATATGCTCCACGCGTGCATTTTAGATTTTGGGGGTAGCTGGACTCAGTTCTTGCCACTGGCAGAGTTTGCGTATAATAATAGTTATCAGTCTATCATTGGCATGGCACCATTTGAGGCTCTATACGGTAGGAGATGTCGTTCTCCTTTGTTTTGGGATGAAGTGGGTGAGCGGCGAGTAGTGGGTCCAGAACTTGTGCAACAAGCGCGTGATAAGGTTCAACTTATCAAAGATATGATCAATGCAGCTCAAAGCCGACAGAAAAGTTATGCTGACCATCGCTGCAGGAATTTAGAGTTTGACGTGGGTGATCATGTATTTTTGAAGATAGCTCCGATGAAAGGGGTTATGCGATTTGGGAAGAAGGGTAAACTTAGTCCTAAGTTTATCGGTCCATTTGAAATTTTAGATAAAGTGGGACCGGTAGCTTATAGGCTAGCTTTACGTCCGGTGTTGTCCAGAATCCACAACATATTTCATGTGACTATGTTGAGGAAATATGTCCCAGATCCTTCTCATATCATCAGTTATGATGAGTTGGAGCTTAGTGATTCACTGGGGTATGAGGAGATACCAGTACAGATTTTGGATAGGAAAGTACAGGAGCTACATAACAAGAAGATTCCTCAGGTAAAAGTTTTGTGGAGGAATCATGCAGTAGAAAAGGCTTCTTGGGAGTCCGAGGAGGAGATGAAGCAGAGGTATCCACATTTATTTCAAGAGGTCTGAGTGGATAAAATGTAAGTGGTTAAGTAGTTTTCTTTTTGCAGGTACATGTAATGGTTAAATTAATGTAGCATTTTAGTTTTGAGAGAAATTTTTATTTTGTATATGTAATCTCCCAGGACTCGGAATGTAACCACGGTATTCTTCCGCCATAAGTGAGGGTAGGCAATAAAATAAGTAGACCCTTTTCTTGTTAAGGGATGATGAGCTTAGTGAACAGTAAATTTCGAGGATGAAATTTTATAAGAATGGGAGAATGTAATGACCCAAATTTAAAATGATATTTAAATAATAAAAGAAAAGGGAATGGGAACCGGAAGCAGAAGGAGGCAGTCGACTTCGTCAACGAACGCTTCGCGTTTGTCGACGACATTGGATTTTGGAAGGAAAACAAAAGGGGATCATCAAGGCTTCGTCAACGAATCCCCTGTATTCGTCAACGAAGAAATACCGAGAGGCGTTTTGAGCCCACTAAATTTCATCGACGAGGACTAAATTTCGTCGACGAAATTACTGAAGGATTCGTCGACAATAATTTCGTCGACGGATGACGTGACTCATCGATGAAATCCCTTGTTCTATAAATATGGAAATCCATTTTTTAACTTTCTAAAGAAGCTATCTCTCCGCTCTCTCTGTCCTCTTCGATTTTCTCTCTCTTCGATTTTGGGCTCATTTCTCGCTGGATCGAAGATTTGAAGCTACCATGACGCTCCTGGTGAAGTTCTCTACGAGTTTGCCAGAACGGATTGTTGGGACAATGAAGTTGGAAATCATCCCCGAGTTGAGGTAAGATTTTTTTAGCCGTATTTGGTCTTATGATAGTTATAGGAAATGATGTATGCATGGAAATACTAAAGTTTAATACAGGGAATTTTTGGTTTCAGCGTATTGGTCAGGAAGTCCTACGAGAGTTAGACTAGATTGTTTTCGGGGCTTTCTCAGCAGTCAAGTAAGGGGATAAACTAAGCTAGTCCATTTTGAGAAAATGTATATATATATATATGAATTATGTTTGAGAAAATACTGTTAAATGATGATACGTTGAATATGTGGAAAATATCTTAGTGTGGCATGAGTATAAAATGTTATGAGATACTGTTTTTGGAAATGTGTTTATGATGGAAAACCGGCGTACGGGCCGAGATTTTTATGTGTATTGCCGGCGTACGGGCCGTGCTATGTGGATATGATTTGCCGGCGTACGGGTCGTGCTATGTGACTATGATTTGCCGGCATACGGGCCGTGCTATGTGGATATGATTTTCCGGCGTACGGACCGTGCTATGTGGATGTGATTTGCCAGTGTACGAGTTGTGCTATGATTTGCCGGCGTACGGGTCGAGCTATGATAAAATGTGTAATACCAGCGTACGGGCCGATGATTTTCATGATATACGTATATGTGCAAATGATATGATTTATTTGATAATTAATGATATAAGATATTCATGTATCACAATTTTAGTATATGTATATGATATTAGAACCTGGTTGACTTGGTCTAGGCTAACACTTGAACGGTACCGTTGTTATGTGTCTATGGTCTTCGTGATCACGATATCTGTGTTAACGCCGTTGTACGGAGTGGTGTGAGATTGGATGGTCCATGTGGTTTATAAGAAGTGTGTTGATCGCCCCTGATGTACAGACCAGGTCTGGCAAACCCATCGGACCTACAGACTACTGTTTGACTTGGCAGTGGTCGGCCAACCATTGTTAGGTCCTGCCTTCAGACCACACAACCCAGTCATGTGGGGGTAATACATGACAACAGCCAGCTAACCTACCAGGAATGTTTTTATGTTATTATTATTATGATATGAGATGAGATATGTTTATGAAAATACAGTATGTTCTGCCATGTGTTGATATATATATATTTTCCAGATTTAATGAAACAGTACTGAATATGTATGTATGGTATATGTAGAACACAAAATACTCATATTGCCACACATTGGTATTAGTTTATTTCCCTTACTGAGAGGTGTCTCACCCCTTAATCCTATAAACTTTTCAAGAGCCCCTGATAGAAGAGCGAGAAAAGCCCCGCTGACCTAGTGTTGGATATCTGCCCTTTTGAAGGGTAAGTTTCTTTTTGTAGGGATATTTAGATTTTGTGGGAAATGTCTCTAAATTTATTTTGGGATGTATATATGGAAATACTGTGGACTATAGCAACTCTAGTGTATTGTAATATATGGTATTGAGATGTACATTATTGTATGTTTTCTACTACTAGGGCTTCTGCTGTATGTTCTGGTATATCCCTAGTACTCACGGGTCCAGGTGGGTCGTGACCTGCTGAACTGGAATATAGGAAATGTGCTATTGATATAAAAAAAAATGTGGAAAAATGAGTAGGTCGTGACATATCTGGTGAACTTTTATGAGGCATCCCACTCATCATCTGATGTCAATTGTTCTCATGTGGTGAGGTGCCCTATTTTTGTTAGTTGTTTGGGGTCAACTTGTGAAAGTAGCTGGGGTTTGTTTAGTTGTCAAAACCAAATTTTCATTTTTCATTTCTAGATTTAAAATGATCAAAATATAACCTTGTTTTGAATTAATATAGATGTCTTCAAAACAGGGAAATGTGCTGACATTTTTTATTTCATTATATTTTGACAATAGAAAACTAAAATTATTTTCCAATACTAAACTAGGTGTTACATTTTCTGATACTCAACGATGAGGGGGGTATCTTTTGTATGGAAAATTTGTCAAACATCAATTTATACTACTGAATATTGCTGTATTTGTTTTGATTTTTCTTTTATGTTGGGCATCTCGACTAAATGCATTGATTAAATGGTTTTGCAGATATATTTTGGAGGGGAAAGAGTTGGAATTCTACATGAAGAAGATCCAAAGGAAGAAGGGAAAGAAGGGAAAGGGAGCAAGTTTTTTGTTGCCTAGAGATCGTTTTCATTTTTCTCAATTCCATATCTCATTTTAGACATTGGACTCTCAAAAGATTTTCAGATGAATTTGTTTGTTTATCTGAACATTGTTTCTTGTGTTACTGTTCAATGCCTCATTAAAATATATCAGACAGCATTGTCTCTTATAATTTTAATTGTTATTTGAACAAATGAAGTTTTTTGTATTTTAATTTGAATTTGTATTAGTATTTGCATTTAAATTTTGAATATTTTTAAATAATTTTTGTTATTTGAACATGTGTTATTTCTTCATTTTAATTGAATTTGTATGAAATTTTGAATGGTTTCAGTTTATGTATTTGAAAATGTAATTAAAGATTTTTATATAAGAATTCATGATTAGAAGAAATTAGTATTAAAAGGTTTTTTTTTTCTAATTATTAGTAAATGATTCAAATTCGTGACTAATACCCTACTATTAGTGATGAATTTGAATCCTTCATAAATAACTTACTTTTAGTAACGAATTTTGGATTTGTTAATAATACAATGCTAGTTGTGACGAATTTTTAATTCATCACTAATACCGCTTCTATTAGTGATAACTTTTTAATTCGACACTAATACCATACTAGTAGTGACGAATTTTTAAGTCGTCACTAATACTCTACTAGTAGTGACGTATTTCTAATTCGTCACTAATACTCTTCTAGTAGTGACGGATTTCTATTTCATCACTAATACCCCAACTATTAGTGACGAATATAACTAACCAACAAACATTTTGTAACTAGCAATACTATTATTTATATTATTTTTATTTTTTTTGAAATAATAATAGAATTAATTATGTTGTCATGCGAATGTCAATGGTTAAGCTAAATCAACCAAAATAGCTGGACGTGTCATTTTGAGAACCAAAGTTATTGATTTTCTTACTGCTTTGTTTTTATGATATTATACTTAATGGGCAAATTTTCTCAACTTAACTTATAAGTTGATGTTATTTTTCTAACATAGCTAAGTAAAAAAAAAAATCATTTTATTTGTGTGAACTTCATTTCTTTCATATATAAAATTTACCATAGTCTAGCTACTGATTTACAAAAGGTTCACTTTATTAATAAAATCAAATCACATGAGGCTTTTGATAATTTTTAAAATTAAGAAGGTGAAATGTCATTTTCTAAAAAATCAAGGAAATATTGTTCGATTTTACTCTATTAATTAAAAGATACAAGGTAGTTTCTAATTAATATTTTTCTAAAAATATGTTCGTAGCCCGCTCGATTTATCTCGCCCCACTGTTTACATATTTCTGTTCTTTTTTTAAAAGATAAAACCCTCATTAATTAACTATGTCCATCGATAAACTTATTTGACCTTATTAAATATTTTTATTGAATGTGTATCAATTGCAAAGTGGGTGATTTTGAAAACAAAATATATTTGACCTGATTTAAATTTTACTTTAAAATCTACAATTTTAATTGAGTGCAAAAATTTTTTAACTTTATCTTTATCTCTTGAACAAATCAAACTGAAAGAAGTCGTTGTATTTTCTAGTTCATTACGTTGTAGAGGAAAATGGAGAGTAATTACGCACGTGGTTATGTCCGATGAGAGGGATGGACCAAGCCATCATCCAGTCGCGCCCATCTCCATCTCCGTTCGCACCGTCGTAGACGGCGGCGCCGGAGCATCCAACCAGGGTTCCAAGGACGTGGAGAAAGGCGCCCCACTGGCCGTTCTGCAACTTGAGAGGGTAAGGGGCAGCGCCGATGTGGCCGTGGTAGTCGTGGGCGGTGACGTAGGTGAGGGTGCCGCCGGTGGCGTTGTAAAACACGACACTGCAGGTGATTTCGCTGCCGCACTGGGATTTGAGGTTGTCGGCGTAGGTCTGCGCTTCGACGTTCTTGCTGCCGTCGTTGATGTAGTTCATGGCATATTGCGCCCTCACTGCCGGCGTTATGATCGCAGGAGCGCCTGGCAATCCCATTATGCAGTCTTCGTGTTTACTTCGTAATTAAGAAGTATGCGCTACACTACTATAGAACAGTAAGACGCGGGATGTCCGTCCGACGTATTGGGCTTTATATAGATATGCGAAAGGCGCCGCGAAATTCTACTCCAACATATAATAAATAGTAAATATATATACTAATAAAAATTCCTTTTAATATATGTTTTTTTTTTGTTGGAAAAAAGTAAATAATACTTATTTCGAGTATTTCATTGTTTTTAAATTTAAAGATGAGAAATTCGAGAATAAGCATTGGCGTACAGCAAAGGAGAGTAAAAGAACTGAAATATTCACTATAATTAAATTTAAAATGTCATTCGTAGAAATTAATTAATGTTAGATATTTGTGTATCACGTAATTTTGCATGCCTCAAATTGTTTAATTAAATTTTATATTTTCTTTTACATACTACAATTAATTTGAGTGGACCCTTGGTCAATGTGCGTCACATAAGTCATTGTCCATGATGATCACATGATACTATCACTATGCAATTAATTTGAGTGGACCCTTAGTCAATGAGCGTCACATGGGTCATTGTCATCGCATGATACTATCACTAAGGACGTGAGTCTTATCTTTGCACCTTTTGGATTCATTCAATTATTAATTTTAGCTTAATTTATTAAATTTTAGAGCAACCCAATTTTTTGTATAACATAATTCAGAAGATAAAGTTTACAGTTTTTTTAAAATTTATATCAGTGGATTAGGTCCAATGCCTCTTTGCTATCTTTTGACCGGGAAGAATTTTCGTGTATCTTTTTTTATATAGGAGGGTGAATCTGTTCACTTCTTCTCTCTTTTTGTACCAGTCTCTTTTAAGAATCCAAACTCCTTGCTTGTTTTCTTTTTCTTTAATAAAATTGCCTTCTTTTAAAAAAAATGCAAAGAAATTCTTTATTGACTTTATTCGTAATTTCAATGTGATATCTATTGAGTCTTAAATATTTAAAGGTTAACAAATTTCTTCTGGATATGCTGGAATAAAAAGTTTCATCAATTCGTAATAAAGTACCATTGGGTAATTTTATATTAACTCTTTCGAAGCTTTCAATCAAATTTGTAGAACAATATATTGCATTAACATTTGTTGAAAATATATTCAATTAATGGAAATATTTCCTATCTCGAAGAATTCTGTGTCTTATAGCACTGTTAGTTGAACAAACTTCTTCCAAATATATCTTAGATTGATCAAAGCTTTAAGACGATTTACACTGTTTCACACTACGACACATATTTTAAAAACTTATTATTATATAAATATGATAATTTATTTATTAAAATCCAAATACAATATTACTTACTTTATACCTTAAAATATTACATCATTATTTTCGTCTTTATTTACAAGGAAATCAACAACATGAAGATAAAAAAAAGAAGTTAGATGGTCCAGCATCAAGGCTACTGCAATAACATTATCACTAATATTTTCATCACATAATTTTGACTTCGAAGTAATCTTATGCAGAGCTGAGTTTTATTCACTGACTGTTTAAAAATCTTGTAATCTCAGGTGCAACAATTCATGCTGAGCATTTGGTAAAATTACAGTCTTTTGATGATAAAATTTATCCTTTAAATTTTCATAAGATGAGTCAACCTTAGAAAGTGAAGTATTCAATCTTTAATTTTTCATCTAAATGATGATGGAGGAAAATAATAACTTTTGCGCAATCCTATAGGGATGCGGTATTTTCATCTAAAATAGTGTTTCTCAAGTTCATTACATTTAGATGAATATCAATATCAGGAATCCATGATAAATAATTATTGCCTTTGATGTCAAGAGGAAAAAAATTCAACTTTGCTTAGGTTCAACATCTGAATAAATTAATAAAAATAAGGCAATTTAGAAAAAGAAAATATAAAAACTAAAATAAAACTGATATAATAATAGATAAAATATTACTTTCACCCTTTCGGGGGTACATAAATATGTTGCTTTAGGAACATTTTTTTTTTTTTCAATTTGTACTCTTTAGGAGTATGGTTTCAATTACAATATGGAAATAGGTAATAATTTACCACCTCTTCCGGAGGTTAAATGTACTACTTCATTTGAAAGATAGACGTCTCACTGCTTTAGGAGGTCGATTTTAACATCTCTTCGGAAGGTTAAAAATATACCCTCTTCAAGAGGTAAATATTTACCATCTCTTTTGAGGACTAGATACATAACCTCTTCATGAGCTCTATCTATTCAGGAGATTATATATATATGCGGGATATTTAAATATATAACATTTTCAGGAGGACTATCTTACCATCTCTTTTGGAGATCGATACTTTTTAAACTTTAAAAGACTATTTTATATATATATATATATATATATGTGTGTGTGTGTGTGTGTGTGTGTGTGTGTGTGTGTGTGTGTGTGGGAATTTTAAATATATAACATTTTCAGGAGGACTATCTTACCATCTCTTTTAGAGATCGGTACTTTTTAAACTTTAAAAGATTATTCTCTTCTGAAAAATATTATTCTCTTGTGGAGTAAAACTTATAAGAAATAAATTAAATAAGATTTAAAGAAATATCTTAGATAGTTAGAGTCTCGTGCTAATAACATGTTATAAAAGTTGTAGAAAAATAAATAGAAATGAGATTCAAATTTTACGTGGTTCGGCTATGCCTACTCCACAGGCTGGGGAGATAAAAAACTTCATTATCTAGGAAAGAATTATAAGATTATTTGAAACTAGTTTTGTACAAAATATCTTTTTTCTTTTTATCTCTCATCATTTCTATATATCTACTTACTTCAAGCATGCAATGTATGTGTCAAAATGAGAGGGAGATAGTGCCTTTTTATAGGGTAATAAGGATAGTAAAGAATTTATGGTGGTAGAAAACGAAGGGATGACAACATTTATTCTTTTATGATTTTCTTAATAGTCAAAATTTCCTTTAATATTTTCTTTTTGAAAAAAAGTGACTAGTACTTATTTTGAGCATTTCATTGTTTTTAAATTTAAAATGAGAAATTCAAAAGTGCGCATTGGTATCGAGCAAAGGCGAGTAGAAGAACTGAAATATTCACTATAATTAAATTTAAAGTTGCAATTGTAGATATTAATTAATGTTGGATACTTGTGTATCGATTACGTAATTTTGCATACCTCCAATTGTCCAATTAAATTTTATATTGATTTATTTTTCATACTACAATTAATTTGAATGGACCCTTACTCAATGAGCGCCACATGGGTCATTGTCCATGCTGCACGTGAATTTAACACGTGATACCATTACTAAGGACGCGAGTCTTATCTTTGCAACTTTTGGATTCATTCAATTATTAAACGATATCTAAAATTAAATTTTTATTTATTGGTTTAGTATTTTTTTTTTTTAAAATAATATTTTCACACTTAACATATGATAAGAATAAATGTAATTAAAGGGAAGAATGTAATTACTTTGCTTTCCCAGGTCAGTGAAGAAATTGTATGCCCTTTTTTGAAGAAAAAAACTCGAAAGTCGTGTCTTTGATGAATGGGGACAAATCATCGGTTCAAACGATTTCCTATTTAATTTGTTTAAAATTGTTGAAAAC
This sequence comes from Malania oleifera, assembly GCF_029873635.1. Taxonomy (NCBI): domain Eukaryota; kingdom Viridiplantae; phylum Streptophyta; class Magnoliopsida; order Santalales; family Ximeniaceae; genus Malania; species Malania oleifera. Next base: position 37,052,589 of record NC_080429.1, on the reverse strand, counting down.
TTATGAAGAATGATTTTATCTCGGCATTTCAAGAATTTTTCTCAAATGAGAAATTTGAAAAAAAGTCTCAATGCCACTTTATTGTAATTTTAGCATCTTTCTCTATATTTCTTTAGTAACCACGAAGTGTCAATTACACCATCACCTCCCCTCTTACACACTATTGACTTTCCACCCATACATTTTATCCGTAAAAGCCCTTGAAAGAGAGGTATTGAGCAGTGCAATGTGCTGTTTTAGGACAACAAAACCATTATTAGTTTCAGTGCCTTCCATATATTATATGGATATCTAGCACTGCATTTTGACTACACTCCTCTTTGGCAGGAAGATTGGTAGCAGATAAAGTTGTAACAGCACCATGTGTACCTCAGTTTTGTACCAGAAGAAGACAGCAATTAAAGCATTGGGACACAGTGCCCTTTCAGTGAAAGGCTGTGGCAATGGACCGTGAAGACCCATTGGATCAATGGGGACCACCCAGCTGCTAGCCTGCATATTTTTAACTTTTTTGATTTTCTTAAATAAAATATTAAAAAATAATTCAATTGAAACTTTATTTTTCAATTTAATGCGTCCCAAATCTCGTTGGATGATCCATTGATATTTGAAGGAAAATTCTTTGGACAAATCCTATAGGGAAATTAACACGAAATTTCCAAAAAACTCGTGAGAAACAAAATAGAAAAAAACACATGCCAAAGAAAAATAATCACACGTACAAGACTGTATTTATGTGGTTTGGTAATTTGCCTATGTCCATAGAATTGTAGGGATTTCACTATTATTAGGAAAAAAATACCGAGTGCGACAATACATTTTTTCCTCTCTTAAAAATTGAGTCAATACATCAACCCTAATCATCAAAATAACTGTTGTTATATCATGCGCGGGATTCACAATGGACTACATCAACCCTCGGTAAAAATCTCCCATTAAAAAATCGTACAACATTATTTTGGGTCGAGTCATCATCCAGATCAAAGACAACTAAGCTCCACAAAGCCCAACACATCCAGGGAGTTTTAAACGACTAGGGTTGTCCACTGATTAATGTGTGGTAGCCAAAACTTGCTAGATGGTCCAGCAAGATTTGCCCTACCTTCTTTAAAATGTAATTAAAAAAAAAATTCATATTTTTATGTTCAACAAATAAAATTAATATCCATTGTCATTGTCCTCTTACTCAAAATTGGAAAAAATATCGAAATGTTCTTTTAAAAAAAAAAAAAAAACTTCATTAAGAATGTGCATATTCCTTGACCTTAATATGTTAAGACAAAAAAATGCAATAATAATTACTTACCAACACATTATTAAAAAGCATTGCAGTTGAATAACTTTTATATTTCAATTAGGACTTTAAATAACTACAATAAATGTCATTTTGTATTTCACAACTTTCATGCACATTCGCAATACATCGAATTACTGTAAAAATGTCGGCAGAGTCTCCTTTTAGAATTGAACATATCCATCTATGCACCTATTCAAATAAAACATTTTTCATCGACAATTGATACGAGTATGTTTACAACTTTCATCACATTCATAGTATCTAGTAACTGTAAAAATTTCAGTAGAGTCTCCTCTTAAAACCGAGTATATCCATCCATGCACCAGTACAAAGTGTTAGCTTTGGTATATTCCCAAAAGGGGGTGTGAATTGGGTATTTAAAATTTCTCTCTTAGATTCAACTAATCTAGCAACAGTATTAGTCAACTTAGGGTCTGTCTATGTAATTATAAACTCAATCATTCACAATAGTAAAATACAAACATTCATGTGCTGGAATTTAAAATTCAGAAATTAAAAGCACTTACAAGAAATGTTATCAGGGTTCGGCCAAAATGCTTACGTCCCCGCCTTGGCTCACCAATACAAGGATTCCATTATAAGCCCACTTCACGAGTGGAGCGGCACCGGTTACAATTAGGTTAATTCACGGGATTGACCTCAACCTACACCTTACCAGGATGGTGCACCTAACTTTCCTAATTGGATCAAAGCCAATTTGGGACTATTCAACAAGGCTAGTCTCCCTCTTCAGGCCCACGCATAGAATACAACAGATATAAAAATTTGGGATACAAATAAATGCTTCTTGACTAAGTAGACTATGTACCAATGCAACACAAGCACTAATCAATGCACACTAATCATGTAAGAATGATAAACTCAGTGGTATATATGTGCAATCTACACCCAATACAATGATAATATCAAGTATGCACAAAAGTGTTCAAACAAGCTAATCTTTGAAAGTAAAGTATATCAAATCTCAATATCATATAGTGTTTCAAAGATACTAGCAATAATATTCAAATGAACTCAAAAATATTTTTTCAAATTGTATCAAGCACAAGAGTTGTTTGAAATCAAGTTTTGTAAAATATTTTGCAAACAAAAATTATTACTTAAGGAATCTTGCAATGACAATGCAAAGATCCTTAAGCTAATAAGTTTTCCCAACACTAGATTTATCAAGTTAAATTTGTGGGAAGAATCCTAGCCAAACTCTCAATACAAAAATCAAACAATACAAATCTCAATGAGAGTATAGGGCTATTTAGAATAAAGCACTAATAATCTAAACACTCTCTCTAAGCTTGGATGATCAAAGAAAATGAAGTAGGAGAGTATTTGAGAAATACGGACTTTGGAAATTTTTAGAAGATTTTTCACTTATCACTTTGCTACTTTTTCTCTAATCCTTATAAATCAACCCCTATATATAGAAATGGTAAAAATTATAACCGTTGGGGATATGTAATGAATTATTAAACTTGTTTTAAAACGGTTTAGTAAAAATAACCCTGTTTAACCATCTTAACCATGGTAAAAATATAAAACAATCCGAGAGTTTCAAGTGGCTGACCCACGATTCGGTCACCCGAACAAAGAAAATGAAAAAAAGTCCATTTTTGAAGTTCGGTCGTCTAAGTATAGGTTCGGTTTACTGAACCAAGACAATTTCCACACTGTCCAAGATTCGAGTGCCCGGTCCTGAGTTCGGTTTGTCGAATCTATGTGTTCGGTAACCCGAGGCAATTTTGAACGTAAAGTTCGGGTTGCCAAGTTGGTGGGAAAAAGTTAAAAACAAAGTTCGGTCACCCGTGGACGATATGTTCAAAATGGTTCGATCACCCGAAACCCAAGTCAACAAATTGACTCATCAAGGGTTCAGTTGCCCGATGTGCTTTGAGCACTTGGGGTTCGATCACCCGAAACCTTACAATTTTGCTCTAAAAGTCCAATTTTACTTCAATTAATTCCCCTGATAATGTATGTGATATTGGAGACTATCTTACGTGTAAGTGTAAAGACGTAAGGTCTTTCTAAGGTCTTTGAGTTAGTCCCAAAAACCTAACGTCGATCAACCGAAGGGTGCCCTAAGGTCACTCTATGGTCTTGATCTTATAAGTTCTTACATGCATGATGCACATTAATTATTACAGACCAATCTTACTTTACTATTACAAACCCAAATTAAACATGATATGAATTACAATACAAAATAAATCTTTTGTGTCTTTAGTCTGCAAGTCTTCATGTGCCATCAAATGATCTTACTAATATAAGTCTACACACAAACATGACAAACAATAAATACCTTATATTTGTCATCATCAAAAATGAGATAGGACTCAAAAAGTCAACACAAAGAAAACATTTTTTATCAACAATAGATAACAGTATGTTCACAACTTTCATATACATTCATAGTACATCGAATAACTGTAAAAATTTTGGCAGAATCTCCTCTTAAAATCGAGTATATCCATCCATGCACCTGTTCAAAGAAAATATTTTTCATAAGCAATCGATACTAGTATGTTCACAACTTTCATTTACATATACATATTGGGAAACAACAAATAAACATCTCCAATTATACAAAAATAATGCAATGAGGCTATACAAATGAAATCAACAGAATCAAACTACTGTGCAACATAATATAGTGGTCAAGTACATATACAACAAATGTCTACTCAAGTGCCACACGGAAGTTGTCTTCGGTCTCGGGGTGGCTATCGTCTGCGTCCACCTTTTCTTTTCTTTTCTTTTTCTGGTCATCTCCATTCGGTCTCCTGCCCCGTCATTGTCCCGTATGTCTATCATCTCCACCCAAAGGTACTGCATCATCAACATTCATATAAAGTAGATGGGGAGATGACTCATATAATGATGCTGGACAAGAACGAGGTGGCATAGCTGATGCATCCACATCCTTCGCATCTACACCGTCATCCAACAGGAATGACATGGATGAGGTGGCAACAAAGTTGGAGGGGGCACTAAAACCTAAAGGCTTGGAGGATGAAAGAACATCTGCAGCATATGGCCTGCTACTGGATGGCCTCGCAATATCATCTCCCGCTGAACATGCATAGGGTGCTTACGAGCCAAACACATACTCACTCTGTATAATAGGGGGCTTACCAAAACAGCTCTGTGAACCACTGGATGCACGCAGCGCATGTCCTCTTCGTACTGGAGCTCCTTGACCTCCTCGTGCAGGCGGGTCAGGTCGAGGTAGATAGGTTTGTCGTCTGTCCTCATAGACAACCGTCAATCCAACTCTTAACAATCTATGTACAGGAGGATATGGAGAGATCAGATGTTCATGCAGTATGTCAGCCTGTAGTATAGAACAAAATTTAGTACTCACATCATAAAAAACACGTAACAAAAGTATAAGGTGTGGATTAATGTCTAGTATTTACGAGGCTCACATATACAATGACGGTTCTGTCCACGAAGTGTCGTGTAATGGGCCTATACCCATCGCGATGTCTCGAACCCTGCCCAGAGGACCACTCTCTAGAAAAAATGGGTGCAGCTGCGAACTGGGAAAAATGGATGTGTGATTTTGAAAAAAGATATTTTTGTGAAAAAACATGGTGTGATGGAGTCGCCACTAACCTTTTGGAATGCAGTTAGAACACTTTATTGCTACCCCATTAAGGTACAATCGATCTGCATTACTAGAGTCGGGTTCGGGAGTACGGTTATGCGAGAGGAAGGTATTAGCATCCCCTACGCGCTCATTCTTACGAATGGTACCAGATTAATCGAAAATTATCCCAAAATAAATATAATAAGTCTTTCAAAATTATTCCCTTCCAAAAATCAAGGAAAATGCACAAAATAAAATACCATATAAGTTTTCCCTCAAAACTGGGGCGATCCAATACTTCCAAAGAGTCCATGCCCTTTGTCGCAATCATCGGAAAGGAAAATCAAGAAAATAGGATACAAAATATGCTCCCGAGGTTTTGATATCTGTAAGAGTTTCTAAGTGAAAAGTAGTTTTTGGAGGTTTTTTGGAATTTGTTCGAGATGGAAATGATTTCCTATGCCTAAAAAATATTTTTTGTGATTTTTTCTAAGTGTGAAAGCATTTTTGTGATTTTTCAATATTTTTCCTGAACTTCAAAATAGCACAAATAAAAACCATGGAAATCAAAGTATGAAAATATTTTTAAGATATTTCTGAGAATTTTGTGATTTTTGTGAATTTTTTAAATAGCTAAATAATGATAAATATGTAAAATTCAGAGAGCTGGCGTGAACCGGTTCCGGGAATGACAAATCAGTCAAACGTTGGCCGGTCCAGAGGAAAACCAGTTTAAGGTCTTGATCGAGACCATTAGTCAACACGTGTTGCTTTACGCGTGGGTTGTGTGTGTTTAGGTGTATGTTAGGTTGTGCAAGTGATGCATGAAGTGTGTGTGTGAACATGAATGCATGACCATATGTATGCATGGATGAGCACGAGCATGAACGCGTGTGCATGTATGAATGAGCATGTGCACAAATGTGCGTGCGTGCGGGGATGTGCATGTATGAATGTATGTGAGTGAATGTGCACATGTAAGAATGAGTACGTGCAAATGAGCATATGCACGTGCCTACGTGCATGAATGACCGATGACACCGATGCATGAATATGTGTATGCGTGCGAGGCATGAATGGTCATACATGTATGCATGATGTGTGATGGATGGGTGCACGCATGGGCATGTGTATGCATGCATGCATGAATAATGACGTGATGTAAGGTCTGGACTAGAACACTCATGTTATGCATGCATGAATAGACAATGACCTACGTGATGATGTCATGGGTGACATCGGAATGCATGAAGTAGGTTGCATGCACGCAAGTGTATGACTTTGTGATTATGTGCATTACATGCATGTACATGTGTGTGCGTGTGCATGTGTGTTCGAGTGTGAGTGCATGCATGCATGTGCATGAATATGAATTTGTGTGTGTATGCGTGATCGCATGCATGCATGCATGTGTATGTGAATGCATGTTTGCATGTGTATGCATGTGCATGTGAGCGTTTATGAATGTGTGCATGCATGTGCGTGTGAGTGTATGTGAATGCATGCATGCATGCGACTGTGTGAATGAGTGGAGTTACGTGCATGCATATGCATGTGTATGTGAATGTATGTGCATGTAAGTGTATGTGAATGCATGTGACTGTGAAATTGCATGCATGCATAAGCATGCATGCGGACGTGGGTGTATGTGAATGCATGCATGTGGACGTGGGTGTATGTGAATGCATGCATGTATACAACATGTGTAACATGTGCGTGCCAAACGTGTGTAAACAACGTGTTCAAAATGTGTGTGCGTAAGTGTGTGGAAATGAAATAATATACAAGTAAATGTTAGTATGCAAGTTAGAGTATAAGAAATTAAATGTTAGTATACAAGAAATTAAAAGTTAGTATATAGAAAATTAAATGTTAGAGTACAGGAAATTAAATGTTAGTATGAGTTAGTAAATGCATGAGTTAGAGTTAGTATGAATGCAAGCAAAGAAATAAAATGTTAGTTAAAGTTAGTTAATTAGCATGTGAGGGTGTGTGAAAAAGTGTGTGAACAGTGGGTGTAAATGTGTGTGAACAATGTGTGAATTAATGTGTGAGCAGTGTGTGTAATGGCATGTGTCTTCACTCCGGTATTTTCACAAACACCTCACAGCCATGCCAACATAACCCAATGAGAGTGGTGTATGAATGTTGTGCACAGGTGTATGAAAGCATGTGTAATGTGTGTAAATGCATGTTAGCAATGTATGTAGAAGTGTTCAAACAATGTGTGTATGTGGGTGTCCAAGTGTGTGTATGAAGATGTGCAGTGTGTATTGGTGTGTGGATAGGTGTGTGCCCTCACACTGACATTTTCACAAACAGTTTGCTTGCATTGGAAGAATTCCACATTATGAGTGCATATATGAATCTAACACATTACCAATAAACTCACAGCCGCAAATGGTCAAACACAAGGTGCTCACACTTATGTCTATTTCACAAAACTCCTGAAAACCCCAAATTAAAGATTAGATTTCAAAAACTCATGGAAGGAAATCCGAGATGAAGAACTCACCGTCCCCCTCAATGCCGGAGTATGACACTAACTCTAATGTCGAGTGGTTGGAAAAATGTTGCGCGTGAACAGTAGAGATGTTGGATGTTCTGGTGGTCTCGGATCCGGAGCTGGTGCTGCGGTTGGTGATCCGGGATCTGGTGGTGGGAGAGGTCGAGGGCGATGATTGCAGGCTCCGGGATACGATGGTGGTGTTTGTTTCAGTGGTCGGGGATGGAGTTAATGGACGAGGCCATGAAGAGCTCTGCTCCAGCAGGTGGGATGGCTGTGAGGTGAGGGTGATCGTGGTGAAGCTGTTGGGTAGTGGTTACAGGTTCTGGGGATCTCGGAGATGGTGGAGATCTGGCCTTTTTGCCGTGGGCTTCTGGTAGAGGTGAAGGAGAGTGAGGGATGGTGGTTCTGAGGAGGGCCGAGAGATGGTGCTCGGGGGTTGCAGGGTGAGGATGAGAGAGGGGGTGCTGCTGGTGTTGCTTCGGCGATGGAGGAAGACGATGGGTCAGAGAGTAAACCAGAGAGAGCGAGAGAGATGGCTGGAGAGATCTGAAAGATGAACAGTGGATCGAGGGGGACGCTCACGGCTCTGCTGCGAGACTCTGGGTGACTCGGCTGGAGAGTGGTGTTCGGGGTTGTGGGAGAGTGGTGATGACGGTGAGCTAGCTGGTATGGAGCAGAGAGATGGGCGAGTGGCAGACGGTTTGTGATGAGAGAAAAGAAGGGACTGAGGAGGAAATGAAAGGAGAAGAGAGAGATGGCTGGAGAGATCCGAGAGGGGAGTGGAGAATGGTGGCTACGGGGTCGCTGCGAGCGAGAAAACCAGAGAGAGGGAGATGAAGAGTGAAAAAATCAACAGTGCGGCCACCCCTTCTACTGTGTGCGAGAGACTCTCTTTAGAGAGAGTCCGGCCATGTATTTGCGCCAAAAAGTTGTTGGAACAGAAAGATTTCTTCGTCTGCGTTTCCACATGCTTTTCCCTTTTTGTTTGTTTATTTTATTTTATTTTCTCTTTGGTTGATGTACCCCCGAGGTTCTTAGGTGCAACCATTACTTGTGACATTCTTATTATTTTCTTTGTTTTATCTCTTTTTTTTTTTTTTTTTGTCCAATTTTGTCTTCCCTAAGGGAAGTCCTGGGTTTAAAAATTAAAACTTGATCCCGAAAATTAAGAGGACCCGGACTCAAAAATAAAAACGACTCAAATAAAATAAAAAAAATTCAATTTTAAACAAAAAGGAACTCGAACCTTGATTTTTATAAAAGAACTCCTTAAAAACTTAACTTTAAAAATTAAAGGACTCTCTCTAAAATAAATCGAAACTCAATTTGGGAATAATCGAGACTTATCTTTGAGAATAAAACTAGACTCAATTTTGGACTAACCGGAACTCTTTTTTGAAGTAGAAGGACTCAATTTTGAAGACTAGAGACTCAACTAAAAATTACTAGATTTTTAAAACAAGGTCGTCCAATTTTTGGGATAGGAAGTCAACTTTTATCACACCGGGCCTTCTCGAAAATGGTCTAGTTAAAATTGAGGTGTCGACAATACCACCTCAAGTGTGGGTCATCCAAACGCAAAGGACTGTCCTCCGGCTCCACTCAGATGATATGCTCTCTTTGATGCTCTCATGCTTCCACATACATCCCGTGGAAATTCGTCCAGTTTGTCACCCTTCGACCGCGTCCATCAATTGTATGGAGGTCGTGCCCATGTAGATGTACCCCTGATGTTGAGAAGTGGTCGGGAATGTCTTGGCGATAACCAAACTGCCGCAGAATTCGGTTAGGGAGGTACCACTCGATAATATGAAAGCATACGAGTAGGTTACCCACAAATCACTCTCGACGTCATAATTGGCGAATAAGTCAGCCATAATCTCATCAGTGTACGACCTCTATATGAACTGCGCATAAACATAAGTAAAAGTTAAGGGGACTATACATATCTTGTAAAAAAAACTATGATTTGTTAAAGTTGAATACCTCATACTCTCGGTGCATGTCTAACTAAAACCCTTGTTGATCCAATTTAATTTGTAAGCATTATAAAATTAGTTTTACTTTTTCCTGTCTACGTAAAATTAGCCTTCTTTCATTTAATTTGATTTTTTTTTTTTACAGATTATCAAAAAATAATGTAGGTGAACATCATATGCTAATTGTGACTAACAAAGTTTTAAGTAAAACTACTTATTATACGTATAAAACCAAAAGAACACTCTCTTTAATCTCCAAACTTCAATTATATTTTTTTAAAAGTTTTAATTAAATTTTTTGTTAATTCATGAACACTTCAACATTTTGATTTTTATAATTTATTAACTTAACCTTTTTTTTTTTCAATAACATATTTAAAACACCTAAATAAGAAAAAGTATAACTAACAAAATAAAATTAAATATAAATTTATTTAAAATTTTATCCAAATTTGTACAAAATTAAATTTAAAATCTAAAATCCAAACTTATAACTAACAAAAAATTACCCAATAACAATTACACATAAAACATATAACAAATTCAAACAAGTAAAATACGAAAAAAAGAATCAACCCTAACCTCAAATTGGGGGTTTTCGAATGATGCTTCCAATCAAAAAATTGAATGTATAAAATACTAATTTATGAATCAAACTAACGAATCTTTGAATCAAAATAATGAATCTTTGAATCAAACTAACAAATCTAAATGAAATAATATAAGAGTTTCGGCTTAAGCAAAATATATACCTCATCTCCCTTTTTTATACATTCCTTCCCAACGTTCGACTCCTCCTTCCAATGGTTACCTACAGCAAGCGTCCAAATGTCCCGCCACTATTGCTATTGTGCTCTACCACTCTGCAATTTTGCGAGGAAAATGGATGAGGTAGAAGACTTCAAAAATTTGAGCAAAACTCGCTAGATCATCTAATGAGTTTTGCCATGCTTCAAAAGACAGATCATTTCCCAGGAAAATCTCGTTGGATGGTCCAACGAGGTTTCCTTCGATGCATTAAATTGGGAAGTAAAGTTCCCACTGAACCATTTTTTAATATTTTATTAAAAAAATCAAAAAAGAAAAAAACTTCAACTTACACCTCCCAACTCACATGCTGCATGTGATACTATAACCAAGGGCATGAACCTTATCTCTGAAACTTTTGGATTCATTCAATTATTAATTTTAGCTTACTTTATTAATTTTAGAGCAGCCACAACAAAAAATAAGATTATTAGTGAAGGATCAAAACTGTCACTAATAATCATAAAACAGACACTAATAGTATTAATGACGATTTTATAAGTATTAGTGACGGTTTTGAATTAGTTGTTATACCTATCGTTCCTAATAACTATTAGTGATGAATTTTAAAAGCGTCGCTAATAATAGAGTATTAGGGACGGATTATGGCTGTCACTAAAACTCTAGTACTATCACTATAGATTCTATATTGGCTTGACTCAAAATCGTCACTAATAGTAGAGTAATAGTGAAGGTTTCAAAACCTGTCACTAATAGTACAATTTTAGTGATGAATTTGAAAATCGTCATTAATAGTATAGTATTAGTGACGAATTTTAAAACCGTCACTAATAATATACTATTAGTGATGAATTTAAAACATTCACTAATACTTTACTATTAGTGACGTTTTTAAAATTCGTCAGAAATACTATACTATTAGTGATAATTTTGAAACATTCACTAATACTTACAACAATTATTAGTGACGGTTTTAAAACCGTCACTACTAATTTAGAATAAATAATTTTTTTAATTATTAATTCCTGTAAAAAATTGTGATTACATTTTCTCATATATAACATTAAACCATAATTACTAAAAAATTCATAAATTATTCAAAATTCTAATTCAAATTCAAATACAAATACAAATACAAATACATTATACAAATTCAATTAAAATACTGAAATTTCCTTTGTTCAGTTAACAAAAAAATTCAAATTCAAATTCAAATACAAATACATTATATAAATTCAAATTGAAATGTAGAAATTCCATATGTTCAGATAACAAGAAAAATACAAAAAAATAATCAAAAGTTGCATCCGATTGTAGTTCATGGTATCGTGCTGATGTTGTGCCAGCGAAAAACCCTGCAAATCAATAGTTATAAAAAAAAAATTAGTATACGTATTATAAGTATCAATGATCTAATAGCAAAATAATCGGACATAGTTAAAAAAAAATGATACAATTTTAAATAGCTAAGTTTTATCAGTTTAGAAAAAAATTTGCAACATTTCCTCCGTAAATAAGACATTTTCCATAGAGATATGCTCCAAACCTGGTTGTTTACACTAAACAGTTTATAATAATCCAACTAGTAATGAATTTTATGAGTGTACAAGACCTTCATATAATCAGTATTAAATAATGTAATGTATGCATGCATCCCACAAACAATCTAGATCAGAATATAGTTTTATGAAAAAATATAATGTGATGTTCATGGTTTACATGACTCCCTTAGGACTCAAAAATAATTATAATAATCAAATAATGTGAATGAGTTCATGATTGATAGAATTTTCACTTAACATATGCAAAAGTAAATTTAGAGATGAAGTTCAAAATTCATTTGATCTTCACTCATCCTTTTAGAAATGTTTTAACATTCAGCACACTATAATCATTCTCACAAATATGGTATATGATTTTGATTATTTTAGAAAAAAAATTAACCAATTTTCGACAGCATACCGTCTATAAGTAGAACATTTCCCAAACCTACAAGTCACAAAAGCATGCAATTCATAAGATTTTTGCATCATGGAGATGCTTAATGTGCTCAATACAACATTAGGACTCAAAAATAAAGACAATGATATGCATGAAATTCCATAGGATTACGTTTTTCAAAATTATAGAAGTTTAGAAAAATTTTGTCAGTATTTCGTCTATAAATAGGATATTTTTCATAGAGATATACTTCAAACCTGGTTGTTTACAATAAATAGTTCATAATAATCCAACCAGTAATGAATTTTATGAGTACACAAGATCTTCATATTAGCAAACAATCAAAAACACATACAACATACAACTAAGGATGCTACATAGCCTAATTGAGAGGAAGAGTATTCCTAAACAACTCTCAAACCAAATAGAAAACCAAATTTGAGAGCCAACGAAGGAGAGATAAGAGGAAAAAAACATAAAACATAGTGTCCAATAATTAACTGAGATGAATCAGATTTAGAGGAGATCAATACTATGATACCATGTTGTAAAGTTAGAGATGTAGAAGAGGAAAGAGAAGAAGATAAGAGAAAAAATAGGTGGCAGTTTCTTGGAGCATACATACAACTCCAAGTACAACCTCTTATATATTAATAATAATAAGACATGAAAAACTAGTCCATCTAATCCTAATGTATAAAGCTGTCAATTAATGTACTGAAGTATAAACCTATCACCATAATCCTTGAAAATCAAAATAAAACCTCACCCTGTGTTGCATTTTCACTTTCAATCTATTAGCATAACATGAATAAAAATTTCCATCCATTGGACTTTACTTTGCAAGAAAACAAACAACATAAAACAATGGTTTCTGTCATTATAAGTCCATTTCAGTGCATCATATCAAATAAACTATGGCAGAACAACAGATAGCTCTTGTACATCCTCAAAATGACTTAAGGGAAAACATGAACATGAAAAGCCATCCACGTACAACGAAAAATATGAATATTAGATGAGCATCCAAGTTTTCTAGAACCAAAGACACCTTGAACTAGTTTACAGTCAACGTTTCCATTACTATCGAATAATATAAACCAAGTGTTGGACATGAGTGCATTTATCTAGCATGCTAACACTGCAAAAAATAAGGTTATTAGTGAAGGATCAAAATCTTCACTAATAATCACAAAACCATCACTAATAGTATTAATGACGGTTTTCCAAGTATTAGTGATGGTTTTGAAATAGTTGTCACAACTGCGGTTACTAATAATTATTAGTGACAAATTTTAAAATTCGTCACTACTAATAGAGTATTAGTGATGGATTATAACTATCACTAAAACACTTATACCGTCACTATAAATTCTACGTTGGCTCCGCTTAAAATCGTCACTAATAGTAGACTAGTAGTGACAAATTTCAAAACGTCACTAATACCAAAGTAATAGTGATGAATATAGAGTTCGTCACTACTAATATATTATTAGTGACGGTTTTGAATTTCGTCACTTGTTCAATATTAATGACGATTTTGAAATTCGTCACTACTATTATATTATTAGTGATGATTTTAAAATTCGTCACTACTACCCTAATAGTAGTGACGGTTTTAAAATTCGTCACCAATACTTAACAAGAAAACAGTTACTAATAGTATTTTTTTCAGATACATCTTTACCATTTAATTTTTGCAATGATTGTTTCTCAAAATAACCCTAAATGAGGTTGCATTTCTTATATTGCATCATTTCTTATAACACTAAATGGGCAATTTTCCAAAATTATGGACATAGTTTCCTCTTTTGAGCTTGATTTCCAACAAGTAATAGCTATTTGTGGTTCCAAGAACATTACTCATCTCATTTGGTGCTTATACAACTATATACTTCAACATTTATTATCTCATATTTTGGAAAAGTTTTTAACAACATTTTGGAAGCATGCCGACTATAAAGTGAACATTTCCAAAAAAAATTTACCTGAAAAAGAGTTTATATATAAGAGCATGCGAGGACTTAGATTCACTACCAGCATGCAATACACAAATTTGCATCAGCCATATATAAGACATATTCACAACCAGTATGACAACTCAATCTAGTACTTCACAAGAGATGCAATATAATTTCAATAAGAGCAAAAAGTCTTAACACAACATTTATATGGTAAACAATACACTAATAAGAAAGGAATATACATGATGTGTGCCAACTTAGGATATCAAAAGGGTAAAAAAAAAAAACAAAAACGTTAATATGAATTAGAACATACATAAAAGTATTTTAAAATAAACTAAAACATAATAAATTTAAATATTTAAAAAATAAAATTCATTATATTAAATTTTGTCCACTTCAAGTACCTACTAAACAAAAACCAGAACCTAAACAAAAATCTGAAAAACAAAAAAGCAAAGACTGATACTGAATATTTTGATTTAAAAACAGAATAGCAGTGACAATTATATTGTTCTAGACTTCCAGTTTAGTTCTTGGTCTTATAACAGATTCTGTTAACCACTTGTAGACACCCCAAGTTTAACCATGCCACCCCAAGAAAACCCGACACAACAAAACTTGACTTCACGTCCTAAACAGACCCTTTGTCAAAATCAAGACCTTAATTCCCCCAATTGAAGTCCTTTTGATTCCAAGTAGTCAAGCCCCTTATGAACGTCAGGAAATTAGTTTGAAGTTGAGTCTTGAAGATGTTTGATCTGAGTTTGGATTTTCAGGTTGTTAAGTCGAGTCCTTTTTTGTTAATTAGGTTTTTTTAATTGCAAAATTAATCTCTGTTTCCCTTAAGTTAGGTATTATGGTTCAAGTCTTAAAAACCCAAAAATTAAGTCCTTTTGAACTAAGGTTCTTCGATTTAGTTTAATTGCAAAATTAGTTTTCTTTTCAAAATAAGGTTTCTTTTATTAGGTTTTCAAAATTGAGTCCTCATAATTAATATCTCCAAAACTTTTAGTCAAGTTCTTTAGGTTTTAGAATTTTGTCCTCTCATTTTAAAAGTCCAGTTGTTCAGTTGAGTTTAGGAATTTTGAATTGAGTTATTCAAACTTCAGGAATTGAGTTTTTAGATATAAATAATTGAAGTATTTAAATTTTAGATTGAGATTTGTAGCCTTTGAACTTAGTCTTTGATTTTGGTCGAGGTTTTGTTTGGGTGTTAAAGTCATGTTTTGTTAACCGTGGTTTTCGTGGGACAAAGTAGAACTTTGGTTTTTGGGTCAAAATTGGTCCATAAAGAGTATGTGAGGTCACATTTTATTACAACAAAGGGAGTGAGAGCACGTGCAATAAATGTACACACAGGAGTGTTACAATGAGAGAGGCTAATATGACATTCAAGGAAATGCAAGTGTACAAAATGAGGATGCGGTACACATGCTAAAGCAAATAAAATACATAAATACAGAAAGCAGAAACAAAAGATGCCAAGCCCTCCAACCCAAGCTTACCAAGCTGGAGAACCCCAAAAAGCCCGCAAGTCTAAAGTTGACATCTAGATATCCCCAATGACCTGCACACAGGAGAGGAAAGAATAAAATTAGTAAGCATGCAGAAAGAAAATAAATACAAAAAAAATACAAATAAATCACAAAGGAAATCCCTAGTTCTCCAATCTCCAACTGCCATATGGAAAAATTGATGTCACCTCTTCAAACTCACCTGCGCATAAAAATTGGAATCAGTTTGTTAGAAGAAATTCACTAAATAAAATAAAATAAAAAACTCACCCAAGAGAAGGGAATTATTCCTTGACAAGTTTGTTAGTGGGGAAATCTGTTGGAAGAGGAATTTTGGCGCCAAAAATGAGTCCCGGGACTCCCTATAAATAGGGAGTCGTGCACTGTAGCTGAGGGAGAAAAAAGAGCATACGAAAATGCTAGGAAAACGCACAAAAAAAAAAAAAATACAGAGAGCATATAATTACTCTGCAAAAATTGAGAGAGAAAAGAAAGCAAGTAAGAGTAGAGAAGTTCTGTCAACATAGAGAGTGAATTAAAAAAAGAGAAGGGAAGGTTCTGCTCAGCTGAGAGTCGAGGAGAGTTCGACATTGAACCTTGTAAAGAACAAAGAATTGTTGAGGTTTAAAGGCACGGACACACACCTAGACAGACCCTAGATAGATACATAGTGAGGAAAAGAAGACCGAAGGAGGAAAGAGAAAGGTAAAACATCCAAAATACCCTTCTTGTTTTGTTCAAATCCACATAAGTTTTGTGTGTGTGTGTGAAGTGAACGCAGGTACTTTCCCCCTCTCTTAGATTTTGAATCTAAGTTCAGACCTCTGAACCCATACTTGAGTTCGAATTTAGACCCGAACATGATCCGAACCTCCCGGACTCGAGTTCTATCTTGAACCCGGGACCTGTACCCATTCTCAACCCCGGACTTAGAGGCCTTGTTTTAAAATCCAATTGGGTCGGCCCATCAAAAGTGGCCCTGTTTTAAAATTCAAATAGGGCCGACTCGCTTTTAAAACCACTAGAAGCCTTGTTTTAAAATCCAATTGGGTCGGCCCATCAAAAGAGGCATTGTTTTAAAATTCAATTGGGCCGACCCATCAAAAGAGACCTACGTTTTAGCATTTATTTCATGCATCAATTTCATTTCGCAAAACCAAATGGGGGTAACAGTTTGCTTATCTATACGGCAAAACATTGGTAGATGATTATGATACATGTTATGAGGGATTATTTGTTATTATACTGCAAAATATTTGTTGATTACAATACATATTTAAATTGAGCAGAACTTGTTTGTTTTAAACTATTTCTTTATAAGTTGTTAACCGTCCTTATAAACATATCATACTAAATTATTATGTTATAGGAGGTGTTTTAACTATTACTTATGGAATATAGACAATTTAAATTAACAGGATGGAATTTCTGTTCTACTACTTATTCTTCTTCTCTTTTTCTTTCTTCTTCTCTTCTCTTGTTGGCTACATCCCCATTTTAGTTGTATAACTATGCATATAAACATGCATTACACATGCTAAAACTCATTATATATGTGTGAAAGTTATGTTATTGGGATTTTCACCCCTACCTCTCTTTTATTTTATTTTTTTCAAGATAAATGAATGGATTTATAAATTAATTAACTTTTCTTAGTATCTGTTTTGTAGGCTACTGATGCATGAGCAAGTAGATGAAAGCTGATCTATTTGGAAAAGTTTACTAGGACAGTAGAACAAGTTTAGATGATAATTTTAGTTGTGTTCTCAAACATATTTATCTGTTTATGATTTTTTTTTTTTTAATTTTAGGATGGGAATCTAGTAGATTTATAAATTTGGCACGTTGGATCTAATTTTAACTATCCATTCGAATAATTTTATTTTGAATTCCTCCACTAATCTTGTGTATGTTGCCTTTAGATTAATTTTTACATTTTATTATGAATAATTATTTATTTATAACTAAGGATCATGCAAATCAAATAATTCTTCAGGTTGTCACTTGTGTAAGTGAAAATTAACTGCACAATAGAAGTCAAGTTGACACACGCGCACGCGTACACACACATAATGCCAGTAAATTAAAATATTTAAAAATTAAATTTTAATTGATTAAATATTTGGAAATTTGTGTGTAAATTTTTCAAATTTGAAAATAATTAGCACAATTTTATCAACAATTAAACAAGTCAAAACAAATAGGCAAATAAGTTTTTTTTTACACTTAAAAATATGTCAAAAGAAGTTTATTTTTATTGGGGAAAAAATAACCATGATTATTAAAGGTTTTATTATTTAAAAACTATCAAGAATGTCCTTTTTAAATTTTTTAGTAACATTTATCATATGTCGAAAAAATAGCCATGAGAATTTTGAATTTCTTTATTGAAAATCTAAGAATTTTTTTTTTTAACATTTGTGTGTGGTCGAAAAAACTTTTTATGACATGCTTTTTGGCGTCATTTTCTGACATTTCATATTATTATTGAAAAAACATTTTTCAACAACTTTCAAAACTTTTTTTGACGAATTAATTTGTCAAACATTGGTTCTAAACCAATTTACTAGATAAATGAACTAGTCAGACATCATAATGTTTGGTGATGACTCCTAATTTTTTTTCAAAATTCATTTGATTGAATTAAACAAGAAAACATGTTTGATTTTGTTAGCCTAGGTGGCTATACCATCATGATTTATTGTGTTTTGATGATATTAACCTACTTGTTGTTTCTAGTGTTTTTCATCTTTGCAGATTATGCTTAGTACAAGTACAAGTGACACATTCACGAAGTACTGGATCAAAGGTAAAGATTGGACCGAGTTGACGATCGAAGTAGGAAAGATTAAAAGGTTACGTACTCGGAAAAACCCAAGCACAACCAAAGGAAGCTTAATTATATGATTATTTGTAATAAGGGTTATGTGTGGTAGGAACTTTTTGTAACTCGTACGTTTTGTTTCTTACATGATTTATGAGCAAGAGTTGAGAAAATGCATGCGTATTAGGACACATGAGTTTATAAGATTGCACTAAAATCACAAACTCAACTTTCATGATTTTCAAAATTAAACTAAAGAGTTTTTCAAATGAATCCTAAACTCAAATACGTTTTCAAAGGGGCAAAGTTTTCAAATATCTTAATTTTATAAACATTTTCATACTTGGTTCCATTTATGTCAAAAATGAGCTTTTGTCCTAAAGTGTTAAGAAAGTCAAGAATATTTTATAAATGATATATTAAGTATATAAGATATCAAAACAAGTTTTCAAATGTGTTTTTATTATCGAGATATCTTATATCTAAGGGAAAACTCATTTGGACAAGTATTAAACTTTATTAGGCTTAATATATTTCATATACTTTTGTCCAGATATTGTTTTAAGTGATTAAAGGCTTTTTGGTGGGATTTAAAGCCTCAGTTATACATCGATCATCTTTCCTAAACACCATTCGGTACTTAGGGCATAACTTTTGTTAGAAGAGTCCAAAAAGTATGATGATTATACTCCTTCTTATGACGAAATAGTAGAAACTTGTGCTAAATTGTATGATGAATTAGTCTTAGCAAAAAGAAGAAACAAAAATGTTGAGAAAGAGCTTGCTATGGTTAAACTAAGGGAGTCCTCATTAAAAGAAGAAAATAAAACTTTAGAAGTCAAAATCAAAGGCTTAGAAGATAAATTGTCAAAATGGAAAGGAAAAGAATCTTGCCTTTGTTCCACCTTCAAAAAGGAAAATATTTCTCTTAAAAATGAAAATGAGAGTTTTTAGAAAAGGCTCAAAAAGACCATGGATCTTTTCAAGATAGGGTAAAAAAATTTGAAAAATCAAATTGAAAATAATTTGAAGGAAAATGTTATCTTGAAAAAGAAAACTGAAAATCATGGTATAGCCACAAGAGGGAAAGAAAACTCCAAAAAGTCTTTGGGAATTAAGAAAAATGATTCTTACAAAAAGAATTTTAAAACCTCTTATAAATCGCATCATTATGCCTCAATAAGAAAAAATAATGCAATTAAGTTAAGACCCTCACATGAAAACAAGATTTGTCTATATTGTGAAAGAAATGGTCATATTAGATATTTTTGCCCATTTAGATGAGCTCGAGGCAAAGAAAGAAAAATGAAATGAGTTGTGAAGAAAAACCCACTGGGAGCCAAGGAGGAATGGGTACCAAAAGGAAACACATGAATTCCTTGAATTGTTTCCTTAGGACATAGGGTTAGAATATAGGATTTAGGTATAAACCTAGAAGAAGTGGAATAAGTGTTGAGAAAGTAAATTGTCTTTATGATAAAATAAAAACACTTATTTTATGGATTGAGCTCAAAATGTGAAAATTCCAGATTTTGTATTTTAATTTGTATTAAATTTTTTTTGCTGGAAATATCTTGAGAATCATGCCAATATTAATGAGTTTATTTGATAAAACCAATACATGCTTTAATTGTTTTTATCTTGAAAATTGGTTAACCTCCTTTTGAAATATTGGCTATTGCTTTATAGGATGAAATAGCATGTGCTCCAAGTTTGGTAATTGGAAAAACCTTGTTTTCTCTTGTGATTTTCTAAGGTTTTGATTTTTTGTTTTTTCAAAAGCATGCTATGATGTGTCTTGATGATATATGTTATTGTTTGGATATATAGTAGATTTCTTAAAAGCATTGCAAAACATATCCCATACATTGAGTTGAGCTTTAATGAAAGCTAATCATGACAACTTCTAGAAAATTTGCATTGAATGATTGATCTACATCATATGGTATAATTCATAGAAATTATCATTCAAGTTTTTGCAAGAAATCCATTCTTGGTTTTCAAGTGTTATGGTTTAGCAAAAAAAAATTTTGGCATATGTATCTAGCACACACTCACCTCACTACCATGATATCTTAGATTAAGGGGGAGAAATCATTTTTTGGTAAAATGAATTTTTTTGGCTCTCTTTTTAATGATGATCAAAGGGAGAGATGATAGTTTTGTGTCCTCTTTGTTAAGAGAATGTTGTGTAGTGGTGTTATGTGAGGGGGAGAAGTGAAATGCATGGAAAATGCATGTGGCGTAGAATGCATGTGGTAATTCAAAGATAATATGAAACTATGTTAAAAGAATGTTGTGTGGTGTTATGTGAGGGGGAGAAGTGAAATGCATGGAAAATGCATGTGGGGTAGAATGCATGTGGTAATTCAAAGATAATATGAAAGTTTTAATTGCTTATTTGTTTTATCTTACTTGAACTTTCTATTTTATGGTATGCATGTTTAAAGCTCTAATAGATATGAAAAATATAGTTAAATATTTCTACCTTATATGCATACAGTAAGGGGGGCAAATGTTTGTCTTATCTAAGAGTATGCATAAATTGAGGGGGAGTTTTAAAATATACCTTATAGGAGAACACCTACGGTTTGCCATCATTAAAAATGGGGAAAATGTTATCTTAATAATAACTCATTAGTGGTTCTAGGTTAGCTTATCTTTGCGTAATAAGTTATGATATATAAAGATTAAGTAAATTTTTAATAGGTTAGACATCATCAAAAAGGGGGAGAATGTTAGCTTTGGTGGCTACACCATCATGGTTTATTGTGTTTTGATGATATTAACCTACTTGTTGTTTTTAGTATTTTCCATCTTTGCAGATTATGCTTAGTATAGGTACAAGTGACACATTCACGAAGTACTGGATCGAAGGCAAAGATTGGACCGAGTTTACGATCAAAGTAGGAATGATCAAAAGGTCACGTATTCGGAAGAACCCAAGCACAACCAAAGGAAACTTAATTGTAGAATTATTTGTAATAAGGGTTCTGTGTGTGGTAGGAACTTTTTGTAAGTCTTGCGTTTTGTTTTTTGCATGATTTCTAAGCAAGAGTTGAGCAAATGCATGCATATTAGGACACATGAGTTTATAAGATTGCACTAAAATCACAAACTCAACTTTCATGGTTTTCAAAGTTAAATTTAAGAGTTTGTCAAATGAATCCTAAATTCAAACACATTTTCAAAGGGATAAAGTTTTCAATTGGTTCCATTTGTGTCAAAATGAGCTTTTGTCCTAAAGTGTTAAGAAAGTCAAGAATATTTTATAAAGGACATATTAAGCATATAAGATATCAAAACAATTTTTCAAATGTGTTTTTATTATCAAGATATCTTATATTCAAGGGAAAACTCATTTGGACAAGTATTAAACTTTATTAGACTTAATATATTTCATATACTTTTGTCCAAGAATGTTTTAAGTGATTAAAAGGCTTTTTGGTTGGGTTTAAAATCTCAGTTATGCACCGATCATCTTTCCTAAACACTTTTCGGTATTTGGGGCATAAATTTTTCTAGAAGAGTTCAAAAAGTATGATCCTGGTGTCCCTAGAAAGCTAAGAAAAAAATCCCACAACTTTTATATTGGTGACTTTTTCTGATTTAGGGCAATGGTCAACCATATCAGGGGAATTGTCAACCAAAGCAAGGGAATGGTTTACCAGAGTAGGGGAATGGTTGACCAGCGATTCCAGTAGCTATTTTTCCTCATATACCAGGTGAATGGTCGACTAGTGGCCTCGTGCTCAGTGTTGTAATGACTAGAAAACAACTAGTTTTGTTTGGGAGTTGCTCCCAACAACTAGTTAATGACTATAAGGGCTTTTGGCTATAAAAACAAGTCCATTGACTTGTTTAGGATGGTTTTTGTGATATATACAAGCATTTAGTGAAAAATATCTTTGATTACAAAACCTAGGCACTTTGCATTTAGTTCATTCATTTAAAAGTACACAAACTCTCTTGTTCTCCAATCTTGTTTGATACAATCATTAAGAGAGTGTGTAAGGTTTGGTTTGCAATTTATATCAGCTCATTTGTGGAGCATCCTTTGTATTTCCATCATCTTGTAAGGTTCCTTGTGAACCATTTGTTGGAAGGTTCTTTGTGAACCGTTTTGGTGAGGGTTCTTTGTGAACCGAAAGCTCTTGGTGAGCGTGTAGGGATTTGTTCCTGAGAGTAGGGTTGTGTACCTGAGTTGTAAGGCTTGCTCCGCTGGGGAAGGAGTGTTTTTAGTAGATTGTGGAATCCTTAGCTTGGTGCTAAGGCGTGGACGTAGGCTTGGTGCCGAACCACGTTAAAACCCGGTGTTAAGTTGTTCTCTCCCTTCTCTTTATTTTACTATTTGCCTTGTGCATGATTTATATTTTGTATATTGTGATATAATTGCTTGCCATCTTGCCAAGACTATTGTTTTGTAGAGAGAAATTTTTAATACGCAAAAAGAGCCATTCACCCCCTTCTGACTCTACATTGTATATTCGTTGCAGGGCACACGTATATGCTCCACAGGTTACGACGTCTAACAGATTTAGTAAATAAAAAATTTGTAGGTCTAATTTACTTTTTTACCTTTAGAAAAAAAATATATATAAAAAACCCAACACTAAAATTTACGCTACCTCTCTCCCACAATCATATTATTTTGCCATTCTTCAAGAGGGTTCCTTGGGGGTTGAGCCATTCAATCCAACATTACAACCTTGAGGCTTGGGAGCCTATATGTGTGTGAGTGAACGTATGTATGTATGTATATTCTTTTAATGAGAATTTGTGCATGCAAACTAGTGAATTGTCTAAAAAGAAAATAGTTCAATTGGAACTTTAAATAAGGCAAAGACAACTTGAGGTAGCTTAAGGTGATATGACTAGTTAGGCAGCATTCTAAGTAGGGGCAAAGATGATCTGAGATAAGTATTGCCCTAATAGTTGGCTAACTGTCTAACCTATCAGATGAGGCTACAAAAGCATATGTAACCTAATCAACTATTTTTATTTTTGTATCAAGGTTACAAAATAACTTGGTTAGTGCATGAGACTTTACTAAAAATCTTCCATCTTAGGTTAAAGAGAAAAAAGAAAAGAAAGAAAAAAAAACCTATTCTAGGTCTCCAACATCTGGGCGAGGGTAGACGACTCATGTAACCAGTGAACTGCATCCTCATGATAATCCATTTTCACCTTTGTTTTGAAAATCTCGGGTCACAAAATTTAGAGGTGATCCTTAATCTCTAAGCCTTGCCTCTATGCCTTTTTAGTATTGAAACATTGAGTTAAGACTAAGGATGTAGAGTTTATCCTATCACAAGGATCATCCTTGCTACCTATTGAGTCCCTGTATATTATTGGTCACGTAATTGAAAATATTGGTTTCAAAATGATTCTAGGCTAGACTAAATAGATATTTCCTCAACAAAATAGTTGGCATCACGAACAAGGGCCTTTAGATAGGCTTTATTATGGAAACATTGAGAAAAGACTCAAGATGTAAAATTCATTTTGTTTCAAACATCATCCTTTCTACTCATTGAGTCACTCCATATTATTGGTCACATAATTTAAAATATTGGTTTCTAAGTGATTCTAAGGTAGACTAAATAGATACTTTCTCGACAAAAATAGTTGGAATCACAAGCAAGGACCTCTAAATGGGCTTTAAGCTTCCAAAAAACCAAATAAAGGAAAAATAAGAGCTTAGTATTCACATGTTGACAATCAAGAAGTATTGCTCAATATTGCTAACCTTAATGAAGAGGGATTCCACCTTTATTTCATCAGGCAATACTAAAACCTTCTCCAAAAGCAATGAGGACATTATAAGAAAACTATTGCAACAAATTATTTGATGACAAATTGAATCTTGTCAATGGAAGTGACTTTTTGTAATGAAAAGATAATATCATTTGCTTAATCCAGTAAATAAAGGCCAAAAAGGCAAAACAACTCTTGTATCTTAGTCCCTAAAAGTTGGGTGGAAAATAAAGCATTTTTTAAAGTGTTAACTGCTAAGGGGAACTGTAGAGACCCGGAGAATTTTAGCAATTAAATAATAAAGGAAAAGAGAGAAAGAAATTCTAAAGGGGGACTCAGTAGGGTCTCGTTGACGAACGCAGAGTGTTCATCAACGAACACCCTTCTTGGACACGTTGACGTGGACACATGTCCCGTCGACAAAAATTTACCGAGAGGGCTAATTTCAAGGGTTGAAGTTTGTCGATGAGGATTATGTGTTTGTCAATGAACCCCCTTCTTGGGTTTGTCGACGAAGCTATGTGTCTTGTCGATGAAGCCATGTGGACAACACTCTATATATAGGCCAAAATTGGTATTTCAGCGAGAATTTCTACATGCAAACCCTCTCTCTCTCTCTCTCTCTCTCTCTCTCTCTCTCTCTCTCTCTCTCTCATTCGTCTCTCTCACCTTCTCTCTACGAATATAGCTTTGTTTTTTCCTAGTTTGACTATCGAAAGCCGCCACGTTACTCTTGGGAAAATTTTCTACAATACTGTTGGATCAGAATTTTGATTTGGAGTATTTGGGCACCATCCCAAATCTGGGTAAGTTGGTTATTTTAAACTTTTAAAATTATTGGGTATTTCTAGACTAAGGAAAATGTATTAGATAGAATAATACTAGAGTTGTGTTGGGAAAAATATAGATTTTAGGGTTTGTGTTTCCAAACACCGCATGCATGGGTTAGAATTCTAGCGGGTGTTATTTTAGGAACCTAGGTAAAATGATAAATAGTTTATAGTTTAGAAATTCTAGATATATGGATTTGGGAAAAATATGAATGTGATAATTATTATGGTAAATTCAGTTGTTTGACTGGAAATTATACGGGTGTTATTTTAGGGTGTTGAAATTATGAACGCCACATATGTGAGATTGTAAAATAGTATTTAATGCTCAGATAATTAGGTAAGGGGAAATACATGTTATGCCAGCTTTATTAGAAACTTTAAGTATAATATAGTATGGATCAGAGTATGAAAATTATACAGCTATATAGAGTATATTTATATAGAGTTTTATTTAGTTGTGTGGCATGAGAAAATACTGAAATATTATAGAATATTCATAAAGAGTTATAGAATTATGTTTATATAGTTTCTACATAAATATGTTATGCATATTTACAAGAAGGTGATTATTTAGTTTTTATAGAGTTATGAGATACAGTTTTATTTACAGAACTACAACTATATAGTATTTTACAGAAATATAGTTTACATAGTTATACAGAATTACGCTATACAGTATTATGCAAAACCATGTTTATACAGATATATTCAGAACCATGATTATACAATAATATTATACAGTACCATGATTATACAGAACATAAAACCATGATAAACAGAAATATAGATTATACAAAGCCTAAAGCCATAAAATACAGAATTACAGAGTTATAGAATATACAGATATATAGTTATTACAACGTCATGTCTATACAATTGATACAAAATCATGGTTATTACAGAGATACAAAATCATGGTAAAACAACTAGATTTATATAGAAATATTATTATACAGTATTAGACCCCAATGGAACACAACACTTTACAGAGCACGATATCATTACATCCAGATATGCATATAGTTAGGCTAGCACTGGAGGGTTAACCAGTATTTAGTCCAGCTTACGGGCCGCACAATCCAGTGATGAGGGGGTGAGTCATGACATAGAGCCATCCAGGGGGAAGTTTACAGAATTATGTATATGTATAGTAAATACAGAAAACAGATGTAAAGATCTGAAAATTAAAATGATTAAAATAATTAGGGAAAAATAATAAATAAAATAATAAATATAATTAATTAATTAATTAAAATTATTAATCAACTAATTAGTTAAACATTATTAATTGATGTACTAAATAAATTAATAAAAAGAAGTAGTATGAAAGAAATACAAAAAAAAAAAAAACTAATTGAAGTAAGATATATATATATATATATATATATATATGTGTGTGTGTGTGTGTGTGTGTGTGTGTGTGTGTGTGTGTAAAGGTTAACTTCGTGAAGCAAAAAGTTTTAGGAAAAATTTTGCTTTCTGACGCACGCCAACCCCCCCTGAATTTTTTTTCCTGCACCCCAGTTGTCTCTCCGTCTCCGTCTCTCTCTCTCTCAATTTCTCAACGGGTTTGTGGCGGATCGGGAAACGGAAGGTGTCATTGGATTCCTGGTTCCGCCACCGACATTTCTACTGGAACGGATTTGTCGTGAGAACGACTTCGACACTACTCCTAGGAAAATGTAACTTTTCCCCATTTTCCCAATTTCGCTTTAAATCTACCACTAAATCGACGATCGGGCACCACCACGTGGTCCTAGTCGCGATTGTCGTCATTTTGAAGTAGGTAAACTTCCAATTGGGGTTTTTTAGGCCCCACTCCAAAGCGAAAGTGAGATTTGAGAAATTTGGCAAATTAGGTATATTTGTGAGTATAACTATTTATTTGGAAATTATGGCCTTACGAAATATTTAAATAGTATTTTTTTTAGGAATAATTTAATGGAACTAGGGTTTTTGAATCAGGATCCAGGTGAGCGCCGCGGGCATCTGTGTGGGATTCCTGTCGGTGTAGTTTGAGAATTCAGCTAAGAGGGAAATTTATTTATTAAATCAGGTTTTTATGAATTAAAAAGGATTATGTGTTATTTATGTATATATGTTTTTATGTGGGTTTAAAATGCCAACCATGAAATTTAAGTTTTCTGAGCCTAGGATTGTCGATATAGTTATGTATATGTGAAAGTAAACGAATGAAAGTGAAAGGAATTTTTTGATGAATTAAATAAGAAATGAAATGTATTTTCAGCATATAAATGTTAATTATGGGTTGGCTTATTTTGTAAGGAATGTATATGAATTTTATTATTAAACTGTGTGGCATGAGATTCTGTGCAAATATATGTTAAATGTATGAGATGTGGGCTAAATAAGTAAAGTACTGAAAATAAAATAGGATGTAGACAAGGTTGCCAGTGTATGTTAAATGCAACCATGTAAATGTAAGACAGCTGAAAGACAGTCATGTTAGTAGATTCTAGCGCATTTCTATGTGAACTAACTGTTAGCAGATTCTAGTGCATTTTTATGTGGACTAACTGATGATGGCTAAAGAGCAGCTGTAGTACGAAGGAATGAAATGAAACGTTATTCAATGGAATGACAATGTAATAAAATGAAATTTGAAACATGAACGATACAAATGGGAAAGAGTCACTTAAAGTTAAATGCAATGCAATGTTAAGTTATGAACATGAATGGATGTGTACGATTAAATAAAGACAGAAAGAATGATGTATTATGATATTAGAGTACTTATGTACATAGAATGTGCTATGATTTGGGCGGGGCGTTTTCTTCGCCTGAGGGCTTGCTGAGAAAGGCGAGTGTACTAGTGGCTTCAGATGTGGCAGTAGCTACATAACGTACT
Organism: Malania oleifera; assembly: GCF_029873635.1. Taxonomy (NCBI): domain Eukaryota; kingdom Viridiplantae; phylum Streptophyta; class Magnoliopsida; order Santalales; family Ximeniaceae; genus Malania; species Malania oleifera. The sequence goes on along the minus strand of NC_080429.1, from coordinate 37,024,724 downwards.
AGGGTAGAGGGAATCTACTTGTATGAGCTGGTAGATTTCCCTAACCTTAAAGACTTTGTTGGTAAGCTATTGTTGAACGATGTGAGTATGAGATCAATTTAACACTTGAGAGCTTGATGAGTAAGGTGAGTGCTCTGGTATGCTTCAATAGTGACCTTCAGATTACCTAAGTATCAGAGCAGAGGGGTGCTACTTGTATGAGCGGGTAATCACGCCTATCATTGGGTAATCTCGTGGGTTAAACATTTGCATGTGATTATTTAGATTCAGAGAATGATTTCAATGTGTATGAAAATGCTTTACAAATGTTATTAAAATGATATTTATATACCTCATGCTAGCCACACGTTGTGTTTAATATATTGTTTCTTCTTTTACTGAGATGTGTCTCACCTGAATATGATTATTTCTTTTTTAGGACATCCTCGAGGTCGAGCTTAGGGAGCTCGAGGGTTTTTAGACTTTTTCAGAAGTATTAAAAGAAAGGGTATACACTGATAATACTTTGGGGAAATGTAAATATTTATGTTTTATGTCTTTATGTTTTAAAACTATTGAGTAAGGAATGATTGTGAAAATACTAAAATATTTTGGGAGTTATGTAGATTTATGGAAATGCAGGTGATGGATGATTTATTATGGATTATAGTTAGAATTAGTAAACTCTGGTATTATGGAATGTTGGTATTATAGAACTATGTTTATGGAGATTATGATTTATGTGTTCCACTGCGTATGTTATGGATTATGATTTATCAGGATATTATCAGGTATAACGCACCGAACTCAGGTTTAAGGGTTCGGGGCGTTACGACAGAGATTACTTATTGTAGATAGAAGTACTTTTGAATAGACAACTCAGAAATTTTCATATTCTAAATGACATAAGCATAAGTTATTATACAGATGTTTTACATGTTATATTTTTTACAGTTTTAATTAAAGGATATGTTGCAAATTAACTCATATGCCACACACTGGTAATAACATGTTTCTCCTTACTGAGATGTGTCTCACCCCAGTATTATGAACATTTCAACTAACCCAGAGAGGTGTGCAGGGCCGACTCAGAGATAGAGGTGGTGGTTGAGTCGGCATAGTTTTGGGATGAGTCTTGGGCTGGACTGTGGAGCCCATAGTATTTTGGGTTTTTTTTGGGAAAATGTTATGTATATGTGTGTATGTGTACAGTTCGGTATATAGTACTCTAGTATTGTATTTTGGGATATATATGTTTCTCTACTGCGTAGGTGTTGTATATATATGCACAGGTTACCACGGTCCCCACTCCAAGCTGTGATGATGACAAATTTTTATATACAGGGTATTAAAGTTATGTTTAATAATTAAATTAAAAAATGGATTGAAATTTCAGGTCGTTACAATTTGGTATCAGAGCCTAGGTTGTTAGGTTCTGTAGACTTTAGTATGCAATGGAAAACAATTCTAGAGTATAGGAATAGATCAGGAATTTAGTAAGTCATTGTCGGGGAAATTAAGATGAGTATTTAGGATTTTGTTCTGTGATCGGGAAGCGAGATTTCCATAATGGTTTCTATGTCTTTCCTAGGGTGATGATATCAGGAAAGTCATACTAAACTATGGTTGAGTTGTGTTCCTTAATTACTGGACTGAATCTTAAACTGAGAATAAGGATGATAGATTAACTAATGGTATGTGATTTCAATTAGATAAATATGTTAGATATGTTATGTAGATAGGGTCCTCAGACTATGTTTATATCTTCTTTTTTTTTTTAGAATGGACCTTGGGAACAGCAATATGAATGATGGAAGTAGTGGCAACGTAGGGGCTTCTAGCTCGGGTGGTAGTGACTTTGAATAGATGTTATATGGTGCAGGCCAACAGGTTATGGAAGGTATTGTGTGGAACCATAGGGAATAGTTGTAACGACCCGAATAAAAATGGTATTTAAATAATAAAGAAAGGGAAATGGAAACCAGAAACAGAAGGAGGCAGTCGACTTCATCAACGAACGTGAATTGATTTGGAAGGATTAAATGAGGGAAAAACAGCAGGTTTCGTCGACGAATACAGGGAATTCATTGACGAAGGCTTAAGAAAATTCGTCGATGAAGACTGAATTTCGTCGACGAAGAAATACCGAGAGGGGGTTTTGAACTGACTGAATTTCGTCGACAAGGACTGAATTTCGTTGACGAAATTAATGAGAATTCGTTGACGAAGGATGTGACTCGTTGACAAATCATGTTCTATGAGTATGGAAAAATCCGATTTTTAACTTACAAAAGAAGCCAACTCTTCTCCCTCTCTCTCCTTTCCGATTTTCTCTCTATCTCTCTTCAATTTTGGGCTCATTTCTCGCCGAATGGAAGATTTGAAGCTACCACGACACTCCTGGCAAAGTTCTCTATGAGTTTACCGGAGCGGATCGTTGGGAAAACGAAGTTGGAATTCATCCCTGAGTTGAGGTAAGGCTTTTTAAGCCGTATTTGGTCTTGTGATAGTTATAGGAAATGATGTATGCATGGAAATACTAAAGTTTAATACTGAGAGTTTCCATTTTCAGGGGTGTTGAATTGGGAACGTAGGAAATCATCCCTAAGTTGAGGTAATGCTATTAAGCCGAATTTGACTTAGTGGTAGTTATAGAAAATGTTGTACGTACGAAAATACTGAACTTTAATACTGAGAGTTTTCATTTTTAGGGTGTTGAGTTAGGAACCCTACGGGTGCGAGGTAATTTTATTAAGGGCTTTCCAAGAATCAGGTAAGGGGATAAACTAAGTTAGTTTCGTTTTGAGAAAATGCATGTATATGTATATATAGCATCTAGTTTCAGGAAAATAAATATATATATATATATATATATATATGATTTATATTTGTAAAATACTGTGAAAATGATCGTATGTTGAATATGTGAAAATACATTTGTGTGGCATGAGTAAAAATGTTATGAAATGCTATTTTTTGGGAATGTGGATGTTATGAATTTTTATGATGGAAAAACCGGCGTACAGGCCGTGCTATGTGGATGTGATTTGTCAGCATATGGGCTGTGCTATGATTTACCGACGTACGGGCCGTGCTATGTGATATGATTTGCCGGCATACAGGGCGTGCTATGTGATGTGATTTGCCAGCTTACGGGCTGTGCTATGATTTGCCGGCGTACGTGCCGTTATATGTGATATGATTTGCTAGCGTACGGGCCGTACTATGTGATGTGATTTGCCAGCGTACGGACTGTGCTATGATTTGCCGGCGTACAGGCCAAGCTATGATAAAAGGTGTAATATCGGCGTACAGGCCGAGGATTTTCATGATACACGTATATGCAAAATGATATGATTGATGTGGAAATAAATGATATGAGATATCTATGTATCACGATTTTAGTATATGTATATGATATCAGAACCTGGTTGGCTTGGTTTAGGCTAGCACTTGCACGATACCGTTGCTATGTGTCCATGGCCTTCGTGATCATGATATTTGTGTTAATGCCGCTGTACGGAGTGGTATGAGATTGGATGGTCGATGTGGTTATTAAAGAAGTGTGCTGTGATCGCCCCTGGTGTACGGACCAGGTCTGGCAGACCCATCGGACCTACAGACTGCTGTTTGAATTGACAGTAGTTGGCCAACCATTGTCAAGTCTCGCCTTCGGGCCACACAACCTAGTCATGTGGGGGTAATACATGACAACAGCCAGCTAACCTATCAGGATGGTTTTTATGTTATTATTACTATATGAGATGAGATATGCTTATGAAAATGCAGTATGTTCTGCCATGTGTTGATATATATATATGTCTTTTCTAGATTTGACGAAACAGTACTGAATATGTTATGTATGGTATATGTAGAACACAAAATATTCATGTCGTCACACACTAGTATTAGTTTATTTCCTTTACTGAGAGGTGTCTCACCCCTAAATCTTATAAACTTTTCAAGAGCCCTAGATAGGAGAGCGGGAAAAGCCCCGCTGAGCTAGTGTTGTTTATCTGCCCTCTGCGAAGGGTAAGTTTTTGTAGGGACAGTTAGATTTTGTGGGAAAGGTCCCTAGATTTATTTTGGGATGTATATATGGAAATACTGTGGACTATAGCAACTCTGGTATATTGTAATATATGGTATTGAGATGTACATTATTGTATGTTTTCTGCTGCTAGGGTGTCTGCTGTATGTTCTGCTATATCCTTGGTACCCACGGGTCCAAATGGATTGTGACTTGTTGAACTGGAATATGAGAAATGTGCTATTGATATTATCATTATAAAAAAAAAAATATGTGGAAAAATGAGCAGGTCATGACAATTGTACTGCTCACCAGCTGACTCGGACTACTCTATTGAGCAGTATACCAGAATGAATCCCTCGACTTTTACGGGAGGAGCCGATATAATTGCTGTAAAGGAATGGATCCAAGAGATGGAGGGAATATTGGCTAGTCTCCGATGTGCAGCTGAGTAGAAGATTTTGTATGTTGTGTTCCAAATGACTGGGGAGGCCAAGCATTGGTGGATGTCGGTTGTAACAACTCGAAAAATTTTAATTATTTAAAATAATAAGGAAGATAATAAAGAAAAAAAGGGAAAATAGAAGAAAAGAGGAAAAGAAATTTTAAAGAGTAAAAGCAGACGCTCGTCGATGAGCTGGAATTTTCTCGTCGATGAGCAGTCTTTCGAGTCTCGTCGTCGAGTATGCATATCTCATCGACGATGGTTTATTGAGTGAGGTTCTCACATTTTAAATTTCGTCGACGAGATCACGGTCTCGTCCACAAGTGGTGTTCTTGGGCTCATCGACGAGTCTAGATGTCTCGTCGACGAGGCCATATGACAAGTTTCTTCTAAATAGGAAAAAATCATATTTTAGCAGAGGAATTTTATTTCCTTCAGTTTCTCTCTCTAACCCATGGCTCCTCTGCCTTCTCTCTTCTATTTCGAGTAAGATTTAGCTCTATTTGACAATCGGAAGCTACCACAAGACTCCTGAGAAAATTCTTTACAATATAGGCAGTGCAAACTCTCGATTTAAGAAGTTTGGGAAACATCTCAAAATCAGGGCAAGTGAGATAATTTAAGGATTATTATTATTTTGAGGTATTTGGAGCCTAGGAGGTATTTAATGGGTATTTTTCTGAGATTTGAGGAAATTGGGATTTTTGGAATACAGGGTCTCGTTTTGTTCGGATTTAAGTAGGAATCCCGAGGAGCAAGTAAGGGGAAATACTTTATAATAGTATTTTTATTAATTCAAACTGACTAATTTTGGGTATAATTTCTACTTATTCAGGTATAATTTTCTGAACCATGCTGGTATGAAAAATACTGTTTTTTTAAATATATAATATATTGGAAAAAATCGTGTGGCTTGAAACCATTTTTACTAATTAAATGGCTGCGAGTACTATGGGGCGATAATTTATGGTGATTGTGAATATTTTAAGTTGTGATTTCTGCTTGGTTGAATATACTGGTTGATTGCGGATACTGATGTTGTGTATACTATGGTAGAGTTGTGAACGTGTTGAGTAATTGGTTTTGCTGTTTGATTTGTGTTGTGGTTCATGTAAATTGTGATATAGCGTTGGTAGTGGTATGAGGAGGTCATTATATCGTACTTGGTATGTCTGTCATATAATGTTGGCAGTGGTATGAGGAGGTCGTTATATGAGTGTTTATATTGGGAGGTAAACATTGGCAGTGGTATGAGGAAGTTGTTTACCTATTTACCATGAATGGAGTGTTTGTTATGTAACCTATGTGGTTTGATTAGTCCTGTGTGGACATGTATGTCATATGCTTGATAGTCCTATGTGGACGTGTTTGTTGTGCGTGCTAGAGTCTTGTGTGGACGATTACATTTTTTGTGGATATAGTCCTTGTGTGGGTATGATTGAAGACTGTGTGGATTATCCTGTGGGGATTGACTGTGGTATGTATATATGTGTGAAGTTATGTGGAACGAGTATTTTTGGTTGCATGTGACTTTAATTAATTAAGTATTTAAGGTAAAGTAGATTACTCCACCCGAGGGATTGTTGAGCAAGGCGAATACTCTGGTAATTATTTATGGATGCCAGAGTAGAGGGAAGTCATTTGTATGGGTGGGTGACTTTCCCTATTCTCAAAGACTTTACCTGGATACATAACCTAAGGGCTTGCTGAGAAAGGTGAGTACCCTGGTGTTAGCACTTAGCAAAGAGAATCTACTTGTATGGGCGGGTAGACTTCCCTATTCTCAGGAATTATCAGTTAAAATAAATCATAAATGTGGGCATGTGATTGGGTGACAGAGGTGTTGATCATGGTGTGATTATGAACGTGTTATCTTGGTTGCTATTGGACTATGATTGCGTTTGTATGAATATTTTAATTTATATATTAAACACTTCAGCCACACACTATTGTAAATTATTTCTTCCTTACTGAGAGGTGTCTCACCCTGTCAATGGTTTAATCTTTTCAGGTTATCCAGGTTATCGAGCTTAGATAGCTCCTGGGCAGGGTAGTTTTGTGAGTGGTTATCAGATCGAATATGTATTTTAGTTTTATGTTTAATATATATTTCATACTGGTTTTGTAATATGAATAATGGGATTGAATTTTATGGTCTGCTTATGTAATTTTAGAACTTTGGTATATTTTATTTGAGGTTAATTAAATTATTTTTGCTACGTGAATGGTATCAAAGACATGTGTTGATCTTATAACACTCTGAGCCCCACGTGGCAGGTCCGGGGCGTTTCATCAGTGAAGCTACTTGAAGAACAAAGGCTAGATTCAGCAACCCTAACATGGAACCGTTTTAAAGAAATTTTCTATGATCGATACATTCACTCTTACATTAGAGATGCCCAGGAGGAGGAGTTTATGAATTTGAACTAGAGGAAGAGGCCTACGCCTCCTGGGTTTTGGGCGGGCTCTAGCTAGGGCCCAAGGAGGAGAAGTGGATATAGCAATGGATAGAGGCAGGAGATTGGAAGCCATGAGGTTCAGGGTGAGCCGACTTATCATGTTTGCCTAACATGTGAGAAAAGACATAGGGGAGAATGTCGAGCAGGGAGGAATGTTTGCTACCGATGTGGTAAACTAGGTCATGTAGCACCAGTCTGTCGTGTACGTTATATTACAACTTTTGCTTTTAGACAGCTTCAGGGTAATACCCAGGCACCCCGTGGAGACTAGTAGAGAAATACCGCACAGGCCGAGTTTACACATCATTGTTGGGAGACACTGAGACTGACAGATACATTGTGACAGGTATTCTTACTACTTTACAGTATAAAGTTGTTGTTCTGTTTGACACAGGTGCCACTCATTCCTTTGTGTCGTTGGGATATGTTAAATTATCTGGGGTCAAGGCACAACTGTTAAATGTTGAGTTGTCAGTGACCACGCCGACTGGGTTTGTAGTAAGGTGTAGGAAGGTACTTAAAAACTATCTAGTATGCTTTTAAGGGAAAATATAACTAACCAATCTCGTGATATTAGACCTGCAGGGGTTCAATGTGATATTGGGTGTGGATTGGCTGACAGCTAATTACGCTCGCATTGATTTCCATAAAAAAGAAGTGATTTTTAGACCCCCAGCTAAGTAGGAATTCAGATTCGTGGGATCAAGTGTGCGTGCCTCGCCATAGTTAGCGTTGACTATTCAGGTGAGGAGGCTACTTTAGGGTGGTTGTCAGGGATACGTAGTTTATGTAAAGGAGGCACTAGAAGGAGAATTAAAACTTACTGATATTCCAGGAGTTAGAGAATTTCTAGATGTTTTTCTACAGGAATTACCTGACTTACAATCCGATCGGGAGATTGAATTTGCAGTGGATTTACTTCCAGGTATGGCGCCGACTTCCAAAGCACCCTACCGAATGGCGTCAGCTGAATTGAAAGAATTAAAAGATTAGTTGCAAGATCTTTTGGACAAGGGGTTTATTAGATCTAGCATATCGCCCTAGGGTGCACCAATACTATTTGTAAATAAGAAAACGAGACTATAAGGATGTGCATAGATTATAGAGAGATTAACAAAGTGATAGTCAAGAATAAATATCCTCTTCCCAAAATTAACAATTTATTTGATCAGTTCCAGGGGACCCAGGTCTACTCCAAGGTAGACCTTCGGTCTTGATACCACCAAGTGAAAGTTAGAGCAGAGGATATTTTGAAAACAACTTTCTGAACCAGATATGAGCATTACAAGTTTTTGGTAATGCCGTTTAGATTGACTAATGCACTGATAGTGTTTATAAATTTAATGAATCGAGAGTTCCATCAATATTTAGACCAGTTCTTTGTGGTTTTTATTGATGACATACTGGTCTACTCGAGGAGTTTTAAGGAACATGAGACGCACTTAAGACTAGTACTGCAGATGCTCAGGGAAAAGAAATTATATGCCAAGTTTAGCAAATGTAAATTCTGGTTAGAGAAAGTTGCGTTTCTGGGGCATGTTATATCAAGGGTTGGAATTTTAGTAGATCCCAGCAAGATAAAGGCAGTGGTGATTTAGGCGAGGCCGAGGAACGCTCAGGAAATCAGGAGTTTCTTAGGACTGGAAGGATATTACCGTTTGTTTATCGATGGATTCTTAAGATTATTAGGGCCTCTAACATGACTAATTAGGAAGAATGTCAGGTTTGAATGGAACAACGATTGTGAACAGAGCTTCCATGAATTGAAGCAAAAGCTTGTCACTGCACTAGTATTGACCATTCCATTAGGAGGTGATGACTATGTGATCTACAGTGACGCATCCTTGAAAGGGCTCAGATGTGTGTTGATGCAGTAGAACAGAGTTATAGCATATGCCTATAGACAATTCAAAGAATATGAAAAGAATTATCCTACCCACAATCTAGAATTGGATGCAATAATTTATGCATTGAAATTTTGGAGGGATTATTTGTATGGAGAGAGATGTGAAATATTTTCAAACCATAAAAGTTTAAAGTACTTCTTCACGTAGAAGGAGTTGAATATGAGATAGAGGTGATGGTTGGAACTTATTAAGGATTACGACTACACCATCAGTTACCACCTAGGGAAGACAAATGTGGTGACTAATTCTCTGAGCCAAAAATCAGGGGGAGTAACACAGTGAGCAGTATTAATTCAGCACCCGATCTAGATTGACTTGGAGAGGCTCGGTGTGGAGCTAGTAGAGAGTGATCACTAGGCATTTATTGCTAATTTGGTGGTGCAGCCTACCCCATAGGAAATGATTAAAGCTGCTAAGAGGGATGATGTAGAATTAGTAGAATTGATAACTAAAGTGCAAGATGGACAGGGAAAGGAACTTAATATTTCAGATGACGGAACTCTGAGGTTCCGTACCAGGCTGTGCGTGCCTGCATATGTGGATATTAGAAGGACGATCCTAGAGAAGGCTCACAGGTCCCTCTACACGGTATATCCAAGTAGCATTAAAATATATCGGGATCTTTGAGAATTATTCTAGTGGAGTGGCATGAAAAGGAAAATAGCTGAATTTGTGTAGCAGTATTTAACATGCCAGCATGTGAAGGCTGAGCACCAGAGGCTGGTGGGTCAGTTGCAGCCACTTCATATCCCTGAGTGGAAGTGAGACCATATCTCTGTGGATTTTGTTACAGGTCTACCGTTGGTGTTGCGCGAGCAGAATGCAGTTTGGGTGATTGTAGATAGACTGATGAAGACTGCTTATTTTCTCCCTATAAAAGTCAACTACTCCATAAGAAGACTGGCAGAATTATATATTCAGGACATAATGTGATCACATGGCGTGCCTGTATCTATAGTATCAGACCGAGACTCACGTTTCACATCACGATTTTGGAGGAGCTTGTAGAAGGCTTTAGGATCTCAGTTATCATTTAGCACAGTATTTCATCCTCAGATTGATGGGCAACTAGAGAGGATGATTCATATATTAGAGGATATGCTCCGAGCATGTTTGCTAGATTTCGAGGGTAGTTGGACCCAGTATTTACCGTTAGTTGAATTTGCGTATAATAACAGCTATCATGCCAGCATCGGCATGGCACCTTATGAGGCGTTATATGGTAGGAGGTGCCACTCTCCACTATACTAGGATGAGATGGGTGAGAAACGAGTTTTGGGACCAGAGTTAGTGCAGCAGGCGTAAGATAAAGTCTGACTTATTAGAGACAGAATCAGTGCAGCTTAGAGTCGGTAGAAAAGTTATGTAGATGCTCACTACCAAAAATTGGAATTTGATGCAAGAGATCATGTGTTTCCAAAAATCGCACCGCTGAAAGGAACCATAAGGTTTGGGAGGAAGGGTAAGCTGAGCCCTAGGTATATTGGTCCATTCAAGATACTTGAAATAATAGGGTCAGTTGCCTACCAGCTACCTTTGCCACCAGCTTTATCTAGAATACATGCCGTATTTCATATTTCCATGTTGAGGAAATACGTCTCAGATCCTTCTCACGTGATCAGCTATGTAGGGATAGAGCTTAGTGATACTTTGGTATATGAGGAAACACCAGTGCAGATTCTGGATAGGAAAGAACAAGAATTGCGCCTAAGAAAATTCCATTAGTAAAAGTCTTGTGGGGGAATCACGCAGTGGAAGAAGTTTCATGAGAGGTCGAGGAGCAAATATGACAGAAATACCCGCACCTTTTCAATTGGGATCAATAGTAATCAGAAAAGATTAGGTAAGTAAGTAACATTTCTTTTGCAGGTTAATCAATACATGTATTAGTTTCTATTTTGGTTGGTTATGAGAGAAATTTATTTAGTTATTGTAATCTCCCAAAACTGTACATGTAACAACGGTATTCCTCTGGCATAATTGAGGGTAAGTAATAAAATAAGCAGCCCATTTTTCGTCAAAGGATGGTGTATAGTTTAGATAGCAAATTTCGAGGACAAAATTTTTATAAGGAGGGGAGAATGTAGAGACCCGGAGAATTTTAGCAATTAAATAATAAAGGGAAAGAGAGAAAAGAAAATTCCAAAGGGGGACTCAGTAGTGTCTCATCGACGAATGCAGAGTGTTCATCGACAAATAGATTTCTTGGACACATCGATGTGGACACGTGTCCCGTCGATGAAAATTTACCCAGAGGGCTGATTTTAGGGCTTGAAGTTCGTCGATGAGGGTTATGTGTTCATTGAAGAACCTACTTCTTAGGTTCGTCGACGAGGCCATGTGTCTCGTTGATGAGGCCACATAGACAACACTCTATATATAGGCCAAAATCGAGATTTCAACGAGAATTTCTACATGCAAACTCTCTCTTTCTCTCTATAATTCGTCTCTCTCACCTTCTCTCTATGAATCCAGATTCATTTTTCCCTAGTTAGTTTGACGATCGGAAGTCGCCACGTTACTCCTGGGAAGATTCTCTATAGTACTACTAGATCAGAATTTTGATTTGGAGTATTTAGGCACCATCCCAAAATCTGGGTAAGTTGGTTATTTTAAGTTTTTAAAATTATTGGGTATTTCTAGACTAAGGAAAATGCATTAGATAGAATAATACTAGAGTTGTGTTGGGAAAAATGTAGATTTCAGGGTTTGTGTTTCCAAACACCGCATGCATGGGTTAGAATTCTAGCGGGTGTTATTACAGGAACCCAGGTAAAATGATAAATAGTTTATAGTTTAAAAATTCTGGATATGTGGATTTGGGAAAAATATGAATGTGATAATTATTATGGTAAATTCAGTTGTTTGATTGGGAATTATACTAGTGTTATTTCAGGGTGTTGAAATTATGAACGCCGCATGCATGAGATTGTAAAATAGTATTTAATGCTCAAATAGGAAGGTAAGGGGAAATACATGTTATGCCAGCTTTATTAGAAACTTTATCAGTATAATATAGTATGGATCAGAGTAAGAAAATTATACAGCTATATAGAGTATATTTATATAGAGTTTTATTTAGTTGTGTGGCATGAGAAAATATAGAAATATTATAGAATATTCATACAGAGTTATAGAATTATGTTTATATAGTTTCTACATAAATATGTTATACATATTTACAAGAAGGTGATTATTTAGTTTTTACAGAGTTGTGAGATATAATTTTATTTACAGAACTACAACTATACAGTGTTTTACAGAAATATAGTTTACATGGTTATACAGAATTACGCTATACAGTATTATATAGAACCATGTTTTTTATATTATTATACAGAATCATGTTTGAAGAGAGATATTCAGAACCATGTTTGAAGAGAGATATTCAGAACCATGATTATACAATAATATTATACAGTACCATGATTATATAGAACATAAAACCATGAAAAACATAAATACAGATTATATAGAGCATAGAGCCATGACATACAGAATTACATAATATACAGATATATAGTTATTACAGCGTCATGGCTATACAGTTGATGATAATAGTCTAAAAATTCACTATTTTTATACACTTCATAAGACTTTATTACACTTCCATTATATTAATACTCATACTTTTGGTCAAAGTAGAAACTCATGTCACAACTTTGATTTGTATTGACTTTAATTGTAAAAATAAGACTATGCATACATGTTTAGGTTGTCTTGAGTATTATTCATAAAGTATAGTATTTATGTAGTGTATTTGTTGTGTGCAAATGGAAAAAAAATGTGTGAATGAAAAGCCAACAATTTCAGCTTGCTTACCTACTGCACAGCAGTCAATAGTTTGAACATATATGAAGTTGTAGATCTCCAAATGAGCTGATATTTTATATATAGAAAGACAAGACATATATCTACAACTTTTATTTTTTTAATAAATTCAAATTCGGTGTGCATGTAGGTGAAATATAGCAATCAATCTCGGTGAAGACAAGTCAACAATGCTGGCTGCGTATAGATTGCTATTTTGGACATAGCTAGAGCTGCAAACCTTGAATGAAGATGAAATTTGATATATGAATGACCAAGACATTGGGTTACAACTTTCATGTTTTGACTAGCTCCCAATTCCATGTGTAAATAGGTACAAATGGAGCAATCTCGTGGAAGTTGATAAAATTTCAGCTTGTGTTCAAACTTGTGTTCACACTTGCATAAGGTGCTTGTGATGCCTATAAAAGGAAACCTTGAGAGAGCTCTAGGGACACGAAATTCTGACCATTATTCTCCAAAAAATTTTTGAAGAACTTCTCTCTCAAATTTGTGAGATGAATTGTAAGTTAGGCTAGATTTTTTAACAAGGCTAGAGATGAACTTCTATGTGTACTATTTCTACTTCTTTGTTTTGATTCAAATTGAAGTTTAATAAATGTAATCTTTTTTTTTATGCATGAAACTCTTTATCATTTTTAGTTTCAATTAAACCAAAGATTATGGTTTTCAAGTTCGTATAAATTTAGTCATGCTTTCTTTATGCGATTTCTTTTTAATCATAGTTTTATTTTATGGGTTGATCTTTTACTGCAATATTGTCAGTAGATATATTGTCGATTTTGGATAACTTCTAAGATAACATCTTCTTGTTCTCAAGGAAAAAAAGAGTTTTATGCATATTAAATACATTTGTTGATCATTTGTTCTTCAAAGAAATACTTTCCGATTGAAGGTTTGGGACGTCAAACTTTCACTTGAGTTATAAAATTGAATCAAAATAGGAAATAGATTTACGAAGCATAGAAGCGATTCTCAACGCCTTGTTATCCTTAATACTTGATTCTCTTCAACTTATTTTGTTGTAAACGCTTCCTCGTGGGATCGACACCTCAATCTATACTTCAATAACCGCTAGTATATTTTGAGCGTAATCAGTTGATACAAAATCATGGTTATTACAGAGATACAGAATCATGGTAAAACAACTAGATTTATATAGAAATACTATTATACAATATTAGACCCCAATGGAACACAGTAGTTTACAGAGTACGGTACTGTTGCTATACAGTATAAACAGTGCAACCATACGTCTTGTATAGAGTATGGTATAGCCAATTGTGCTCTCAAGTAGAGTTGTGAGCTCCCTAGCATCCGGGCCAGGTGGAGCAGGCCTTTTGTGCTATAGGCATCCAGATATGCATACAGTTAGGCTAGCACTGGAGGGCCAACTAGTGTTTAGCCCCACCTATGGGCCGTACAACCTAGTCATGAGGGGGTAAGTCATGAAATATATTGGGAAGTTTACATAATTATGTATATGTATAGTACACACAGAAAGTAGAGATTACTTATTATAGATAGAAGTACTTTTGAATAGATGACTCAGAAATTTTCATATTCTAAATGACATAAGCATGAGTTATTATACAAATGTTTTACATGATATATTGTTTACAGTTTTAATTAAAGGATATGTTGCAAATTAACTCATATGCCACATACTAGTAATAACATGTTTCTCCTTACTGAGAGGTGTCTCACCCCAATATTATGAACATTTCAGGTAACGCAGAGAGGTGTGTAGGGCCGGCTCATAGAGATGGTGGTTGAGTCGGCATAGTTTTGGGGTGAGTCTTGGGCTGGACTGTGGAGCCCATAGTATTTTGGGTTTTTTTTTTTTTGGAAAATCTTATGTATATGTGTGTATGTATATAGTTGGGTATATGGTACTCTGGTATTGTATTTTAGGATATGTATGTTTCTTCGCTACATAGGTTTCTCCGCTGCACAGGTTACCACGACCCCCACTCCAGGCTGTGATGATGACATATTTTTATATACAAGGTATCATAATTATGTTTAATAGTTAAATAAAAAAAATGGATTGAAATTTAAGGTCATCATAGGAACAATTTCCCAACACTAAATATAATTTTAGTGATGCAATGTGGTTGTTACTATCGTTTTGGAACCACTAATGCAAAAGTGTTAAATTTAATAAGTGCTGAGAACAAATGTTGAACTGAAAAAGTGTTAAAAGTTATAAGTGGTGCTTGTTTTTGTTTAAAATAAATGATATTTAAATACTTACTTTTATTATAGGATTACTATATCATTATTTTTAAACAAATTTTAAATTACAATTATTAATATTTTTTAATTAAAAATTTCATTAAAATTATTTTAATTGTTTATAATTAAAATTTAAATATTTATATTAAAAAAATGGTATAATATTATTTTTAATTAATAATAATCTTCTATTAGTGTATATTTATAACATATTGCTACCATATTAAATTTTTGATGCAAATAATATAAATGAATCAAATTTAAAATTTTAATTTATTTAATATTAATTTAAATTAATAATTAATTCTTGTCAATCTAGAATTGAATTATAATAACTATGATGTATTTTCAAATATATTTTAAATAAAAAAATATTATATTTTAATAATTGAAAACATATATAATAATTATATTATTTTTCTAATTAAAAGTTAAATATTTTATATTAACTGAAATAATATAATATTTATTGATTAGCAATAATCTTGTTTTTAATGTATATTTATAACATATAAATATCACATTAATTTATGTTAAAAATTATCCTAGTAACAAAATTAAAAATTTTAGTTTATTTAATATTAATTAAAATTTATAGATGGTTCTTTTTGTTTATTTCAACTGATGCACGGAAACCGTATCAGTATTCCGGATTTTACTTGATCAGCAAGACCTAGGAGAGGACGCTGATTCGTAAGTTTGGTGCCGCACCAGGGGGTCCGAAGGTCTTATTGGTGGTTGAAGTTCCTATGTAATAAAAATAAATTACTTAAATAGTTCTAAAAATAGTGGTTCTGTAATTGGTATTTTTAAAATATGAGTTGAATATCACTTTTTTGCAAAAATGCTTATTTTTAAGTGATAAGTGTTACAAATATATATATATATATATATATATATATTTATTTATTAAGTGCTCCCAATCAAGGCAAGCGTATCCGGAGATTGAAACGACGTCAATTTAGCTTTATGTTGAATAATTCTACAACAAAAACGACATCATTTTTGTGCTTCTTTAAAACACCCTATGAGCCCCGCCCCCTAATTCCTCGAACCACTTGCGTTCCCCTTGTGCTCCGCTCGTCATCGCCTGCTGCCACAGCGAGCGGCTCCAGCGCCGAAGTCCCCACCGCGCCTCCACTACCCGTAGCCTACTCCCACCGTGAGCGCGCCTGTCACCGCGAGAGCCTCCTGCGCCGAAGTCCCCCTGCGCCTCCACTCCTCGTCGCCTGCTACCAGTACGAGCACCTAGCGCCTGTGCCTGCGTCTCCACTCGTCTTCTCTAAGGTAGATTTATCTGTATGTATTTTTGGTCTGATTTCAAATGAAAGCTATTATAGCAGTCTGATTTGGTATATATCTCCACTCCTTAACTCTGGGGCATCATTTTCTTTCGTCTACCCTAACTGCACCTCTTTAATTTATGCACTCTACTACCATCAAGATGAAGAAATAGAAATTTCACTATGGCACTCTGTCACCAAATGAAGTAATGCTTCTTCTATATACTTGAAAAATCCTCTCTGATAGACTTTATTTTCACAAAATTCATTGTGTTTTCTACAGTGAACTATTCGCTGGTGGGTCCTTTTTTAATCTGTATTTTCAAGAATAAGGTCTAAGCTTTAATAATGAAGCTTATAGAAAGTTCTTCGCAAATATATATACAAGCAACTGGAATGAATCTTAATGATATTTTTTCTATATGGGAAATTGATTTGGGAAAAAGATCAAAGGAACTAAATCTTCGAAGGTTGAATCTTAATGATATTTTTCCATGCTATTTGTTTAGATCTTTATTGAGAAGAATCTAGAAATACTTTCTCCGATTGTTTTTGTTGTTCGTCTCATTGGTGTGCAAGGATGAGGATAAATAATGGACTTTAGAAAACGGACCTTGGTTTATGGACACTAGTTGTGGGAACGTTTGGCTTGGATGCTCAGTTGCCCAAACAAGTCATGCTACCTTCTTCAATAACTGTGTTCACCATCCTTTGCCCTTAACAGATGAGTTGTTTACAAGAGAAGGCCTTTGAGACAGTGCAGGCGAGTTAATTCTTTTCTAAGGATTTGCAGGAAGAAGCATCTGATATGTGTAGTGTCACAAGTTAAGCTTGTTCAGGACATTATGCTTGCCTGTGATCGCTTATCTCGTGTGCTTGGGATGAGTTTCCATCATGTAAATACTAGTATAAGGTTATTTTCTACTAGTAGAGTCTTTGTAAGCCAAAGAAGGCAGTATGACTCCTCGGTCACTTTGATGTTTCCTAGTGTCAGGATGATAATTACATAAAAACCTCTTTAGGGGAGGGTGAGTGTTCATTAGTCATTGTAAAACTCACTAGCAATTGTCAACATGCTTAGCCTACTTGCCTCCCTTGCTAAGTACACCATGTCAACGAAGGATTTGTTAATGAATTACGTTTGCTTCAATGTTTACTGTTTGCTTACCACGGCTTTCATGAATTGATTACTGTTTCCGTTGCTATCTGAATGAATGTTAATGAAAGTGCTTCGTGGATGAATGTTGGTAAACGATAGGCTAGCTAGTTAAACAAGAGTACTTTAGCTAGCGCCGCACGACCCTTCACAAGGGTGTGAAAATAGTCGGACCGTGACATTTGGTATCAGAGCCAGGTTGGTGACACTTGGTGAGAGCCCAAGGTTGAGTTGCTACGTGAATTCGATTGCCTTTATTGTTGGATTTGGGAAGCTTTGAAAAGTGACCATGGCACCAAATACTACTGAGAGGATCAGCGTGCTGGAAGCACAGGTTGAGACAACAACCAACACTATGGCCACGGAAATGGCCCAGATGAGAGAACTTGTTGATGAGGTGATGGGATCACAAAAACATCAAACGGGTTTGATAGGCGACATGTCAGAGGACTTTCGCCACACAGTTGAAACTTTGTAGTCGCGGATGGCTAATCTGGATGCAAAGGTGAATCTGATGGTTCTTTCTATGGGGAACTCCAACACTCCGGGAGTTAGCAAGACCAAGGTGCTAGAATCTAGGACGTATGGGGGTGCCCGAGATGCCAAGGAGTTAGAGAACTTTTTGTTTGATGTGGAGCAGTACTTTCGCGTTGTGAGGATGGCCTCAGAACAGGCAAAGTTGGATACTGCGACCATGTACTTGATTGGTGATGTCAAACTGTGGTGGCGTACCAAGTACCAAGAGATTGAAACTGGACGCTGTGTAATCAATAATTGGGCAAACTTGAAGAGAGAGCTTAAGGCCCAATTCTTTCCTGAAAATGTTGAGTATAATGCAAGGAGAAAATTGAGAGATCTCAAGCATATGGGGTCAATCAGCGAATATGTGAAACAATTTTCTGCTTTAATGTTGGATATTTGGGATATGTCGGAGAAGGACAAGTTGTTCTAGTTTCTTGAGGGGATGAAACCGTGGGTAAGAACTGAACTTCATAGGCAAAGGATTCAAGACTTGTCAACTGCCCAAGCGGCTGCAGAACGCTTGATTGACTACGTTGGTGATGATACCGCTTCGTCCAAACGGTTTGGCAGAGGGAAATAGTGAAAAGTCTTTCAAGAATGACAAACCCAAGAGTGGGGGAGCCGACTCTAAATCATCAACCTCAAAGGAAGTTTCGTCGTCTCAAGGGTTCAACACACCCAATGGAAAGGGGAAGAGTAAAATTTCATGCTATTTGTGTGGTGGATCTCACAAAATGAGTGAGTGTCAATACAAGAGATTACTCAATGCCTTACAAGCTTCTACTTTGGGAAAAGGGGTGGAAAGCGAGGAGGAAGAGGATGATGCCCCGAGGGTGGGTTCAGTGCGGTTGGTGAGCGCATTGGAAAAGTAGGAAAAAACACCAAAAGGGTTAATGTTTGTGGACTCGAGGATAAATGGGAAGAGTACTCGCGCTATGGTGGATACGGGGGCTACTCATAATTTTGTTTCGCAGTTGGAAGCATGGAGACTCAACTTATTCTTAGAGAAGGATACAGGACGCATGAAAGCAATTAACTCTGTAGCCCAACCTACTCTGGGAGTAGCTAAGCAAGTGACTGTAATGCTTGGACAGTGGGAAGGTCATGCGAATTTCACAGCGGTGCCATTGGATGACTTTCAAGTCATTCTAGGAATGGAGTTCCTAAGGGGGACTAGGGCAGTGCTGATGCCTTCGGCTGGTTTCCTGTGTTTGATGGGAGATCACTCGTGCATAGTGCAAGTCATTGCAACGAAAGGAGACGATGGGAAGTCCCTTTCAGCCATACAACTCAATGAGGGATTGAGTCAAGGTGAACAGACACGTCAAGCCACGGTGGTGGTAGACGAAGAAGTAGGTCAAGAGTTGAAGCCTACGACCATCCAAGCGGTGTTGGATGAGTATAAGGAAGTGTTGCCGGATAAGCTGCCTCACAATTTGCCTTTACGACGGACTGTGGAGGATGAGATCGAGTTGTTATCAGGAGTGAAACCACCTGCTAAAGGGCTATGTCGGATTGCGCCTCGAGAGATAGTAGAGTTGAGGAAACAACTTGATGAATTGGAAGCGGGATGTGTTCGCCCTTCCAAAACACCGTTGGGAGCATCGGTCTTGTTTCAGACGAAACATGAAGAGCATCTACGGAAGGTGTTGGACAAGCTGAGGGGAAACAGTTTGGATGTGAAGAAGGAGAATTTCTCTTTCGCTCGGCGAAGCAACAAATTCCTTGGTCAAGTGGTTGAACAAGGTCGTATCCGGAGGGGTATGGAGAAGGTAAGGATGATTCAAGAACGGAAGATCCCACGACAGTGAAGGAGTTGCGTTCCTTTCTTGGCCTTACTAAATACTGCAGGAAGTTCGTTGAGGGGTATTTGCGGAGAATGACTCCAATGACAGGACTACTGGGAAGGTATTATTGGTCGCACACGTGGGATGATGTGGTTGATTATACCAAAACTTGTCTCACTTGCCGACAAGACAAGGGGGAGCGGAAGAAGTATGGTACTTTCATGGCCGCACCAAAGTACTGTTCAGCAGGGGAGATGACACAATTGTTCCTTGTGACTGTTGTGAAACATTGGGGTGTTCCCCAAGTTATTATTTGTGACCAAGATTTAATGTTCACTGACAACTTCTTGACAGAGTTTTTCAGGATATTCAGGTCACATCTTGACATCTCTTTGAGTTATCACCGACAGATAGACAAACAATTGAAGAGATTCAGAGAGCTACTAGATGAGTACTTGTGCCATTGTGTCAACGACAACCAGAAGAATGGTGTGTAACTACTTGATGTGGCTCCATTCTGTGGCAACACCCAAAGGCGCTCAACAACCAACAAGAGCCCTTTTGAGCTTGTTACAGGCCAGCTGCTGCTGTTACCTCACATAGTGGATGAGCCATACAAACGAAAGAGTCCCAGAGCGTACATCTTCACTAGTGAAGGGGGATAGAATGCAGAGTTTGCCCAAGCCTATCTGGAGAAAGCTTCTGAGCAGATGAAGAAGTGGACAGATAAGGGGAGAAGACCGCAGTTTCATGTCAGCTGCCTCAAGCCATTCAACGCCAACACCAATGACCTGAGCAGAAGTCAGTTCAACAGAACAGAGTTGAAGATAGTGTAACCTGACAGACATGACGTTGAAGAGATCCTTGCAGACAGAAAGTTCATATCCTCAAGGAAGAAGCGGTAGAAGT
The DNA here is from genome assembly GCF_029873635.1 of Malania oleifera. Taxonomy (NCBI): domain Eukaryota; kingdom Viridiplantae; phylum Streptophyta; class Magnoliopsida; order Santalales; family Ximeniaceae; genus Malania; species Malania oleifera. The sequence continues at coordinate 37,004,178 of NC_080429.1, read as the reverse complement.
TCCTAGTGAAGTGGAAATGCCTTGATGACAAAGAAATCAGCTGGATTTCTGCGGAAGATATTCAACCGTTCGTGGACAAATTTGAAGTGTACCTATCGCCAAAAGTCTACGAGGACGTCGACCGCATAAGTGGGGGAGCATGTCACGAGCTTAGCTTGTTCAGGGCATTTTGCTTGCCTGTGACCGCTTATCTCGTGTGCTTGGGATGAGTTTCCATCATGTAAATACTAGTGTAGGGTTATTTTTTGCTAGTAGAGTCTTTGTAAGCCAAATAAGGCAGTATGATTCCTTGGTCACTTTGATGTTTCCTAGTGTCAGGATGATAATTACATAAAAACCTTTTTAGGGGAGGGTGAGTGTTCATCAGTCATTGTAAAACTCACTAGCAATTGTCAACGTGCTTAGCCTACTTGCCTTCCTCGCTAAGTACACCTTGTCAACGAAGGATTTGTTAATGAATTACGTTTGCTTCAATGTTTACTGCTTGCTTACCATGACTTTCATGAATTGATTACTGTTTCTGCTGCTATCTGAATGAATGTTAACGAAAGTGCTTCGTGGATGAATGTTGGTAAACGATAGGCTGGCTAGTTAAACAAGAGTGCTTTAGCTAGCGCCGCACGGCCCTTCACAAGGGTGTGAAAATAGTCGGACCATGACATGTAGCCAAGGAATTTGCTTTATTATGATCTACTATCTGATGCATAGAAAGGGTTTTGCTTGGCTTGGGTTCCAATATCATGTGGCTCTGTGTTGTTATTGTTATTTGCCAGGACTGAGAATGGTCAAATTTATGTTGTTATACAGTAGTTTAAATTTTGTTTATGGGTTTTTTCACCTGCTGTGATCATGTAAGAAATGGGAGTTTAGATGGATTAATCCAGTGTGGGTAAGCTAGGGCTTTGGTGTGTGTTGATGCAAAAATTGACAAGGTGCAGTTTTGTTGCCTCCCAACAGTTTTGTTGCTGCTTACTGTGAACATCAATGAGCAGCTGTGGGGGACTTAGCTGAACGTCATAGGCATCAAGATTTTAACCCAACAAACACCCAAACTTAGAGGGAGCTTTCGCTCATATTTGAGGCAACACTTAATTTGGATCCATTTAGTCAAAATAAGGCTTGATATAGAGAGTGACCTGTTTATAAACAGAAACAAGAAGGCTTGCCTTCAGCCTTTACTGGATCTAGTTCCTTGTTGCCCAAAAGATGACTCAAATAAAGAAATATTGGTAATACTTGGTCAAGACCATTCCATGCCAACATCATCCCACTTCAAGCCTTCAACAATTCAATTTCTTTAGATTAGAGCAATTTTCTAGAATTTGAAATTTCAGGCAAGATTCAGTTGAATACAAATTAAAAAATAAGATGTGCATACATGAGTAACCATAAACCAAAATCCTTTTACTGTTACTTTTTTTTGTGAAATATAATGTGGGGATGAAGATAAAAAACAAACTAGGTGCTGGACTGAAAACATGTTAGGGCTAGTTCAGTGTGGGTAAGCCAGTGCGTTGTTGTTTGTTGATGCAGAAATGGCGAGATGCAGTTTTGTTGGCCCCTATAGTTTTGTTGCTGCTTACTGTAACTTCAGTGAGCTGCTGTGGAGGACTGAACTTAACATTGACATCAAGATTTTAACCCAAAACACACCCGACCTTCGATTTTGAACTTTCACTTATTTTTTAGGCAGCACTTAATTTGGATTCATTTAGTCAAGATAAGGCTTGATTCAGATAGCGACCTGTCTATAAACAGAAACAGCATGCTGGCATTCAGCCTTTTCTGGATCTGGCCCCTTGTTGCCCTAAAGAAATAGTGATAATAATTGGCTCATTTGTTCCAAGTCGACACCATCCCACTTCAAGTCTTTAACAATTCAACTTGTTTAGATAATTTGATTGCAATTTTCTAGAATTTTGGAAACTTGGAATATGTATATTTAGGTAAAAAATTATGCGCCAACTTAACTCTTGTGGATAAAATGACAAGTAGGTAAAAAACTATGCACCGGAGTACTCGTGGCAAGGTCACCTTTGGAGGTGTAGCCGATGACTAAACGACATCCTCTCCTGAATTTTGGAGGAGAGAGTTAAAGAATGCGTCCATAGAGCCCTCAACTCCATGCTAGAACAGCGGTTTGTTCCACGGAAATAATGCTTAATACATTTCTTGAGAAAGGGTGAATTGCTTGCCTGCAGGGGAGGCGAAGCCAGATCTCCCACAACCTGTGAAGTGTCTTAAACCCTCGAGAGTCACAAAGGATGTGACCTATGAGCACACCAAACACAATGCATGGCATGTTGCTTTGATGCAAGGGATTAGGTGGATGAGAGGGAACATGGCAGAACCATGGCCTCAAGAGCTAACTAATAGGTCACTTAGGCCTGGCACAAAGGTAGTTACCTAGGTGAGGTGAAATCGACATTGCTAAGCCCAGCTATTAGTGACCATGCCCCAATTGGCAACTAGGCAAAAAGAGTGAAGAATGCACCTCATTCGCCTAGGGGAACATTGCCTCACCAATGAAATACACCCTAGACCGGCAATAGAGGTAAGACAATAACTCAAGTAAGTCAAACAAGATGCTAAATTCTGTAGATAGCTTGGTGATTGTCGTTGGTGAATTCACATTTGATTATGGCCACATTGTTCGAGGAAAGTAAGAACCAAGGTGAGTAAGACGTCTTTTGCCTCATACATGGACCGCGATGTATCGCTTGCCACCCAATTCAACTATGGAGTTGACCATAGGAACATTGCAAATAAAGCTTGCTTGATGGAGAAGGAAATAAGTGAAAGTCAATCAACAAAGAATTGCTAATAATTAGGTGGATTTTGTGTGTAGAAATAGCACTTGTCAGCAGGTTGGCACAATTAATGTTGGCATAATCTAAAGGCATATTTTGATGATCTTTTGTAAATCTGAGTTTGAGTTGGAGATTGGGGGCGGGGGGTTGTAAATATGTATTTGATCTATTTTAAAAAGGAAATTTTTAACTTGACATACACATCAATACTATTAGCCCAGTGCTAAACAGCCCTGCATCACCTTATCCTTCTCACTCCTCTCTCACACTCCCTCTCTATCTCTTTCTCTTCTACCCTTATTCTATTTCCTTTATCTTTTTTTTCCTTCTTCTAATTTAAGTCTTTTCACCTCTCTTATTTGTTCCTCTTCTACAATTTCTATGATTCTATTCAACAATCTCCTTATTTCACTAGGGTATCCCTTGTGAAATAGGGCATTTATTGTGAAACCTTTTATGGGGGCATACATAATGATCCCATTCCGCCTGCACACCGGAAAAATTCGTAATTCCCACCTGGGAACCATTTATTAGAAATAATAAACATGCACGCTTAGTGGGACCTAATTCACCATCTCCCCTCCTCAGTCTCCTTATTTCGTTTATTAGAAACACAAGGAATCAACATTCCAATCATCTAATGATAAAACAAATAACGGAAAGGAATTAAGACTTGGATTATGATTCCATTTCAAATTTGATTCTTTCCGGCCAAACTTGTTGTAAATTTCATGTAAAATCAACAACTTTTTTCTCAGATATATTGTATATTTCATTTTATTCCTTACTTTCTTCAATAACTAACTTGAAAATTTTAGATTTATTCATATTTTATTTTTTGTAATATTTTCTATGTTTCAAATGGGAGCGTAATATACATTTACATTCTTTCATAAATGAATTCAACCTTATTTTTTTAATAATCAAGAACCCTTCTTAAGGAAGGGTGTCTTAGTGAACTACCTCTGATGTAATCTCAGTGGATTTCCACACCAGTAGAGTTGTACATATCCAGGTAAAAGTCAAAGCACTCGGGGCAAAATCAAACTCAAGACCTCATATTCTTAGAAAACTATCTCAACCCATTGAAACTTGTTAAACAACAACAAAACCAATAAAACCAAGCCTTAAGTCCACTAGGTGGGGTCGGATATATGAAACCTTTTCCGCCAATTTATGCGATCATGGACCATTTCTTTTGATAGATTCAGGGATATTAAATCTTTACCCACTATCTCTTTCTAAGTTATATTAGGTCTGCCCCTACCTCTTGTACTGCACCTCACAATAACTAACTCACTCTTCCTTACTGGCGCACTATGTGGCCTACCCTGCAAGTGTTCATACCATTTGCGTCATCCCTCCCTTATTTTCTATAGGAGTTACATCCAACTTACCATGAATATGATCATTTCTTAATTAATCTTTCAGTGTTATAGCACTCATCCATCTAAGCATTCTCATCTTGGCAAATTTTACTTTTTGAATATTTTGTTTCTTTATTGCCCAACATTCTGATCCAAAAAACATAGCTGGTCTTATAGATGTCCTATAAAACTTCCCTTTTAATTTTAAGGGTATTCTACGATCACAAAGCACACTTGAAACACTTCTCCATTTTACCAAACTTGCTTTAACTCTATGCATTACATCATCTTTAATTTCTCCTTCAGCTTGCATAATAGTTTCAAGGTATCGAAATCTACAAGTGCTATTTATTTCTTTATCATCAAGTTTAACTTTGTCCCCAATATTCCTCTTATCATTGCTGAAATTACATTTCATATATTCTGTCTTATTTCTATTTATCCTAAAGCCTCTAGATTCCAAAGTTTCTCTCCATAATTCTAACTCAGCCTCTACTCCATCCCTAGTTTCACCAATTAATACAATATCATCTGTAAACAACATACATCATGGAACCTCCTTTTGAATACTCTTAATCAGTTGGTCCATCACTAAAGCAAAAAGATAAGGGCTCAAAGTAGATCCTTAATGTACACCTATGGTGATTGGAAATTCTCTAGTTTCTCTAGCTATAGTCTTTACACTAGTCATTACTTCATCGTACATTTCCTTAATGACATCAGTATACCTACTACATGCACCCTTTTTTCCTAAAACTCACCATAGAACTTCCCTAGGTAACCCCTCTTCTTTTCCCTTAACTTTTCCATTAAACTTCTTAAAAGATATATAACTTCTGTGGTAGATCTCCCAGGCATAAAACCAAATTGATTTTTTGAGACCTTCGTTTCTAACAGATAAAAATAAATTGAACTGAATTGAATAATCTAAGGTGAAAAAAGAGATATTGTTAGCATTGACTTGTTGAATTGTGGAATTATCATTTTACTTCTTCAACAATTTGTTTGGGTGTCTAAAACTTGGTGGTTAGAGTATTGTGTGGCAAATGATTATGGAGGTTTGTGTGAGGTGAAGAATTTTTGGAGAATTTTGATTCTGGAAAAATGAAGGTGCATAGTGAGTGGAAGGGTTCCTCTCGTCTATTGCTTTTGAGATAGGACATGGCACTCCAATTTTGTTTGGATTGATGCTTTGCGTGGCAACACATCTCTCAAAGAGCGATTCCCCTTTGTTCTTTTAGTTGGCTTAAAATTGTAATGGAATTGTTCATTGATTGCTTGGAAGTGTGACTAGAGATTTTGTGAGCTGGAGCCCAATCTTTAGAAGAGGATCAATTCTCCTTTGTTCTTTCAGTTGGCTTTAAATGGTAATGAAATGGTTAATGATTGCTTGGAAGTGCTAGGAGATCTTGTGAGCTGGAGCCCAATCTTTAGAAGAGGACCTTAAGATTGGGAAGAAGTTGCTTTGAGATTCTTTTCCACCCTAAATGAGACCTTAGTTCACGTGGGGGAGGAGGGCAGTGTTAGATTGGTGCCTTTGAGCAATGTAGAGTTTTGTCTGGAGTCTTATTACAAGAAGTTAGGGGATGGTGAGGAAGGAATGGGCATGGGACTGTCTCCCCTTGGAAAACAATTTGGAAAATGAGAAGCCCCTCCAAAGCGTCATTTTTTCACTTGGGAGGCTACTTGTGAAATGAGTCTAACCATTGATATCTTGATGAAAAGAAGGAAGACATTATTTGGTGAGTTGGTGTTTACCTTGCAAGAACTAATAGGAGTCTGAAGTCTGAACTACTTATTCCTGCACTGTAGTTGATGAGAGTGTTTTAGGTTTGTGTGGATGAAATTCAATAGGTCATTTTGGAAAGAAAATGGAAAATGTGCTTGTTGAGGGAGGGACCTAAATACAAACGCCAAAAATAGTAGGGTGTGGTATACCATATCTTTGGCTGTCATGTGATTTTTTTAGGGAAGGTTATATGAGGGCTTTTGAGAGTTGAAAACAGTTTGGGAAGGGTGAAAGGAAAATAGATTTTTACACTACATTTTGGTTGTAAGGAGATTATTGCATGGTTCAGAATATTTTTGTAAATTACATTTATTGCAATTCTTTTTTGGCTCATTTTGACTTGTATATTCCTATTATACTTGGGTGCCACAGGTGTTTTTGTTAATGAAAGTATTAATTAACTAAAAAAAAAAAAGTTTATCTTGTTCTTCTTCTAGAGGTCCTTTTATCATAGTTTTCAATAAAGGGAACAATCTTATTAACATTTTGAATCAAATGTGTAATTGTGGTGGTGGGAGTTGTTTTTTAGTTTGGAGGGTGGAATTTGCATCATGTTAAGTAGGGCATAGAAATAATTTGGCATTGTTGGCATTGATGCTAGGCTGATAATGGTTGTGGTATTAGCATAATGATGGTGCTTGTTGGTCAGGTAGTTTTTTGGTTGTTCGAAAGATTTTGGTTGCCATGGTAGTTGTAAGAGGTGATATTGTTGGTGTTGCGGTGGCATGTTTGTGTTAGTGATGGAGTGTTGTTTGTTTCTTGTCATTTGTGTTCAAACTGATTCTGAAATGGCCTTGGATTGTTCTAATCTGGTCAGACTCAATCTGCTGAATGTATGCCCTCCTGCTTGCCACCTCTTTTTTCCTACTGCTGCTACATATGTGGATCCATTCATCAAACTAATTGCAGCATACCCTGTCCTCTGCCATTGCAAATCCACCACTCTACTCTTATCACAACCATCAGCACTAAAACCCTGACACTTTCTTCCATAATCGCTGAGACCCTGCATAATTTCATAAAAAAAAAAAATCCGTGTGTGTGTGTATCTATCTGACACAATTCAAAGCTTCAATTGAATGGAAAAGAAAATACGAGGCAACATATAACATCAGAAGCAGGATCGATGTCATCATTGCCATCGATTCTCACTGCTGTTCTACCTGATAGACTATTGTGCTCCCTTGTTGCTACTGTCCCAGATGACTTCTCTTGTATTTGATTCTGAAAAATAAAAATGCCTTAGATGCAACAGAAGTTTCTTGTTGCTGTTGATTGGTCATCCTTATCTGGAATATTCATTGCCCTCATCACTATTCCTTTGTCTTTTCTTCCTCAACTCATTTGCCGTCGTCATTTTAAAAAATGAAACGATCCGTCTGTCCATTGGAAGTTAATCTGGGAGAAAGCTGGGTCAATGGCTTTATGAAGAATCTGTATAGAGTCCAAAATCTAAATCTAATTTGTATATGCACCTTATCTTGAAATGCTGTAGGTTTTTCATTTTCTCTGTTTCTTCATTTTGTGAATAGAAGGACCAAAAAATGGGGCAGCAGCATGCCAGCAGCACCATTCCTTAAGAGGGGGGTGGGGGTGGGAAAAAAGAGAAGATGTTGACCAAGTCTAATGCTGAATTGCCTTTGAAGGTGAAATCTTATTGTCTGGAATGTTATTCAGGTGGCATGAAATGACAGATCTGAAAATTGTATCTGTCTGAATCTAAATTGAAAGGAAACACCTTGAATATGTTGGATTAAGCAAGAAGAAATGCTGTGGACATGGATAGGGATGTAAATGGGACAAATCTGGGGGTGGGAGGTTCACCACCATTACAGCCCCACCAATGCAATCCTTCCCAGCCTATTGCCCCGAATCCACCTCATAGCATAGCACAGAGTCCCATCCATGTCTCATTAGGGGCTCTGTCACTTGATGGGGATCCAGTTCCTCTGTGTGTGCGCATTAACCCCCACGCACCTATCTCCATTCTCAGCTTTGAAAATCCACTAAAACGACCCATCAACATCCAGAAAACCTCTTCTCCACTATACTTGGTTAAACAAACCCATCAACCACTGAATGCCACATCAATTCCTTGATGAACACAATTGGCACCAGGAACAAAATAAACAGACTCAATTTCCCAGCAGCAGCAGTAGATTTTTTTTAAAGAGAGAACCGAGCCCCAGAGAGAAAGAGAGAGAGGGGAGGGGGGAGGGAGGAAGGAGAGGGAAGAAAGAAAGGGTGTTCAATTGTATGAGAAAGACTAATTGAGCTGTTGGATAGGACATCTAATCTACTGCTCCTCCAAAGGGAATTCTGGTACAGGCCTGAAGAAAGGTCTGGGCGTTTGTTGATTTACTTACCAAGGTTTCAAATTCTCAATCATGGTGCAGCGCAGTGCCTGAATCAAATCATGGCCCCTTGTTTTGAAAAGAAAAGTGAGGTGAAGTAATTGGAGGTGAGACACCAATCCTATGACTTATAAGAAGATGGAAATATTGCCAAGTATGCTTGTTATGCTTTCATTCTATAACATTGATGAGGAGCAAGACTAGAGGAGAGCAAGCATCTTTTGAACTCAAGTAATCTATCAGAAGTTATGTGGGTTGGTTATTGATCCTGGTAGTCACACAAATGTGGTGTCCGAGTAACCTGTGAAGAAGCTGAATTTAAAAACTAATCCGTCCTATAGTTTGGGTGAACAAGGCAAACTTGAAGGTGAATGCACTGAATGGTCTTTGCTTGCTGTGGGACACTGTAGCAGGACATTCTTCCTCTCAATATTTGTCACATTCTTTCAGTGCATTCGTGGTTTGTTTGACAGATATTTTTCATAATGCATGAGAAGTTTTCATTTGTTGTCAATTGACATGAAAGACAAGTTGATGCCTTCATGGGATCTCCCAGTGGCCAGTTTAGGTGCCCTACTGGTGTCTCTCATAAAGTGTGATGATTCTAACTATGGACCATTGAACATTACTAAAGCCTATGGTGATGGTATTCTGGGTCCTTTCTCCAGCTTGATGGGGTTGAGTTTTCTCAGACATTACTTTAAATGAGAGGGGTAAAAAAAACATAAAACATTATTAAAGAATTTGGATAACAAAATGCAGAGAAACCTGAAGCCAAATTTGCTTTGGAGTTCTATTGGGGGGCCCCGGGGAGGGGGGTTTGCAATTTTTTCCCATTTCTTTTGTGAATTGGAAAGACTATGAATCTGATTGAGGTTTCAGGATGCAGAGGACCTCAACAGATCTGTTCTCTGATGTGTATTGAAATTTGTGTTTTATAATAGATAACTTTCTTTTTTTGTGAGAATTCTATAAACTGTTTCATGGTTAAATAAGATTGATTTCTTTCTTCTAATTATCATAAATTGACCTGTTTGTGCAGTGTTCTGATTGCTATAATGTTTGTGACAAGAGTTTTTGGGAGAACCCTTTTTTCTGCAGTCAAATCAGAGACGTATGCTACTGCTGCTGCTGCTGCTTCTACAACTAGGACAGGCCCCCCTAACCCTCTTGAAGAGTTCTTTGAGCAAGACAGAAGTCCAGATGATGATAAACCTGTTGTCTATGGTACAAGCTTCTTTCCATTGATTTTTGGTGCTCTTTGTTTTCATCAGGGCCGTTTGTTTCTCTTCTGATATGCAAGCTTTTGCAGAAACTGTAAGTTCTTTTGTATCTGAAAGAGGAGGCAAAGGCCGAATATTCTGTTATTAATTTGAAAGCCAATAGAATAAAATACAAAAAGGAATAACATCACAAAATCATTATTCTTAGCCGTGTTTAAACTTCTACGGAGGTTTGAAAATATAATGGCAAAGTTCTTTGTTTGTTGAAGAATGCGTCTGTGTGTGTGTGTGTGTGAATGGCAGAAAGGATTTGTTTTTTTGTGTATATAATTATTATCTTTTTAAAAAATTGAATTAATTAATCAACTGTCACTTGATTAAGTTTGTGACACAAATAGGTTTTACTTTTACCTACTGCCAATATATGATCAATGTTCATGTCAAATCCTTGGGAATGGGAGGTTTTCTAGAAAAATATTGTAGTTTAATTTTTTTTTTTCAAGTTTTACTGTGATGGTTCCTTTGTAGTCAATTCCATATGGTTCAAAGGGCTTGGCTTGTATCTTATTTTTGTAAGGTGTTCGTCGTGTGTTCTTAGAAGTTTGAGTTAATATAATGATAAAATGAATTAATATGGTTTTTGTTTTTTTGGTTGCACATGAGGATCGGTATTGTAGAAAACCTCTAGGGTCATGTGATGTGCATTATCTCGGTGGCACATATTTAAAAAATAATTTTAAATGTTAACATTTTTATCTCATTTAGGTCGAAGCTGGAAGGCTTCTGAACTGCGCCTCAAGTCGTGGGATGATCTGAACAAGCTATGGTATGTTCTGATGAAGGAGAAAAACATGCTGATGACTCAACGGCAGATGCTTAATGCACAGAACCTACGATTTCCTAATCCAGAGCGTCTCCCCAAGGTACTTCCAGATACTCAGCTTCTGTGAGGAGCCTTCTAATAAAGTATCTTATTCTTGTTAGCTTATAGATCCATTGTAGTAGTTCTTTCTACTTCAGATGACATAATTGTTTATTGACCCTGGGTATTGGTGAATCACATGCATTCATGCAATAAAATCCTTATCACACACTTGCACCAAATAAATTCGGGGATTTTTATGTTATAGTAATTGAACTGGAAAACTTAAAATCACCTAGGATCTTCATTCAAATAGAAGATGAAATATTAATCATTATTCAAATTAGAATTCAGTCTCAATTCATCGACTCTTTTTTAACAAAACAGACTGACGATTTGATGGCCCTATCCAAGAAAACAACAGAGTCATGCTTTCGGAGCAGCCTCTGGGCATGCTAAGCAGTAGACACCATCAATGTCTCAGCCCTGTTTTTGGCTTCCATCATTGTTAGGAATGTGCAAATGGGAATTCCTTTTTTCCCTTTTTTTTACTAAAAGAAGAATTCATTAGTAGAATAAGAATATGCTCTAGGAGAATAAGACATCTTAACAAGGTCTGGAAAATCCAGATAAAAAACACGAAGGAACAACCTAGTGACTAGAGAACAAAAGAGAAAAACCATCATGAAAACACTCCAACCCATAACCCTAATCACACTGAATATCAGAAGAGCTCACCCCCTTAAAATTTCTTTGTCCCACACACCAAAGAGAAGCCAAATAATGTATCTTTTTCCAAACCAGCAATCGAGCCGTTTTCTTCCCTAGAAAAATGAGTGCATTGTGCTCCATCCACAACTCCCAAAAGTCTGCAAAAAATGCATATTTCCAAAGTGCTGCCCGTTCCTCTTTCCTACCAAATCCAGCAAAAGACACTGCCAAAAAAATCCTCCACTGTCGTAGAACTCGCCCAACATTCACCTAAAATACCAAATAACTTATTCCAAACACTCCAAGCATAGTTGCAATGAAAGAACAAATGCCATGATGATTCTGAACAATTAAAGCAGAGAACACATATGTCTGGAGATATAGCCTTGAAAAGTGTCCTAACCTGCTGCAAGTTATTGGTATTAATTCTATCAAGCGCAACCAACTAAATAAAAGCCTTAATTTTAAAGGGGACTTTGGCCTTCCAAATGGAACTATAGAGAGGAAAAGATAAATTTGACCTGTTCAAAAAATCACAAAAAATTTGCACGAATAAATCCCCAAAGGATCCAAAGAGCAAGACCGCCTACCCTCCTCTAAAGAAATCCCTTTTTCCCTTATCAAACATGAACCCAAAAAATTTAAAAGAAAAAATACAGGGAAGGTCTGAAAAAAGAAAGTTAAACCATAACTTGTGGAGAGCTGCAGAGTTAATGTGTTGTACCTTGATGATCAGTCCTGTGGCCATTTGAATTTCAGTTACTTGATATACTAGCATTTACTGTTTTGGCGTTTTATTATTAACAAAAGAAGGATCAAAATTTTAAAACCTGCACCAGTTCTTAACCGAGATAAGCGACTGGGTCGGTCCAATTGGTGAATTTTAAAATTATTTTTAAATATAAAACCGAAAGCTTTTATTTTAAATAAATATTTAAATTTATGTTATTAGTTCTATGGGTGTGTGTAATGAGAAACAGTTAATAAATGACATAATTTGATAATTTTAAATAAACTACTGTTCCCTCTATAGTAACACAAACATTAGCCCAAATGGGGAGCCAGCTCCTCAAGTACTCTTTAGGTAATCTTTGGCAAGGTTCAAACTTTGGCGCCTATACTTCTGAAGTAGTGAATCAAATTGGCCTGCCTGCCAGGACAGGCTGAGTTAGGCTGAGTCATACTGGGTAGATCCTGGTTTCAGAAGATTCCTGGTTCCATGATTGACTCTGCTTGGACAAGTGAATGGGTTAGACTGGACCTATCTGACCCTATGACCAGTCTGTATTTAAAACTATGATTAGACATGCACTATATGATTGAAAGAAAACAAAACAAGACAGAAGACAGACCCAACACATAGTTAATGTCCTGCACAGTTGCATCATAAGCTTAGTAAGTTATGTGGTAATGCTGTTTGTGACTTTGCATCTCCTAATTCATACCCCATAGAATTTGGGAAGTGATTGCATGAACAATGTTGGTGCTGGCTGGCTTGCCTATGGAGAATCCAATTGTTTGACACTGGTGTAAGGCATCTGGGAACAGAAATTTTAATTAATGACTGTTTCTCTATTATTCTGTACAATAAACATCCTTAGCGAGGTGATTCATTTGAGCTGGCCTCTGGGCTGGGAAGGGTGAATTGTCCAAGAAGTGATGGCAAAATACCCTCGAGCTTTGATAATAATCTTAATGAGTGAGAGCAATTTTGAGACATCTAAAGGGGGAGTGGGAGTTTTGCCATCTGTCACAGGAAAATCTTCACAAGAAAGGGTCACAAGTGATGTGATATCCCACCATTTGTTGAAATCTGTTAATTTTTTCACACTGGATAAATTCTAACTGATCGTGAGATGCCATATCACTTGTGATTTTTCTTGTGATGAATAGAATTTTTCTTTTGTTAAACATTTTTTTATAGATAAAATCTAAGATAAAAACTTATTTGGAGTGGGATTTCCTGACATTACCATCAGAAATGGATTGCGCCCGAAGATCCGTTGAGTGGAAATCCTAATGACTTCAAAACAACATTTTAACTTGAAAAGTTTATAGGACTGGCTGAATCCTGGGGATAGGATGGGTTAATAGGCTGTGCTCAGTAGGCATCTAAAGGGGCATCTTATGAATCTTGGATGCAGGAGTTCAGAAAATGAGGTGGGAAGGGTGGAGAACATGTTTCTTGGCACTACCTATGGGCTTTTCTGTCTTGAACTAATGCAATCTACCTCCACTAGATATTGAATGAGATGACTTTTTGTCTAATATACTTTTTTGAAGCACTTGTCATGATTCTGGCTCCTGAGCCAGATGCGTCTCTTTCTCAGCTGATACATGAAAATTGAAAATCAATTTGGATGACCCATGTATTGTTATGTTTTTTTGTTTGTACTTCTGAATGACAAGCAAACAGAGAAATGAAGGAAAATAGGAGAGCCTCGGAGGACTGGCTGTTTTAGGACTCCAGATTCCTCATTTTCTTTTACTTGGTTGAGCCAGATGCGTCTCTTTCTCAGCTGATACCTGAAAATTGAAAATCAATTTGGATGACCCATGTATTGTTATGTCTTTTTGTTTGTACTTCTGAATGACAAGCAAACAGAGAAATGAAGGAAAATACGAGAGCCTTGGAGGACTGGCTGTTTTAGGACTCCAGATTCCTCATTTTCTTTTACTTGGTTTTCATCGATTGATGACAAGTGAAATGCAGGTGAGGAAGTCCATGTGCCGAATCAAGCATGTACTCACTGAGAGAGCAATTGAAGAACCAGATCCGAGGAGGTCTGCTGAAATGAAGAGGATGATAAATGCTTTATGAAGACTTCCAACATGCATCTGTTGCCGCTTGGGAAGGAAGAAATGTGGGAGGATAAAAATGCTGGTTTATAGTGGTTCAGCTTGTATTTGGTTTGGCAATTTATACATAGTTTCGTTTACAATTTTGGGGATTTGATGAACAATTTGAATGATCCAATTCCATTACTAGTTCCAGGAATATTTTCAAATGCAGCACTCTCTCTCTCTCCCTCTCTCTTGCTTGTTATGGATTGACATGGATTATTGTTTGCTAATTGGGACCAGAATTTGTAATTTGAAGTAGTTTTTGACTTGGTGGCCTTTAATCAATGGTAAGGTTGCTCTTTTGGACCAGTTAATCATGGGTCCGAGTTTAAGGAAACAATTTTTATGTCACTGCAATCGCAAAATGAGGAGCCTCGAAGTCTCTGGGATGGGGATGAGACTCCTCATTTATTTATTTGTTTATTTGTTGCATTTGGTTAAAATTGAATAAGATGGGACTCAATTAAAATAGTTATCATAGTTATTCAGTTTCCTATAATGGTATACAATTTATAAGGGATACAATAGATAGAATATAAGTGAAATTATTATTGTTACTATTATTAAACTCTCGCACGAGAAATTTGACTCTATCAAAAACTCAATCCAAATTAGCTAATAGCGAGGATGTTTGGAATCATGCATAACAAATAAATGAAAAATTAAATTGATCAATTTAAGATGGTTCTTAAACTAAATATGATATTAATTTGAGTCAATCTTTCTTTAAAAGAGACTGATAATATGTATTTATGTGTCATTTTATCTATTTAATTGTATATAAAATTTTGATTGGTTCTCATAAATTTATTTTAACTTAATATTAACAAAATTGATTTTTGGAGTCTAGAGGATAAAGATAGCCCTTTGACACTATCAAGAGTCAATTGCCCAATTCAATTAACAATTAATCTATAAATAAATTACTAAAGATATATGATATCATGTTGTCAACTAATGTTATCATGGGTTGCATGGTATCCTAAATCAACCATAAAAGAAAAATTAAAATTGACCAATTTAGGACAATTTTTTTTTAATGAATTACTTATTCAATAATGATGTTTACTTTTTATTTTTTTTTAAAAAGAGTAATAAATATGTATCTTAAATTGTATGAGCACTATAATCAATATATTCATTTTTAGTTGTATAAAAAAATTTGATTGGTTCATATAATTTTATTTATTTATAATATAAATTTATGCATTGGAGTTTTGGATGTGAAGGGAGCTTAGGCGTAACGATAAAGTTGTTGTCTTGTGACTTGAAGGTTGTTCGAGACATGAAAATAGTTTTTGGCAAAACTGTAAGGTAAGACTGCGTATTATAAACATAACATGATCTATCCCTTCCTTGGACCCCGCATGAGCTTTATACATCTAGCTTTAAAGTTTTGGAAGCCACGGAGAGTTTCTTAGTTTGTCTTTTATATATACTAGTAGAGACTCATGCAATATATGAGATATTATTAATTTTTAATATAAAAATATAATTAATTTTAAATTACTAATATTAATATTAAATTAATATATATCTATCTATTATTATGAAAATGTACTTGTTGGAACGTCAAACTTGAAGAAAGGAAAAGAAATCCGGGCTGTCCATTTATTTGGAGATCCAGCGGCTGTTTTCTTTCTTTTGCTATGGGGGCATTGATGTAATTTACTTATTTTCGTTTGTAAAATAGAACAGTAGTGCCGTTGGTTTTTTTTTTTTTTTTTTTCTTCAGCTTTAGATAGATAGCATCGAGAGAGAGGAGACGTCTTCCCCTTCCCTTTCCGCGAGAGTCTTCAGTGCACGAGAGAGCACTTGCAGCGAGTTCCTTCAGCCACGCGAGAGAGTGAGGGGTGCACGAGAGAAGGAGACGACAACAAGAGGAGGCTTGGCGTTGGGGATCTCCAGCCTCCAGCGGAGGTCCACGCACGAGGAAGGGGAAGGTAAGCATAGATCTAGTTTCTTGGGAGAGTTTCTTTTAGGGCAATTAGGGAGGAACATAGGAAGAAGCCTAGGGTTCTTCGCATGTGCGAAGAGGGGCTTTCTTGGGTTGTTCTTGAACTGATTCTTAGAGGAGATCGATAAACCAAGAGAGGTAAATCTGTGTGTACTTGTATTTATTTCCATCGATTTAATATAGCGTCTCCGAAGGTGAGTTCCTGCCGTGGATGTAGGCTAATTTTTGGGCCGAACCACGTAAATGTGTTCTTGTGATTGTGTGATTGACATGTTTATGTTCTGCTGAATTTATGGTTGCTTTACTGAATATTATTTGGTGAATAAATATTTTTCTTGATTAGGCTTGGCACACACGTACATGTTAAAATAAATATGTTTTAGTTTAGGTGTGGTTGTGGTTGATGCTTAGATAAAATCAGACTATTATTGTGGTTTGTTTATAATTGGTTAAAACCTGAAAATTAGAATTAGCAATCAGTTTATACACACAACAAGTGATATTAGAGCCTAACTATGTGATGGGGACCGCTAAGTTTGAAATAGAAAAATTCACCGGAAAAAATGACTTTGGTTTGTGGAGGATTAAGATGTGTGCCATCTTGGTACAATAAGAGCTTGAGGAGGCTCCTCTTGGAGAAAAGAAGGGAGCTTCCACTTCACAATAGAGGAAACTAAATTTTCCCTTCACCGACAAAGTGAAGCCCGAAATCCTCCAAAAGGCACATAGTGCCATTATCTTGTCATTAGGAGACAAAGTGCTTAGGGAAGTTGCCAATGAGGATACGGCAGCTGGAGTTTGGTCAAAACTAGAAAGTTTGTACATGACAAAATCCCTAGCAAATAGACTCCATAAGAAGACTAGACTCTATACCTTTACAATGACCGCTGGAACATCTATTGATGAACATGTAGATGAATTTAATAAAATTCTTTTGGATCTTGCTAAGATTGATATTAGTATAAATGAAGAAGACCAGAAAATTCTTTTATTGAGTTCTCTTGATTCCATATATGAAAATCTTAAAGAAACTATGATGTATGGGAGAGAGAGGCTGACCTTAGAAGATGTGCAAGTGGTTTTGTACTCCAGGGAATTGCACACTAAGTTTGAGTCTAAATCAGGATTAGGGGAAGGGTTAAATGTAAAGGGTAGGTCTGAAAAGAGGGATAAGAAAGGAAAAGGCAAGAGGTCTAAATCAAAGTCTAAGAGCAAAGCACTAAAGTGTTTTTCCTGTTACAAGGAAGAGCATTTTAAGAGGGATTGCCTTGAAAGGAAAAAGGTTGCCAATGCCACCACCTTTGAATCAAAGGGTAAGGCAGCTGTAGTTTTAGATGGGTATGATAGTGCAGAAGTGTTGAATGTCTCTGAGAAAGATTCGGGAAAAGAATGGATATTAGATTCAGGATGTTCCTTCCACATGTGTCCATTGAAAAACTGGTTTGAGTCCTTTACATGCTTAGAAGAAGGTCATGTTGTCCTAGGGAACAATAAGTCATGTCAAATACAGGGTATTGGGACAGTGAGGCTTCTAATGCATGATGGGATTGAAAGAGTGCTAAGAGATGTGAGGTACATACCTGAATTGAAGAGAAACTTGATTTCTCTTGGTAGCTTAGATAAAACAGGGTATACGTTTAAGCCTGAAGGAGGTAGCCTAAGAGTATGTAGAGGTTCACTGGTAGTGATGAAAGGGGTGCCAAAGAATGGGCTGTACACCTTAGTAGGAAAGACAATGATAGGTGAGGCTTCACCTATTAGTCATAGGGTAGAAAATCAGGTTTCCTTGTGGCATAAGAGGCTAGGACATGTTAGCCAACAGGGCCTAAAGGAGCTAGTGAAACAGGGGCTGCTTGGGGATAGGATACTTGAGGAATTGTCATTCTGTGAGGAGTGTGTCTTGGGTAAGTCTACTAGGGTTAGTTTTAAGAAGTCCACTCAGACCACGAAACAGACTTTTGATTACATACATTCAGACTTGTGGGGACCTGCTATGGTTAGTTCTCATGGTGGTTCTAGGTATTTTCTATCAATTATAGATGACTTTTCTAGGAAAGTATGGGTTTATATTCTAAAACATAAAAGTGATACTTTTGAATAGTTTAAAGAATGGAAAACCTTAGTTGAAACTCAAGTTGGCAGAAAAGTTAAAACACTGAGAACATAAAATGGATTAGAATACTTGTCAAATGAATTTTCTGAATTTTGTAAAGCCGAGGGCATTGCTAGACATAGGACTATTAGGGATACTCCCCAACAGAATGGATTAGCTAAAAGGATGAATAAGACTATTCTAGAAAGGGTAAGATGCATGTTAGCCACTTCAGGTCTACCCAAGACCTTTTGGGCAGAGGCGGTAACCACTGCTGTGTACCTTATTAATAGGTGTCCTTCCACAACTCTAAATTTTAAAACCCCTTAAGAAACCTGGTCGGGTAAGCCTGCTAATTATCAGGGTTTAAAAGTTTTTGGGTGCATAGCCTATGCCCGCATTAAAACTGATAAATTAGAGCCTAGGGCTGTTAAATACATTTTTGTGGGATACCCAGAGGGGGTTAAAGGCTATAAACTCTGAGTTGTAGAACTTGGAAAATAAAAATGTATTATTAGCAGGGATGTAGTTTTTAATGAAACTAAAATAGGGGGAAAACTAGAAAATTCAGATGAAAGTGTTAGGTACTCTGATACTAGTGACTTGCAGCTTGAGGTGGAGCAACCCTCCACTTCTCATAGCCATTTAGAAACATATGTTGCAGATTTTGAGGAGCAAAACTCAGAACTAGAAACCTCTGAATTAAGTAAAACCTACCTTCTAGCACGGGATAGGGAGAGGAGGGTTATAAGACCTCCTTAAAGGTATGGGGAAGCTTATATGATAGCTTTTACTCTTTCTGTTGCTGAAACATAAATTGAGGTGGAGCCGAGGACTTTTAGAGAGGCCATGGATAGTAAAGAGGCTGAAAAATAGATTCTTGCAATGCAAGAAGAAATAGAGTCTCTAAACAAGAATAAGACATGGGTGATGGTACCTAGACTGGAAAAATAGAAACTCATAAGATCCAAGTGGATCTTTAAGAGGAAAGAGGGAATCCCTGGAGTTAAACCACCTAGGTATATAGTTAGGTTAGTGGCTAAGGGATTTACACAAAGGGAAGGGGTAGACTATAATGAAATATTTTTCCCTATTGTGAGGCATAGTCCAATTAGAATTTTATTATCTTTTGTTGCTGTACATGACTTGCATTTGGAACAACTTGATGTTAAACTGCTCTCGTGCATGGTACTTTAGAAGAAACAGTTTTTGTGCAATCTCTTGAGGGTTTTGATACAGAAATGAATAAAAATCATGTATGTTTATTAAAGAAATCCTTATATGGGCTGAAACAATCAACTAGACAATGGTATAAACGATTTGATTCTTACATGATTCAAAATGATTTCTGTAGAAGCAATTATGATGGCTGTGTTTATTATAAATTATGTGATAAATGTCATATATATTTGCTATTATATGTTGATGACATGTTGGTTGCTTGTGGAGACTTGGATATGTTAAATCAAGTTAAGTGCATGCTTAAATCTGAATTTGAAATGAAAGACTTAAGACTTGTTAAAAGAATACTTGGTATGGAAATAACTAGAGAAAGGAATAAAAAGCTTCTTTACTTGTCCCAAAAGTCTTATATTTCAAAGATTTTAAAAATATTTGGAATGAGTAATGTTAAATCTACTTCTGTTCTTATTACACAACATGTTAAATTGTCTAGAAAACAGTGTCCTGAAACTGAAATGAGTCACTGTTTATGAATAGAATACCTTATGCTAGTATGGTTGGTAGTGTAATGTATGCTATGATATGTTCTAGACCTGATCTATCTTATGCTGTAAGTCAAGTGAGTAGATTTATGAGCAAACCTGGAAAACCACATTGACATGTTTTAAAACAAATTTTTCAATACTTGTCTGGAACAAAACAACAAGGATTAATATTTGGAAAAAGGGATATGCATTGTGAAATAGGGTTAAAAGGATATGTAGATTCTGACTATGCTGGAAATCTAGATACTTGGAAGTCTTTGTCTGGTATGGTCTTTTCTTTTTTAGGTAGTGCTATTAGTTGGAAATCCCACATGCAGTCGGTGGTAGCCTTGTCTACTACGAAGGCTGAATATATTGCCATGACTGAAGCCTTTAAGGAGGCTACATGGATAAAAGGATTGTGTCTAGAGTTAGGAATGTATAGTGGAACCGTTATAATTTATTGTGACAATCAAAGTACTATTCATTTGGCTAGGAATCATGTTTATCATGATAGGTCCAAACATATAGATGTTAGACTGCATTTTGTGAGGGATATTATTTCCAGAGGTGAAATAGAAGTAAGGAAAATTCCAATAGAGGATAATCCTTCTGATATGATGACTAAAGCAGTACCTAAATCCAAGTTTGAACATTGTTCAAACTTGGTTAACCTTGGAAATTGCTAGTATTTGTTTTGCAGGAACCGCCATAAGAGATGCTAAGGAGGTGCAAGGGTCACAAGCTTGCCAAGGTGGAGAATTGTTGGAATGTCAAGCTTGATGAAAGGTAAAGAAATCTGGGCCGTCCATTTTATTGGAGATCCAGCGGCTGTTTTCTTTCTTTTGCTGTAGGGGCATTGATGTAATTTACTTATTTTTGTTTGTAAAATAGAACAGCAGTGTTGTGGGTTTTTTTTTTTTTTTTTATAGCTTTAGACAGATAGCTGTGAGAGAGAGGAGACGTCTTCCCTTTCCCCTGCCACAAGAGTCTTCAGCGCACGAGAGAGCACCTGCATCGAGTTCCTTTAGTCGCGTGGGAGAGTGAGGGGCACACGAGAGAAGGAGACGGAAGTAGGAGGAGGTTCGACGTTGGGGATCTCCAGCCTCCAGCAGAGGTCCATGCACGGGTAAGGGGAAGGTAAGCACAGATTTAGTTTTTAGGGAGGGTTTCTTTTAGGGAAATTAGGGAGGAACATATGAAGAAGCCTAGGGTTCTTCGTAGGTGCGAAGAGGGGCTTTCTTGGGTTGTTCTTAAACTAATTCCCAAAGGAGATCGGTAAACCAAGAGCGGTAAATTTGTGTGTACTTGTATTTATTTCCACTAATTTAATATAGCATCTCCGAATGTGAGTTCCTGCTATGAATGTAGGCCAATTTTTGGGTTGAACCACGTAAATGTGTTCTTGTGATTGTGTGATTGGCATGTTTATGTTCTGCTGAATTTATGGTTGTTTTGCTGAATATTAGTTGGTAAATAAATATTTTTCTTGATAATGCTAGGCACACATGCACATGTTAAAATAAACAGGTTTTAGTTTAGGTATGGTTGTGGTTGATACGTAGATAAAATCAAACTATTATTGTGGTTTGTTTATAATTGGTAAAACCTAAAAATTAGAATTAGCAATCAGCTTACACACACAACAGTACTTCATTCTTAAATTTAGGTAATTGCTTCATCAATTAAATATCTATTTATTCTTTAACTATTTTGTTTCAATTTAAGCTTAAGATATTATGCATAGGCTTTTCTAGTGATATACTACTTATAAAAATTAGGAAAATAAACTTTAAACAAACATTACTTTTTTGCACATCTTTAATTTTATCTCAAAATCTAACTACTGAATTGAGTTCAATTTGCCAATAATGAATATTTAAATTAATTACTAAAAAATGTCTTTAAATTATTATTTTTTAAATATGGAATAACAATAGTAATTTAAAGATTTCAGTAATAAAGTTTGGATTATATATTCTTATTTCTAGTTGAAAACATGCAATTTATGCGAAATTATAATTTCAAAATCAAAGGTTGTGTGATTTTTTTGTTCTACAACTATCTCAATATGTTTTATTTAAATTTAGGCATAAATAAATTAGGATGTAACATAGTAAAAGATTTTCCAAATTCAGACGTCTCAATTAAATTTGAGTAATGGTAAATAAATTATCAAAATGTATTTTTAATTTATGTACAACTATCTTATATACGCACACATTAGTAGAGAGTTATGTTATGATTATGATACCAAATGATCTTGTTAGGTTGCGATTATGAAGAGAAGTCAGTTAAATAAAAATCAACATCTTAAGAAATTTAGTGATCCTTAATCCACCATTAAAATTCAAATTTTGAGTTAGAATTTTAGAATGGAAGATTAAGTTGAGTCACATGGATGGCTCGATAAATCAGGACCATTATTTTATATTCTTTTGCTTCAAAATCACATTAATCTAGGGCATCCAATCCTAATATCTGTATTATTATTATGTCGTTGAAACAATATACCATGTAGTACCCCACTCTATCCCAAGAGACATGATATTTGCTGCAAAATATTAATACTAATAAGTTAGTTTATGGGATGATTTTAGAATAATTATTACTATATTTATTATTACGTAAAGAAATTTAATAACTATTAGTAGTTACAAAAATTATCAATTCCATTATTATTACAATTTTTAATTTAATTATTATTAGCTATTACAAAATTATAATCATTTTATTCATTGGGGGGTTTTTCAAATATTAATAATTTTATTTATTGTCTCATAAGTTAATTATTTTATTAGAATGTTTATAGAAATAATTAATTCAATCATTATTCAATTACTAATTTATTATTAATAGCAATTAAAAAAATAAAGTACAAATTCAAAATATAAAATTTATAATTCAATTAGTAATGATTACTAAACTTTTTAATTTAGTTATTAATAGAGGTTAAAAAAAATATTAGTTCAGTTATTACATTACCTATCTAAGAAATAAAATATAAAATTATAAGGAGGTTTTATGTAGTGATTTTACTATAGAAGCATAGAGGAGAATATTAAATTGTGAGTCAACCGTATTCTAATTCCTCATAAAAGCATATTACTTATTTTGTCATATTTTTGTTCTTATTTGGTTAATGGACAAAGATGTTCAATTTACTGTTCCATTTTAATATTAATACGCCTCATGACCATCTAGTATCTTGATCAAGTACTTGATGATCATGAATCATGAAGGAGCGCTATGTCCAATTTTAAGTTTTGTTGTTAGATTGGTCTTAGCATGTATTTTTTAATATATTTAAGTTGCCAGACCATTAAATATTGAGTGCGCTGCATAAATAGGCATTTTTTACTTTAAGATCCTCAAAGGCATGCACAAATATAGCCCCGAGATTCGTAATTGGATTTATTTTATTGTGCAATTAATTTTAAATTTTATTATTTATCTTGTTTTTTAATATTGAGAGACTTTGCATAGATAGAGACCCTCTACGACATGTATTAATAACATAACCATGAGATTCATCATTGACTTAATTAGATTGAATTTTTTCAAAATTGAACTTTAGATTGTATTATGATGTAAGAACCAATTAGTTCAATGAGAAGAGCAACCAAACATGCGATGAGAAGAAACAAAATCCATTAAACAAAACAAGAAGTGCAAGTGTGCAACTTATGGCATACATAAAAAGGGAACTACTTGCAATTACCTACCTAGAATAAAGAAACTAAGATCATAGAATCTACCACATGACTTATTCTAACATATAAGAGGATCTACTATACAAACCTACTTTCCTAAGACTTCCAACTTTTCCAAAATAAGAATGAAAACAAACAAAACCCAAACTTCATGTTACAAAAAAGATTTTTTCTTCTTCATGTTTTATTAATTTTTTTTAAATTTTTTTGGCAAATTCAGAACACTAATATATGAAAACATGTAAAATAAAACCGTAGAACACTAAAAATTAGCCCTAGCATTTTTAAAGAAAATTTCTTTGATTCTTTTGATTTTTTTTTGATTTTTTTTTTACTTTTATTAACAAAATTGAAACCCTAATAATAATAATAATAATAATAATAATAACAATAATGTAGACACCCTAATTTTTACTACGTCTCCCTAATCGATGAAGTGCATGAGGTCAATGAAATTTTAAAGCACCCTTTTAGAGTAGTCATTTGAATCTTAAAGTTTGAACACAAAATCCCGTCCATGTGAAAGTCCTAGTCATGTGAGTTCAATCCATGGTCTAAGTGTGCGCTCGTTCATTAGATTAAGTCCATAGTTTCTTTACACCATGTTCCATGAGTCATTTTCCAATTAAGTCCATAGGTGTTTTTGCTACAATTGAGTACTTAGTTTTCTTTCCAGTTGTGAAGTCAAATTCATATGTCCTAGTAAGTATAGTGGAGTCGGTGTTATTAATTCCTTAACCAAGTAATTCAGTCCACATTGTTGGAATTCAATTAGTGTTAAGAAGATCATGTAAAGTTCTTTTAATAAAATCTTGGTCAATTGAAAATTGTGTTAGGTGATCATGTTGTTTAAAAAAATCAACCCTTGTTCTTTTTATAATTACCATTGAATTTATTTTACTTTGAGTCCAATGTTAATTTAAATCATCCATGTGGCTATTAGAAAAAAAGGTTGACATTTTTTTCAAAGGGCACGTGCCCAATAGGATACAGTATAAGGTCAAAAGATACATTGTGAAATATAGGGAAAATACATTGCAAAATACAAGGGAAATACAAAAGGAAAATCTTCAAGAGGGACCAAGCCGTGTCTATGCACTGGGGAATATTCTAAGGCGTCTGCAGGATCCCTATTCACTAATGTAGAAACAAATCCGAATGAATCAAAGCAGTTAAACGGGAAAATAAAAAATCCAAAGAAGCATGCGTAGAGATACCTTGACTTTGAATCAATTTGGAAACAATACTTAAAAAAACATATTGCATAAATTAGTAAAAATTTGGATTGTATCCCCTCAAATTCTTGGTCACACTCTTCATAGAATGGAGAATCGGCCATATTGCAAGAAGAGGGGATCACATTGCCATAGAAAGGAAAGCAAGTGATAGGATTGCCGCTTAGAAGGAAAGGAGGAAGAAAGGAAAGATCAGACCTTGCCTAAAGTAACCTAAGACTGACCCTATAAATAGAGGAATCTCGCACAGAAAGATGGACAGTAGGGAGCGAATAGACAGATGGAGGAAAGGAGCATGCAGATAGAAGAAGAGAGAGAAGACCTGGAGAATTCAGAAGCAGTATGAGGAGCTTCTGAAGAAAGTTCAAAGTAGCAGCAATCCTAAAGATTCCAGAAGGTTGGAGTCATCTCCTCAGAATGCATACCCACTGGTGCCTGACTACTAACACTTAGAAGAACACACTCATCAGTGCATCCGTCCAATACATAGAAGCATACCTCCCTCTAGGCTACTCCAGACTAACACTAAAAGCTATTCCAGAATAGACTCACAGAGAAGGAAAAGAATATTAGGGGAGTTGGAGATTGTAGGTAAGATTTGCTTCCTTTCCTTATTCTAATCTGCCTTAATAAACTGTTAGTGCATATATTGGTAGCAAAGACTCGAATCCTAGCCTCAACCTGAACCTTAACCAGAACTTGAACCTGAACCCTAAGATGCAACCCAACCATCACAAACCTACAACCAAACCTCATGAACCTGTAACCAAACCCCCATAAGAACCTGAACCACACCTACAACCAAACCCCCATGAACCAAGCAGAACCAATCTCCCATGAACTAGAGCCGACAGAACCAGACAGAACCAAACCCAAGAATCGAGCCCACGAAAGAACCAAGCTTAATTCTTTAAAAAAAAAAAAAAAACCGAGCTCCTACCTTGTTTTAAAAAAAATAACCCAACCTTCATTTAAAAAAAAAAAACACCTTCATTTTAAACAACCTATGCCCAACCTTCACTTTAAAACAATCCAAGCCCACAAAGAACCAAGCCCAACTCATTTTAAAACAATTCCCAGGCCCAACTCATTTTAAAACAAAACCCAGGCCCAACTCACTTTAAAGCAAAACCCAGGCCCAGCTAGTTTTAAAACAAAACCAAGGCCCAACTCATTTTAAAACAAACCCAGGCCTGAACCCATTTTAACAAAAACAAACCCAAGCCCAAAACCATTTTTAAAACCCAAAGCCCAAACCCAGCCTGGAACCCATCCGAGCCCACAAGGACCTAAAGGTTGACTCATTCAAGTCAACCTAGGAAAGATTTTTTGGGGTTCGAAAGAGTTAACTCGTCCATGAACCTAACCACAACTCAATGGAGTTCCAGAGAAAACACAAGCACGCAAAACCCTAGAATCACTAGATCCAAAATACACATCCGAACAAAAAAAACAATAGCACTCGAATCACAAACAAAATAGCACTCAAATCACAAACACAACAGTACTCGAAACACCATAACAATAGCACTTGAATCACACACACACAATCACACAAGGAAAACATAAACAAAGAAAAGGGAAAGGGGGTACTTGTCATGTCCTGAACTCGAAAATGGGCCCCAAGTGTGAATTTAGTAACCTAACCTGTCTCTGTACCAATTAAAACATACTTGATACTACACCGCATGAGGGTTTGATCTCGTGGGGTACACGTACACCCTATACACATTTACATACATATACATACACATCACATACGCAATAGAAATGTTCTTTATAATACATACAACGTACCATATCAATGCCTATACATAACTAGAGTCTACATTTCAAAATACAGTATGTAACCCGTGTACTGCCCTAAACCCTTAAACCTGGTCCCGTGCATTATTTCCTAAACATCATGATAATCCATAAATAAATTCATATATATGTAGCGAAAAACAAAACTATGATCCTCAATCATAAAAATAAATACCAGAGTTTACAAATTCTATCCATATTCCATAATAGTCATTCATCACTTGTATTCCCATAAATGCACATATCTCCAAAAATATTCAATATTCACAACACCAGTATGTTCCACAATCATCCATAAAATCCAAAAGACTTAAACATAAAACATAACTTATATACATCCCAAAATATCATCAAAATGTTTATACCCTTTCTCTTTCTATAAACCAGAAAATGCTATCAACCTTAAGCTTCTCTAAGCTCACTTACATGGGGGTCCTGAAAAGATAAATTTGTAATCGGGTGAGACACATCTCAGTAAGGGAAAGAAATAATAATACATTAAAATAGTGTGTGGTCAACATGAGATTGTAGTCAACATTTTAATATCATTTGCAAATCATTATTAATATCATTTGCATAACTTATATACATCCCAAAATATCATCAAAATGTTTATACCCTTTCTCTTTCTATAAACCAGAAAATGCTATCAACCTTAAGCTTCTCTAAGCTCGCTTACATGGGGGTCCTGAAAAGATAAATTTGTAATCGGGTGAGACACATCTCAGTAAGGGAAAGAAATAATAATACATTAAAATAGTGTGTGGTCAACATGAGATTGTAGTCAACATTTTAATATCATTTGCAAATCATTATTAACATAATTCTAAAATCATTTTCTGAACCTAATCAAACACATACAAAATATTTACTCACGAGACTACCCAAGGACAAGGGTGATTACCCGGCCATACAAGTAGCACCCCTCTGCTCTGATACATTAGGCAGCCCAAAGGTAACAATTGAAGCATACCAGAGCACTCACCTTACTCAGTAAGCCCTCAAGTGATAAATTAATCCCGTACTCACACTGTTCATACAAAAGTTTACCAGTGAAGGCCCCCGAGAATAGGGAAATCTACCTGCCTATACAAATAGTTTCCCTCTGCCCTAACGCGTTATGCAGCCCACTGCTACATCTGATACTACTAGTGTACTCGCCTTTTTTAGCAAACCCTCAGGAAAAGAGTTTGCCCCGCCCTAGCGTAACATGTTCTACAAACATAAATACTTGATAATACCATAATACATTATTCTATTTGTTGTTATTCAACAATCCATAACTGTTCATGTTCATAACTTTAGCATGTCATAACATTTCACTTTACGCAAACTTTGACATTTTACATCGTTCACATTTCATATTTCATATCTATTTCATTCAAATTTCCATTTCATTTCATTTTCATTTCATTCATTCATACTACAACTCTTTTTAGCTGTACATCAGTTAGTCCACATAAATATATGCTAAAATTTGCTAACATAACTCCTTTTAACTGTCATCAATTAGTCTACAGCTCCTTTTAGCTGTCATTGTATACATGGTTGCATTATCAAATACAAGCAACATGGTTCTTATAACATTTCATTAACAATGCATTTCTTACATAGCCTGCATCTCATACATAGAACATATGTTCAAATAACATCACTATCCATTCATGCCACACATTTTAGTAATAAAATTCATACATTGCTTGTAAAATAAGCCAACCAAAGTTTAATGTTTATATACTGAAATATACCTTCATTTCTTACATAATTATCTTGAAATATTTTCCACTTTCATAAATTCATTTTCACATATACGTAGCTAAATAAGCAAGCCTAAGCTCAGAAAATATAATTTACACGGCATTTTACACCCACATGAAACAAATATATATATATATAACATAATCCATTTTCATTTAATTCATGAAAATCTGATTTAATATATATAAATTTCCTCCTTACCTGAATCCTCGAATTACACCAACATGTATCCCAAACTGATGCCTGTGATGCTCACCCGGTACCTGGTTCAAAAACTCTAGTTTAATTAAATAAACCCCAAATAAACTATTATTTCTGCATTTTCTCAACTTAATAACATCAAATAACCTTTTGAAAACCCAAATTGAGAATCCAGATCCTTACCTCAACTTAGGAGGGTTTCCCAAAAAGCCCAATTTAGAAAATTGATCTGCTAGATTTGTAAAGAATCTTCCTTAGAACACTGTAACAACTTCCATTTAGCGATTCGGGCTGAATCCAGGCTGGATTCTTAGAGAGAAGGGAGAGGAGGCGAGTTAGAGAGATAAAATCAAAGGAAAATTGATTTCCTTCGCGTGGAAGCAACCCCGGTTCAATTTATAAACGCTGTTGCCACGTGGACTCGTCGATGAACCACTGAAGAACACTTGTCGACAAGGTCGTGAGCTCATCAACGAGTTTCATAACAGCCAAAACCCTCTCGGTTAATCCTCATCGGCGAGACATACATACTCGACGATGAGTTTTTGAAGATCTCTCATCGACGAGAAAATTCTACTCATCAACAAGCACCTGTTTGTACCCTTTTTCAATTTCTTTTCCCTTTTTCTCCTAAACTTTTCTTTTCTCCTCTTTTCCTTTATTCCTTATTTATATTTTTCATCTATTATTTTTCCTAATTATTTTATCATTAAAATTTTCCAAGTCATTACATTCTTTCCCCCTTAATAAATTTCGTCCTCGAAATTTTACTTATTAATCATTCTTTCATGTCATTAGAATTCATTAAGTCATACCATTCAATATGTATATCACCCAAATCCCTTCATTATTTACAATTAATCATATCATCATAAACATTTAGATTATCATGTATATTGCTCAATCATCCATAATTGAATTAATTTATAATTTCCTTAATCATAAATCCATACCTGCTTCTCTGATGGCATCATTCTCAGCCTAAAGTGTATACAGTCAGGGTGGAGCACCTATTCCAAGTGGTACCTATTGTTTTCCCCGATCTTGGTTCTGAACAGATTCCATAGGCATTGGTTTCCATCAATTTTTCTTAATATGCCCTGGCTTACTGCACCTGAAACAAGTCGGAGTGCCAAACCAGCATTCACCCTTATGCCTTTTATTACATTTCTGGCATACAGAGTCCACTGGCTCTTTTCTTTTCTTCCCTGATCCCTGACTAATATCGGCTTGAAAATTAGATGGTGTAGGCCTCTTCTTCTACTTTGAACTTTCTTCCCTAATCCCTGACTAATCTCGGCCTGAAAACTAGATGGTGTAGGCCTCTTCTTCTACTCTGAAGGCACAGTGCTGCTCTGAATACTTTTTTCCAGCACTGAAGTTTTATCAACTAATTCTGAGAAAGTATGAACCTGAAATCCCACCACCAACTCGTATATCCTATTTCTTAGGCCTTTTTCAAATTTCCTAGCCTTCCGTACCTTATTTGGAATCAGAAATAGTGCGAAGCGAGAAAGCTCCACAAATTTTGCTGCATACTCCGCAACGATCATCTCCCTTTGCGTCAGATTAGTGAACTCTTCAATCTTTTCCTCTTTAATAGATGAAGAAAAATACTTGTCAAAGAACAGCTCTTTGAATCTCTACCAGGTAAGAGCTATATTTTCCAGCCTTTGGTTTTCTAGAAGGTTCAAAGAAAGCCACCAATGTTTTGCTAGTGGCATAACGGACCTTCTGCTCATCCGTGCAGTCGAGTACAACCATGATCTCCTCTATTTCTTGTACCCAATTCTCTACAGCCACAGGATCAGATCCTCCTACAAAGTCTGGAGGGTTTATCCTCATAAACTCCTTAATGCTGCAGCCTTGACCTGAAGGTGGACAGCTCTGTTCTTTAGGATCCTTCTTCATCTCTGCCCTAACCTGGCGGGCTATACCCTGCAACACTTTGGAGGTATCAATGTCCTCTTCACTGGAAGTATTTGAACCTTCCCTTCCTTCAACTTCTACATTCTCATCTCTAGAGTCCATCCTGAAAATAGGATAGAAAAGAGATAAGAATTCCATTTCAAAACGCCAACCACACAATTATATAATTTAAATCCAACATACATCCAAGTTCTTCATATAAGGACCAGTCTCAAAATTCAAAAATGAAATCATTTAAGGTTTACCGTGGATTTTATGAGGCCATCGACTGCGTCAGAAAAATCATAGGAAATCGTCGACGTACTTCCGCCTCTAAACTACAAAACAAAATCCTATACTTCCCTATACCAAACCTACTTCTCAACACCTAACCTATTCATCTAATATCCTTATCCTAACTATTTCTTATACTCTGGTATAAATCATTCCTAAGTTTGCAGAATCCCAAAATTTATTGCTCTGATACCAACTTGTGATGCCCTGAACCCTTAAACCTGGTCCGGTGCATTATTTCCTGAAAATTCTAATAATCCATAAATAAATTCATATATGCACAACGAAAAACATAACTATGATCCTCAATCATAAAAATAAATACTAGAGTTTACTAATTCTATCCATATTCCATAATAGCCATTCATCACCTGAATTCCCATATATACACATATCTTCAAAAATATTCAATATTCACAACACTAGTATATTCCACAATCATCCATACAATCTAGAAGACTTAAAACATAAAACATAAAACATAACTTATATACATCCCAAAATATCATCAAAATGTTTATACCCTTTCTCTTTCTATAAACCAGAAAATGCTATCAACCTTAAGCTTCTCTAAGCTCGCTTATGTGGGGGTCCTGAAAAGATAAATTTGTAATCGGGTGAGACACATCTCAGTAAGAGAAAGAAATAATAATACATTAAAATAGTGTGTGGTCAACATGAGATTATAGTCAACATTTTAATATCATTTGCAAATCATTATAAACATAATTCTAAAATCATTTTCTGAACCTAATCAAACACATGCAAAATATTTACCCACGAGACTACCCAAGGATAAGGGTGATTACCCGCCCATATAAGTAGCACCCCATTGAAGCATACCAGAACACTCACGTTACTCAATAAGCCCTCAAGTGATAAATTAATCACGTACTCACATTGTTCATACAAAAGTTTACCAATGAAGGCACCCGAGAATAGGAAAATCTACCCACCCATACAAATAGTTTTCCACTGCCCTAGCGCGTTATGCAACCTACTACTACATCTAGTACTACTAGTGCATTCACCTTTCTCAACAAGCCCTCAGGCAACGAATTTGCCCCTCCCTAGCATAACATGTTCTATTAACATAAATACTTGATAATACCATAATACATTATTCTGTCTGTCGTTATTCAACCATCCGTAACTGTTTATGTTCATAATTTTAGCATTTCATAACATTTCACTTTACGTAACCTTTCACATTTTACATCGTTTACATTTCATATTTTATATCCATTTCATTCACATTTCCATTTCATTTCATTTTCATTTCATTCTTTCGTACTAAAGCTCCTTTTAGCTATACATCACTTAGTCCACATAGATATGCGCTAGAATATGCTAACATAGCTCATTTTAGCTGTCATCAATTAGTCTACAACTCCTTTTAGCTGTCATTGTATACATTGTTATATTATCAAACACAAGCAGTATGGTCCTTATAACATTTCATTAACAATGCATTTCTTACATAGCTTGCATCTCATACATATAACATATGTTCAAACAACATTACTATCCACTCATGCCACACATGTTAGTAATAAAATTCATACATTACCTATAAAATAAGCCAACCAATATTTAACGTTTATATATTGAAATATACCTTCATTTCTTACATAATTATCCTGAAATATTTTCCACTTTCATCAATTCATTTTCACATATATGTAGCTAAATAAGCAAACCTAACCTCAGAAAATATAATTTAATTGTTTGCATTTTATACCCACATGAAAAAGATATACATATATGTATATAACATAATCCATTTTCATTTAATTCATGAAAACCTGATTTAATATATATAAATTTCCCCCTTACCTGAATCCTCGAATTACACCAACAGGTATCCCAAACCGATGCTTGTGATGCTCACCTGATCCCTGGTTCAAAGACCCTAGTTTAATTAAATAAACCCTAAATAAAATATTATTTCTATATTTTATCAACTTAATAACCTTAAATGACCTTTTAAAACCCAAACTGAGAATCCAGATCCTTACCTCAACTTAGGAGCGTTTCCCAAGAAGCATAGTTTAGAAAATTGATCCACTAGATGTGTAGAGAATCTTCCCTAGAACACCGTAGCGACTTCCGTTTAGAGATTCGAGCTGAATTCTAAGAGAGAAGGGAGAGGAGATGACTTAGAGAGAGAAAATAGAATGAAAATTGATTTCCTTCATGTGGAAGCAACCTCGTTTCAATTTATAGACGCTGCTGCCACGTGGACTCGTCGACAAACCACTAAAAAACACTCATCGACAAGACCGTGAGCTCTTCGACGAGTTTTAGAATAGCCAAAACCCTCTTGGTTAATCCTCGTTGATGAGACGTACATACTCGGCGACGAGTTTCAGAAGATCTCTCGTCGACAGGAAAATTCTGCTCATCGATGAGCACCTATTTGTACCCTTTTTAAATTTCTTTTCCCTTTTTCTCCTAAACTTTTCTTTTCCCCTTTTTTCCTTTATTCCTTATTTATCTTTTTCATTTATTATTTTTCCTAATTATTTTATCATTAAAATTTTCTGGGTCATTACACTCCAGGTGTCTACAAAACCAACCATGACAATCTGGTTACAAAATCCGTACTTACACAAGTACTATATGCAGCTAACCGACAACCATGCTCTTGTTATGTTAGGACGCTAGTGACGGCTACTTGAAGGGCCTGAAAATATTTGTATAATTGGGGTGAGACACCTCTTAGTAAGGAAGAAACAGGTTATATCAGTGTGTGGCATATAAGTGTTATTTCGACATAAAATATAACACAATACAGTTATAGTATCTTCACAATCCAATTATAGTACATAAGATACAAAACATACGGTTAGTGTCATCACACTTTTTGGCTAAAATTGGCCACATTACACGGAGCACCTGATAACCTACAATAACTGAAGCCCCACAGCGATATCATTGCTAATACAGTGTCCACTCACACCCATCGGTGACCAACCACAACAAACAGGTGATATTTCACACCATCGGATATAGAGCCGGACACTCTCGCCCATGGTATTTAGCCGAGACATGGCTTTTGCCTACAGTAATTAGTTGAGATGTGGCAAATTTCAAAAAACCTAGAACAATTTTGGAACTTGTTCTTATACCTCTCAACTTACGGTACTTAGCCGTCACTGCTGTTTTACAAACCTGGAACATTTTACATACAACAGTTCATTCCACACTTATTTGGTATACAACAAATCATATTATTTTCATTTCGAGAATATAGTTTAATACAAATATAAGTACGGTCATCTCAATATCACAGTTTTATACAACATACAGTTTTCCAAAAAAAATAGAGATGATACTCAAAATCCCAAAATTTTTCCAAAACAATAACCCAAAATTCCCGTATTTTTACCCAATAGATTTTCCCAAATAAGTATCCAAATCATATATACAATCGTAAACTACATGTTTACCAATTCCGATTTCAAAAATAACTGATATAAATAGAATCCCCTTACCTTTACCCGAATACCAAAACATGAACTCTATGGCTCCAAAACTACAAACCGAGTTCCCAAAACCTAAACAACGAAGAACAATACTTCCTTACAATACGAAATCAGACTCTTACCTCAATTTTGGGTCAAAACCCAAAAATCCTTGAAACGAAATTTCGATACTCTATGAACGTAGAGACTCTCCTCCTGATCCACGTAGCAATGTCGAATTGTTGATTCTGGCAACAGACGGCTCGAAATCTTAGAGAGAGAGAGAGAGAGAGAGAGAGAGAGAGAGAGAGAGGATTTTGTTTTCTTGTTTTCTTAACCCTGAAGCAATGGAAAATTCAACTTATAGACCTTTGACTTGGCCAGACTCATTGACGAGATGGTGTCCTCATCGACGAGCCACAAAAGGAAGTTTGTTGACGTCAAGGTGAACTCGTCGACTAGCCTGAGATTTTAGGATTTCCCAAAATCCCTCTGTATCTCCTCGTTGACGGGTTACTGAATCTCATTGCTGAGCTGCACAAGAGACTTCTTCGATAAGAAAAGAAGCCTCGTCGACGAGCCCTGCTGATTTTTATACCTTTTAATTTTCCTTCTCTTTTCTTATTTATTTAATACACTTATCTCAGGTTGCGTTCTTACAACCTCCCCTCTTTACAAAAATTTCATCTTCGAAATTTGTAATCTCTCATTTACCAACTCGACAACATACCCAAGCGCATGCCCAACTCTAGAAAGAGCTCACAATATCACACACTCCCTCAGAGAATAACCACACAACATTACTACAATAACAGAATATTACATACATACATACCCATACCGATCCTGCTATCAAAATTATTACTCAAAACAATTGTGGATATTTCCGGCGTATTTCCATCTCTAACTCCCAAGAAGCTTCCTCAACTGCGTGATTCGGCCATAGTACCTTTATTAACGATATCTCCTTGGTATGCAGCTTTTAAACTTTACGGTTCAAAATATGAACGGGTATCTCCTCATACGCCAAAGCATCCTCAATCTCTAAGGATTCGTAACTAATCACATGTGACCCGGCACATACCTTCTCAACATGGATACATGGAACACATCATAGATCCTCGAGAGAGCTAGGGGTAGTGCAATCCTATAGGCCATCAAACCCACTCGTTTCAGTACTTCAAATGATCCAATATACCTCAGGCTCAACTTGCCTTTCTTCCCGAATCTCATCACCCTTTCATCGGAGTGATTTTTAGAAATATCTTACCCTTTACCTCAAATTCCAACTCACGGTGGCGAACATCCACGTAACTCTTCTGCCGACTCTAAGTCAATTTAATCCTATCCCTGATCAACCAACCTTTTCAGAAGCTTGCTGTACGAGCTCAGGTCCCAACACCTGTCATTCATCGACCTAGTACAGAGGAGATCGACACCTCTGACCATACAATGCCTCGAATGGTGCCATATTGATACTAGCTTGGAAACTATTGTTATAGGTAAATTTTACTAATGGTAGAAATTGAATCCAACTATCGCCGAAGTCTAATACACAAGCCCGTAACATATCCTTTAAGATCTGTATTGTCCTCTCTGAGTGTCCGTCTGTAATGACTTAGAAATTAAAACTATTAAAATAATTAGGAAATATAATAAATGAAATGGATTAATGGATAATAAGGAAAAGGAAAGATTTTAGAGGAAGGAACAGTGGGCCTCGTTGACGAATGTTCTGTCTTCGTCGACGAGTGTCCTTCTAGAGATTGTGGACAAACTCCAGTTCCTCATTGACGAAGAAATCCCGAGAGAGTAATTTTGAACTTTAAATTTCATCGACGAATGTATTTTCTCGTCGATGAAGTCTCTTTATTGGCTCGTCGACAAACCCTGCCTTCTCGTCGACGAATCCACGTGGCAATAATGTGTATAAAAGGGATAAGGAAGCTTCATTGTGAAGAAAAACAAATTTTCTTCATTTCTCTTACTAGAAAGTCATTGTCTCTCTCTTCTCTCTTCAAATCTAGCCCGGATTCAGCCCGAATCGCTAAACGAAAGCCGCTATGGCGTTTTAGGGAGGATTCTCTACACACATCTAGTGGATCAGTTTCTTAAACTAGGCTTTTTGGGGAATGCTCCTAAGTTGAGGTAAGGGTATGGATTCTCAGATTTGAGTTTTTATAAGTTTATTTAAGGCTATTAAGTTGAGAAAATGTAGAAATAGTAGATTATTTGGGGCTTATCTCATCAAACTAGGGTTTTAATTTAGGGTCCAAGTGAATGCCGCGGGTATCGGTTCGGGGATCCTGCCGGCGTAGTTCAGAAGTCAGGTAGGGGGAAATTATATATTAAATCAGGTTTTATGAAATAAAGATAATGAATTATGTTATATTTATGTATATGTTTTGGTATGGGTTTTAAAATGCCAACCATGTAAATTATGTTTTCTGAGCCTAGCGCCGCTTATTTAGCTATGTATATGTGAAAATGAACTGATGAAAGTGAAAGGTATTTTCTGGGAAATTATGTAAGAAATGCTAAATGTGGGTTAACTTATTTTACAAGGAATATGTATGAATTTTATTACTAAATTGTGTGGCATAAGTAAATGTAAGTTCTGTGCATATGTACATTATATGTATGAGATGCAGGCAAAGTAAGTAATGAATAGAGAATAAAATATGAAATAAACTATGCTGCTTGTGTATGTTAATGCAACCATGTAAATGTATGACAATTTAAAGCCATGTTAGCAGATTATAGCGCATTTCTGTGTGGACTAATTGATGACAGCTAAAAGGAGATGTGTTAGCAGATTCTAACTCATTTCTATGTGGACTAACTGATAATGACTAAAGAGTGGCTGTAGTACGAATGAATGAAATGACAATGAAATGAAAATGGAATGAAATGTGAAATGTGAACGATGTAAATGGGAAAGAATCACTTAAAGTGAAATGCAATGCAATGTTTAAGTTATGAACGTGAACATATGTGAATGGTTGAATAATGACAAAAAGAATAATGTATTATGATATTAGAAGTATCTATGCTCGTAGAACATGTTACGATTGGGAGGGGTGTACTCTTCGCCTGAGGGTTTGTTGAGAAAGGTGAGTGCGCTAGTAAATTCAGATGTGGCAGTAGCTGCATAACGTACTAAGGCAGAGGGAACCTACTTGTATGGGCGGGTAGACTTCCCTATCCTTGGGGCCTTTACTGGTAAACCTTTGTTTGAACTGTGTGAGTACAATATCAATCCAACACTAGAGGGCTTACTGAGTAAGGTGAGTGCCCTGATATGCTTTAGTAGTGACCTTCGGGTTGCCAAATGTATCATAGCAGAGGGGTGCTACTTGTATGGGCGAGTAATCACCCCTATCCTTAGGTAATCTCGTGGGTTAAATATTTTGCATGTGATTGGTTAGGTTTAGAGAATGATTTCAGAAATTATGCTTATGATTTTCAAATGTTAAATATTATGTTGTTATATAAACCCCATGTTAGGCACACGCTGTTTTAATATATTATTTTTTCCCTTACTGAGATGTGTCTCACCCGAATATGAATATTTCTTTTTCAGGACATCCTTGAGGTCTAGCTTAGAGAGCTTGAGGGTTTATAGCATTTTTGAGGATTACAAAGAGAAAAGGTATATTTTGATAATACTGTTGGGTTGTATAAAGTTTAAGTTTATGTTTTAAGTCTGCTGAGAAAGGAATGATTGTGAATATTGTTTTTGTGGATTGAGTTTTTGGAGGTATGTAGATTTGTGAATACTGGTGGTTGAATGGTTAATAGGGATTATAGGTAGAAATAGTAAACTCTGGTATTCTATTTATGGAGATTATGTTTATGTTTTCCACTGTGTATATATTGATTTATGGATTATCAGGATTTTATCAGGTATAACGCACTAGACCTGGGTTTAAGGGTTCGGGGCATTACACCGCCAGTCTAGGGGTGGAACACTGTACTAAGTGTAAGTTTCATCCCCAGTGCTTCCTGTATGCTTTTCCAGAATTGAGAAGTGAATCTCGGGTCTCGATCTGAAACAATGGACACCAGTACCCTATGCATTCTGACTATCTCTTGCACATATAGGTCTGCTAGCCTACTCAAAGAGTAGCTAACCTTCATCGGTACAAAGTGAGCAGATTTTGTCAACCTATCCACGATCACCCAAATTGCATTCAGCCAATGAAGAGCTGGTGGCAGTTTGGTAACAATGTCCATGGAAATATGCTCCCATTTCCTCTCTAGAATACTCAATGGCTGCAACGGCCCTGCTGACCTTTGATGTTCAGTCTTCACCTACTAACACGTCAGACATTGCTCCATGATCTGAGAAATCTCCCTTTTCATGCCACTCCACTAGAAAGATTCGCGCAAATCCGAATACTTCTTCGTACTACCCAGATGTACCATATACAAAGAACAATGCGCCTCTTCCAGTATCGTCCTCTTTATACCCTTGTCGTTTGGAATGCACAGTCTGGTCCTAAACCTCAGCACACCTCCCTTAAAGATGTTATCACACACTGTTCATCATATAAGTAGTGTCTTCAGATTTTCAATGCATATACTACTGCCACTCTCACGCCCCAAACCTGCAGATGGGTCCCGGGTGTGAGAATAGTAACCTAACCTATCTCTGTATCCATTAAAACATAGATGATACAATACAATAAGAGGGTCGGACTCCGTGGGGTATACAAATGCCCTATACACATACACATATACATCCATACTCATCCAATACATAGCGAAAAATGTTTCATCTATCCATATAACATACCATATCAGAGTCTATACGACACTAGGATATACAACCCATAATTACAAAGCATACCCCGGGTGTCTACAAAAACCTTCACGACAACCCGATTACAAAAACTCGTACCTAAATAGGCACTAACAGCAGCTAATGACACCCCCACTTCCAAATGCTAGGATGCTAATTACGGCTACTTGAAGGACTTGAAAAAAAACATTTGTACGTATATTTGAGGTGAGACACCTCTCAGTAAGGAAGAAAGCATATTATATCAGCGTGTGGCATACCAGTATTATTTTACATAAAACATAACACTATACAATACAATATAGTTCAAAAACATTTCCATACAATTCCATACAGTTTCATATAGTTCCAGTATTTTCACAAATCCATTCCAGTACATAATATACCCAAAACATACGGTCAATTTCGTCACACTAATACGCAACTACGCTATGAAACCCAAAGCTTCACAGCGATTACATTGCCAATAAGATGTACCTCGCATAAATACACAACTAGTCCATGAAACCCGAAGCTTCACAACGATTACATTGCCATTATAGTGTAGCTCACACCCCTTGGTGACCAATCGGGATACAAGTGATATTTCACACCTTCGGATATAGAGC
The DNA here is from genome assembly GCF_029873635.1 of Malania oleifera. Classification (NCBI taxonomy): domain Eukaryota; kingdom Viridiplantae; phylum Streptophyta; class Magnoliopsida; order Santalales; family Ximeniaceae; genus Malania; species Malania oleifera. Next base: position 36,964,669 of record NC_080429.1, on the reverse strand, counting down.
CGGACACTCTTGCCCACGGTTTTGACACCGGTACATGGCGCAACATATGGTAATTAGCTGCCACATAGCTGTTTCAGCGTACAGTAATTAGATGCCATTTGCCGATTTCACAAAACCTAGAATCATTTTGAAGCTCACACTCCTATACATATCAGCGTACGGTAATTAGTCGCCACATAGCAGTTTTACAAAATACCTGGAACAATTACATACAACCATACATACCACACTTATTTGGTTTATGAAAAATCATATCGTTTCTAATTCTAGTATAAAATTTTATACAAATATGGATAACAATCATCTCAATAATACAGTTTAAAAAAAACAGATAGTTTTCTAAATAAAGAAGAGATGATACCTGAAATTCCTAAATTTTACCAAAAAATGTAACCCAAAAATTCCGTATTTTACCCGATAGATTTTCCTAAATAAGTTACCAAAACATACATACGATCGTTGCCTGCAAGCTTACCGAACCCGTTTTCAAAAAGTAACTGATATAAACTGAATCCCCTTACCTTAACCCGAATTTCACTATGAACTCTACGGTCCCCAAAACTACGAACTGAGATTCCAAATCCTACAAATCATAGTACGATACATGCTTACAATCCTTACTACTATACGTATTCTGAAATAGAAACGAAAACCGAGCCTTACCTTGATTTTGGCCTAAAACTCGAAACTGCTTGAAACGAGATTCCGATCTTCTAGAAACGTAGAGAATCCTCCCCTAATCCTCGCAGTAACATTGGATTTATGAATCAGGCGACGAATGGCAAAGAAATCTAGAGAGAGAGAGATCTACAAGTTCTAGAGAAAGAGGGAGAGGATATTTGAGGTTACTTAGCTCCAAAGCAACCCATTTGGATATTTATAGCCCTTTGACTCGGCCGCCCTCATCGATGAATTGGCATCCTCATCGATGAGTCCGCCATTACTTTCGTTGACGAGACGGTGGCCTCACTGACGAGTTGAGGTTCCAGATTTTTCCAAAATCCTTCGGGATCTCCTCGTTGACGAGACACTGAATTTCATCACCGAGAACAAAAGGGACTTCGTCGACGAACTCTGGCTTCGTCGATGAAGCTTGCCCAAATTACCACATTACCCCTTTTTCGAATATCAAATCCATATATCATAGTTCAGGTTCTTACAGTCGCCAACTCTAGACTATGCGTTGGATAATTCTTCTCGTACTCCTTGAGTTGTCGAGAAGCATAAGCAATTATATTCCCCTGTTGCATCAGCACACACCCGTCAGCGATGCGTCGCTATAAATCACAAAACCACCATCCCCAGATAGGATAGTTAAAACCGGAGCAGTGACCAGTCGGTGTTTCAACTTTTGAAAACTTTGCTCACACTCGTCGGTCCAATCAAATCTCACACCCTTTCTCGTCACCGTGTTAGAGGGCCGGATAACTTAGAGAATCCCTCCACAAACTGCCGGTAATACCCAGCCAGTCCTAGGAAACTCCGAACATCCTGCAGATTCTTTGGTTTCACCCAGTCAACCACTACTTCTATCTTACCAGGATAAACTGAGATACCACCTCCCGACACAACATGACCAAGAAATGCGATCTGCTTCAACCCGAACTCACATTTCTTCAACTTGGCATACAACTTCTTTTCCTGTAGTACCTGAAGTATCAACCTTAGATGGTTTTCGTGCTCTTCCAAACTCTTAGAATATACCAGAATATCGTCGATAAACACCACTAAAAACTGATCGAGGTATTCATGGAAATCCCTGTTCATTAGGTCCATAAACACCGCCGGGGCATTAGTCAACCCAAAAGGCATGACCAGAAACTCATAGTGACTGTATCTAGTTCGGAAAGCAATCTTCGCAACATCCTTAGTCCTAACTCTAACCTGATGATACCTTGATCGTAGATCGATCTTCGAAAAGACTTGTGTTCTCTGCAGATGGTCAAATAGATCATTTATAGGAGGCAACGAATATCAGTTCTTCACATTTACCTTGTTGATCTCGTGATAATCAATGCACATTTGCATCAACCCATCATTCTTCTTCATGAACAACACTGGAGCTCCCCAGGGCGAAACACTAGGTCTGATAAAGCCTTTATCCAGTAGTTTCTGCAACTGTTCCTTCAACTCTCTCAGTTCAGTTGGAGCCATTCAGTATGGAGCTTTAGAAATTGGCACCTTGCCTGGCAGCAATTCAATAGTGAACTCCACCTCACGATCAGAAGGTAAACCGCGTAAGTCTGCCAGGAATACATCTGAAAATTCATTAACCATTCGGATATCTTTGAGCTTCAGATCATCCCGAGGTGGTTCTTTCACACAAGCTAGATAACCTTAACATCCATCCAAAAGTAGTCTTCTCGCCCGTATAGCTGATAGAATCTATGGCATCAAACGCACACACGAACCCACGAACTTATACTCGTGCTCCCTAGGAGGTCTGAACACTACTACCTTCTTACGACAATCAATCATCCCATAACTAGAGAATAACCAATCCATCCCTAGTGTGACGTCAAATTCACACATGTCGTACACTATTAGGTTCACTGGTAGAAGCCTTCCCTGAATAACCACTAGGCAGTTTCCTAACATCTTACTATATATCATTACACTCCTAGTCAGTGTAGCCATAGACAACCACTCATCCATCACTTGGGTTTCAACCCCATACAATATCACAAAACTTGCAGATATAAAAGAAAGGCTTGCTCCTAAATCAAATAAGACAACAACTCCATTCGAAAGCAATAACATGGTACCTGTCACCACGTTTCCAATATGTTCCGCATATGTTGGAGTAAGAGAGTACACCCTCGTCGGAGCTGTGTTTTCCTGATAGTCTCCCCAAGGCATCTGATTACTTTCATGGTTCTAACTCAGTGTAGGCATATCGCTTCTTTATGCCCGACAGTTTCGGGATATGTGGCTCGATTTTCCATAGTTGTAGCAGTTACCCCAGAACGACTGGCATTCACCATCATGCCATTTATAGCACCTGGTGCATTGCGCGGAAGATGGATTCCCCTAAAAACCCTGTCGTTTGGTATTCTGGCGATAACTCGAACCATGATTCTCCTTCTTCCACTGTCCCTGTCGAGGACCAACTTGAGAACCAGAAGATACTAGTCTCTTCCTATGTTCTTGTACAACCTCCTCTCCTAGAGGTCAATCTTAACTATGGTGGCTTTATCCACCAGGATAGAAAACTCTCGAATCTACAGCATACTCACAAGCCTGCAAATGTCCTTCCTCAGACCCTTCTCGAACCTCTGAGTCTTCTCATAATCATTCAAGTTCAAACACGGTGCGAAACGAGATATCTCAGTATATCTAGCAGCATATCTCTGCACTGTCAGGGTTCCCTGAGTCAGGCTTGAGAACTCATCAGCCTTCGCATCACAAGTGGAAGTCGGGAAGTATCTCTCGAAAAATACCTCCTTGAAGTGGCTCCAAGTCATACTAGATGGACCAGCTCTCTGCTTCTTAAGCAGATTCATAGCCATCCACCATCTTTCAGCTTCTCCTACCAGCTAAAAAGTATAATAGAGAACCTTTTGCTGGTCTGTGTAGTGCAAAACTTCCAATATCTTCTCGGTTTTCTGCACCCAGTTCTTTGCTACTATCGGATCGGGTCCTCTCGTAAACATCGGAGGGTGCATGCGGATGAACCTCTATATGGTACAACCCATGGCAGTAGGATAATGCTCACATCTCTTAACACTTCGCCTGATCTCTTGCATGATCCGCCTCATCAAACCCTGAGGCACAGAAGGAGACCCATCACTCGCAGTCCCCTCGGAACCACTTTCCAAGTTGTTATCCTTAGGCTCTATTATGAAAATAGGATAGGAATCGGTTAGAATTCCTATATTATACCCAGTTAACACAAACATTGAAAGCTAATCACGTTAACTACAACTCTCACGGGTCCAGGTTTGTCCTACCACACTGACACGAAACCATCAATGGTTTGCCATGATTTTACTAAAATCGTTATTCCAGGAAAAAAACAGAACACCGCCAATGAGTCCTCGTCTAGTTACAAGACAACCCTCAACCTACTATACCCATTTCCTACATCCTATACTTTGGTATGTACACATATTCACGCCTAACCAAGTCTACAAGACCTAACAACCTAGTTTTGCTCTAATACCAAGCTGTCATGCCCCGAACCCACAAATGGGCCCCAGGTGTGAATTTAGTAACCTAACTTGTCTTTGTATCAATTAAAACACACATGATACTACAACGAATGAGGGTCCGACCCCGTGGGGTACACGTACACCCTATACACATTCACATACATATACATACACATTGCATACGCAGCTAAAATTTTTTTCTAATGCATACAACATACCATACCAGAGTTTATACATAACTAGAGTCTACATTCCAAAATACAGTAAGTACCCCAGGTGTCTACAAAACCCAACCATGACAATCCAGTTACAAAATCCGTACTTACACAAGTACTATACGTAGCTAACCGACAACCACGCTCTTATTATGCTAGGACGCTAGTGACGGCTACTCGAAGGACCTGAAAACATTTGTGTAATTAGGGTGAGACACCTCTTAGTAAGGAAGAAACAGGTTATATCAATGTGTGGCATACAAGTGTTATTTTGACATAAAACATAACACGATATAGTTCTAAAATTTTCACAATCCAGTTCTAGTACATTGGATTCAAAACATACGGCCAGTGTCGTCACATTCTTTGGCCGAAACTGGCCGCATTACATGGAGCACCCGATAACATGCAATAATCGAAGCCCCACAGCGATATCGTTGCTAATACGGTGTCCACTCACACCCATCGGTGACCAAACAGATCAAACAGGTGATATTTCACACCCTCGGATATAGAGCCGAACACTCTCGCCGATGTTATTTAGCCGAGACATGGCGTTTTCCCATGGTAATTAGCCAAGACGTGGCAAATTTTACAAAACTTGGAACAATTTTGGAACTCATGTTCCTATACCTCTCAACTTAGTGTAATTAGTTGTCACAACTGTTTTACAAACCCAGAACATTTTACGTACAACAATTCATTCCACACTTATTTGGTATACAACAAATCATATCATTTTCATTTCGAGAATACAACTAATACAAATGTAGGTACGGTCATCTCAATATCACAATTTTATACACTATACAATTTTCCAACAAAAATAGAGATGATACTCGAAACCCCCAAAATTTTCCAAAATAGTAACTCGAAAATCCCATATTTTCACTTGATAGATTTTCCCAAATAAGTAGCCAAATCATACATACAATCGCAAACTATATGTTTACTGATTCTGATTTAAAAAATAACTGATATAAATAGAATCTCCTTACCTTCACCCGAATACCAAAACACGAACTCTACGGCTCCAAAACTACGAGCTCAGTAACCAAAACCTAAACAATGAAGAACAATATTTCCTTACAATACTATTCCATACCAATCAACCAAAACGAAAACGAAATTGGACCCTTACCTCAATTTTGGGTCAAAACCCGAAAATCCTCGAAACAAAATTTCTGTCCTCTATAAACGTATAGATTCTCCTCCTGATCCAAGTAGCAATGTTGGATCGTTGATTCCAGCAACAGACGGCTCGAAATCTTAGAGAGAGAGAGAGAGAGAGAGAGAGAGAGAGAGAGAGAGAGAGAGAGAGAGAGAGAGAGAGAGAGAGAGAGTGCTCGAGTTCTAGAGAGAGAGTGTAACGTCGCGAACCTGTAAACCTGGTCCGGTGTGTTATACTAGATTAAATCCTGATAATCCATAAATAAATACCGTGCACGTAGTGAAAAACATAAGTATGATCCTCAATCATAAAAATAAATACCAAAGTTTTCTAATTCTATCCATATTCCATAATAACCATTCATCACTTGTATTCCCCTATATACACATATCTCCAAAAGTTTTTAGTATTCACAACACCAGTATGTTCCGCAACCATCCATAAAATCCAAAAAACTTAAAACGTAAAACATAATGTTTATACCCTTTCCTTTATTTAGAACCCCAAAAATGCTATCAACCTTGAGCTTCTCCAAGCTCGTTTACTCAGTGGTCCTGAAAAGATAAATTTGTAATTGGGCGAGACACATCTTAGTAAGGGAAAGAAACAATATATATTAAAACAACGTGTGGTCCATATGAGATTATAACCAACATTTTAATATAATTTTTAAACCATTTACATAAATTCTTAAAAACATTTCCTGATCCTATTCAAACACATGTAGAATATTTATCTACGAGACTACCCAAGGATAGGGGTGATTACCCGCCCATAAAAGTAGCACCCCTCTACTCTGATACATTAGGCAACCCAAAGGTCACAACTAAAGCATACTAGGGCACTCACCTTATTCAGTAAGCCCTCAAGTATTAGATCAATCTTATACTCACACAGTTCATAATAAAGCTTACCAGCAAAGGCCCTCGAGAATAGGGAAATCTATCCGCCCATACAAATAGTTTCCCTCTACCCTAATATGTTATGCAACCTACTGCTACATCTGATACTTATCAAGGCACTTGCCTTTCTCAGCAAGCCCTCGAATGAAGAGTCTACCCCGCCCTAAAGTGACATGTTCAACTAGCATAATTACTGATAATACCATAATACATTATTCTGTTTGTCATTATTCAACCATCCATAACCGTTTATGTTCATAACTTTAGCATTTAATAACATTTCACTTTATGTAACCTTTAACATCGCTCACATTTCATATTTCATATCCATTTCATTCACATTTCCATTACATTTCATTTTCATTTCATTCATTCGTACTATAGCTCCTTTTAGCTATACATCAGTTAGTCCACATAGATATGCGCTAGAATATGCTAACCCAACTTCTTTTAGCTGTCTTCAATTAGTCTACAGCTCCTTTTAGCTATCGTTGCATTCATGGTTGCATTATCAAACACAAGCAATATAATCCTTATACATTTCATTATTATTGCATTTCTTATATAGCCTGCATCTCATACACATAACATATGTACAAACAACATTACTATCCACTCATGCCACAATTTTTTGCAAAAAAATTCATACATTCCTTGTAAAATAAGCCAACCAACATTTAATGTTTATATACAGAAAATATACCTTCATTTCTCACATAATTATCTTGAAATACTTTCCACTTTCATCAATTCGTTTTCACATAGACGTAGCTAAATAGGCAATCCTAAGTTCAGAAAATATAATTTACATGGTTGTCATTTTATACCCACATGAACACATAAATACATATATAACATATTCCATTTTCATTTCATATACGAAAACCTGATTTAATATATAAAATTTTCCCCTTACCTGAATCCTTGAAATTCACCAATAGGTATCCCAACTGATGCTTGTGATGCTCACCCAGACCCTGGTTCAAAAACCCTAGTTTAATTAAATAAACCTTGAATAAGCTATTATTTTTGCATTTTATCAACCTATAAACCTTAAATAATCTTTTAAAAACTCAAAACTAAGAATCCAGACCCTTACCTCAACTTAGGAGCGTTTCCTAAAAATCTCAGTTTAAGAAACTGATATGCTAGATGTGTAGAGAATCTCCCCTAGACCACCGTAGCGATCTCCGATCGTCAATTCGGGTTGAATTCGGCCCGGATTCTTAGAGAGAAGCCAGAAGAACCATCTAGAGACTGAAAACTAAAGGAAAAACTAATTTCCTTCACAGAGAAGCTACCCTAAACCTTTTTATACTCATATTTGCCATGTGGACTCATCGACGAGAGGATAAGACTCGTCGATGAACCACTGAAGAACACTCGTCGACAAGGTCGTGAGTTCGTCAGCAAGTTTTAGAACAGCCCAAACCCTCTTGGTTAATCCTTGTCGACGAGACTAACATACTCGACGATGAGTCTCTACAGATCTCTCGTCGATGAAAAAATCCTGCTCGTCGACGAGCACTTGCTTGTTATCCTTTTAATTTTTTTTTTCTCTTTCTTCTTTTCCCCTCTTTTCCTTTATTCCTCATTTATATTTTTCATCCATTATTTTTTCCTAATTATTTTTATCATTAAAATTTTTCGAGTCAATACAAAGAGAGAGAGAGAGAGAGAGAGAGAGAGAGAGAGAGAGAGAGAGAGAGAGAGAGAGGATTTTGGTTTATTAATCATAAAGCAATGGAAAATTGAACTTATAGACCTTTGACCCGGCCAGACTCATCGACGAGCAGTAAAAGGAAGTTCGTCGACGTCAAGGTGAACTCGTTGACGAGCCTGAGATTTCAAGATTTCCCAAAATCCCTCGGTATCTCCTCGTCGACGGGCTACTAAATCTCATCGCCGAGCTGCACAAGAGACTTCGTTGACAAGAAAGGAAGCCTCATTGACGAGCCCTGCTGATTTTTTTTCCATTTTTAGTTTTCTTTCTCTTTTCTTATTTATTTAATACACCTATCTCGAGTCAGGTTCTTACAGTACTTATCTGCGAGCTGGGGTTAGCTCAAAGTATAACACCATCACAAAACCCTATTTAGACCCTTCTGAGCTTTCAAATCGAACCATTCATTAAGATCAGAAGGCTTCATAGGTCTTTAGAGAGGGAGAACTAGAGTTTCCTCAAAAATATGGGGAAAGAGAAGCATAGGAGAGTTAGGGTTTTCAAGTGGTTTGCAACTAAAGAAAGAGAGTGAGAGCTATGGTTTTCAGTTGGTTCGCGACTGTAGAGAAGGAAAGTGAGAGAAGAAAGAGCTAGGGTTTTCAATGGTTTCTAACTAAAGAGAGAGAAGAATAAGCTAGGGTTCTAGTGGTTCGTAAGGACAGAGAGGGAGAGATAGGAGACGATGTGAGAAATGGTCAAAAATGAAAAAAAATAGCTTTTATATGTTTTGCCCCAAAAGCCACATGTCACCACTGATAGTATGACATGCGGTGAAACATTAGCCGAGCATGTTGATGAAGCGTGGCCAATTCCTAGCTATCTAATTTGTGTTTCCTCGAGATGGTTTGGATCTTGTCACGTCATTGATCCACGCATTCCAAATCCCCTCCACTTGCGTGCCAACACGTGGCTAGGTGTCATGGTCTGATTCACACCATTGTGAAAGGGTCATGCGGTGCTAGTTAAAGCACTCTTGTATAACTAGCTAGCCTATCGTTTACCAAAATTCATATATGAAACACTTTCATTAGAATTCAATCAAATGGAAGTGGAAATAGTAAGCATTCATGAAAGTAGTGGCAAGCAAGCAGTAAACATTGAATCTACCAAATTCATTAACAACTTTGTTGACAATGTGTGTTTAGAGAGGGTGGCAAGTAGGCTAAACACGTTGACAATAGCTATTGAGTTTTACAATGACTAATAAACACTCACCCTCCCCTAAAGAGCTTTCTAGGCTATTCCCACTCTATCACTAAGAAACATCAAAGTGACTGAGGAGTCATATTGCCTTTTTTGGCATACAAATAAACTACTAGCAGAAAATAACCCTCCACTAGTATTTACATGATGGAAACCCATCACAAGCACACGAGACAAGTGGTCATAGGCAAGCATAATGCCCTGAACAAGCTTAGATCATGAAATTATCCCCCACTTATGCGGTTGACGTCCTCGTAGACTTTGGCACTAGGTACACTTCAACTTTGTCCCCAAATGGTTTCATTTCTTTCACAGAAATCCAGTTGATTTCTTTGTCATCAAGGCATTTCCACTTCACTAGGAACTTCTACCACTTCTTCCTTGAGGATATGAACTTTCTGTTTACAAGGATCTCTTCAAATTCACGTAGGTCAAGTTACACTGTCTTTAACTCTGCTTTATTGGATTGACTTCTGCTCAGGTCATTGGTTTCGGCGTTGAACAAATTGAGGTAGCCAACATGAAACTGCGGTCTTCTCCCTTGATCTACCCATTCTCTGGTGAAGATGTACGCCTTGGGACTCTTTCATCTGTATGGCTCGCCTACTGTGCGAGATAACAGTGGTTGCTGACCTGTAACAAGCTAAAAAAGGCTCTTGTTAGTTGTTGAGTTCCTTTGGGCATTGGCACAGAATGGAGCCACATCAAGTAGTTGCACCCAATTCTGGTTGTCATTGACTAAATGGCGCAAGCACTCTTCTAGTAGCTCTCTGAATCTCTCCATTTATCCATCTGTCTGTCAGTAATAACTCGAAGAGATGTCAAGATATGACCTGAATATCCTGAAAAATTTTGTCAAGAAGTTGTTAGTGAACATTAAGTCTCGGTCACAAACAATAACTTGGGGAGCAGCCCAATATTTTATAATAGTCACAGAGAACAATCGTGTCGTCTCCTTTGCTGAACATTACTCTGGTGCGGCCATGAACGTACCAAACTTCCTCCGCTCCCCCTTGTCTAGTTGGCAAATGAGACAAGTCTGGGTATAATCAGCCTCATCATCCTGCATGTGCGGCCAACAATACCTCTTCCTCAATAGTCCTGTCATTGGAGTCATTCTCCTTGAATACCCCTCAACAAACTTACTATAATAGTTGGCAAGGCCAAGAAAGGAATGCAACTCCATCACTATCGTGGGGATCTTCCATTCTTGAATCATCCTTACCTTCTCCATACCCCTCCGGATACAACCTTGTTCAACCATATGACCAAGGAATTTGTTGCTTCGCTGAGCGAAAGAAAACTTCCCTTTCTTAACATACAGAATGTTTCCCCTTAGCCCGTCGAACACCTTCCATAAATGCTCTTCATGTTTCCTTTGAAACAACATTGATGCTCCCAACGATGCTTTGGAAGGGCGAACACATCCCATTTCCAATTCATCAAGTTGTTTCCCTAACTCTACTATCTTTGGAGGCGATATCTGACATAGCCCTTTATCAGGTGGTTTTAGTCCTGATAATGACTCAATCTCATGCTCCACAGTCCATCGTGAAGGCAAACTGTGAGGCAACTTATCCGGCAACACCTCCTTGTACTCATCCAACACCGCTTGGATGGTCGTAGGCTCTAGCTCTTGGCCTACTTCTATGTCTACCACCACAGTGGTTAGACATGTATGCTCACCCTTTCTTAATCCCTCATTGAGTTGTATGGCTGAAAGAGACTTCCCATCATCGCCTTTCATTGCAAAGACTTGCACCATGCACGAGTGATTTCCCATCAGACACAGGGAACCAGCCAAAGGCATCAGCACTGCCCTTGTCCCCCCTTAGGAACTCCATTCCTAGAATGATTGGAAAGTCATCCAATGACACCACTATGAAATTCGCATGACCTTCCCACTATCCAAGCTTTACAATCACTTGCTTGGCTACTCCCAGAGTAGGCTAGCCTACATAATTAACTGCTTTCATACGTCCCGTATCCTTCTCTAAGGATAAGTTGAGTCTCCATGCTTCTTGTTGCGAAACAAAATTATGAGTAGCCCCTATATCCACCATAGCACGGGTACTCTTTCCCATTAATCCTCAAGTCCACAAATATAACCATTTTGCTCGTGTAACTTTCGGTGCTTTTGCCTACTTTTCCAATGCATTCACCAGCCGCATTGCACCTACCCTCGGGGCATCATCCTTATCCTCCTCGCTTTCCACCACTTGTCCTGACGTGGAAGCTTATAAGGCATTGATTAATCCCTTGTGTTGACACTCACTCACTCTGTGAGGTTTAGCCCCACATGACTAGGTTATGTGGCCCGAGGGTGAGGCCTAGCAATGGCTATTTGACCATGCTAGATCAACATAAGTCTGTAAGTACGATGGGTCTGCCCCTCTTAGCCCGGACTACCAGAGGGACGCCTGCACTACCATAAAACCACATTGACTGCCATTCTCACGCAGTCCCTTATGACATGTGGTAGCACTAACATATACATGATCGTGAGCATATAACTACGGTACCGTGCTTCATGAAAGCCTAAACCAAGCCATCTGGGTTCTCATAACATATAGTAAGTTTCACATCATGATACATAGTTGGTTCATAATAATATCTGTCGTAATAATATTTTCATGAATTTTTACATATCATATCATGTAAATCATAGCCCTTACGCTAGCATTTATATCTTGTAAATCACGGCCCTTATGCTATATCGTATAACATGTAAAACCATGACCCTTACGTCGGTATAGTATATCATGTAAAACTCACGACCCTTACGCGGGCATACTATATCATGTAAAACCATACTTTAAGCATAGTTCCTGTATCGTTTTCATGGTTTTCCTGAAAACTAAGAAAACATGCTTATTCTAGGAAATTCACAATATTCTGATATAACATAATTTCATAAAAATTATACACATGCCACACAAATATGAATATTGTTTTAAGCATAAAACCTGATCTAAAATCATATTCCCTGATAAATAACATTAAATCCATTTTCCTGTTCAACTATAGTATTCCCAAACACTGTGCAAATACATACATAATTTCTAAAAATAAATGCTATAACATGTAAATAATTTCATGAAAATTACTGACTTAGTTTATCCCCTTACCTAGCTTATTGAAAAAAAACCCATCAATTTACCAATCCTGCATCCATGGTGTTCCTAGCTCAACACCCTGAAATTTACATTTACTCTAATAAAATTTCAATATAAACCCATCTAATACCTTTCCTCAGCTCAGAAATACCAAATACCTTAATAAATATTAAAATAACTAACTTACCCAAAATTTGGATGGTTCCCAAGTAGGCCTAACCAACAATCTACTCTTGCAAATATGAAGAGAAACTTCCCACGAGTAGCGTGGCGGCTTCGGATCATCGAACTGGCGTGAAATGAGGCCGAATTTCTAAAGAGAATGAGGAGGGGACGAAGTTAGAGAGAGAGAGAGAGAGAGAGAGAGAGAGAGAGAGAGAGAGAGAGAGAGAGAGAGAGAGGTTTCCTGTTTGTTTCTCGCAAGAAAAATGGATTCTTGACCTTTTATAGAATGTTGGTCCACGTGGACTCGTCGACGAGCCACATCTCCTTGTCGACGAGTCAATGAAAGGAGCTCTTCGACGAACACCTTCTCCTCATTGATGAGTTTTAGGTTCTAGAAATAGTCCTCTCGATAAATTATCGTCGACGAGATGCATGTCCCCGTGAACGAGCCCAAGAAGCATGTTCGTTGATGAGCACTTCTGCACTTATCGACGAGACCCTATTGAAACCCTTTTTCAAAATTCCTTTTCTCTTATTTCTTTTATTATTTAATTATTATAATTCTTCGAATCTCTACATTCTCCTTTCCTTATAAAAATTTCGTCCTTAAAATTTACTATCCATATTGACACCATTCTTTAAAGAAAATGGGCCACTTATTTTATTACTTATCCTCACTTGTGGTAGAGGAATGCCGTGGTTACATTCAGGGTCCTGGAAAATTACAAATACATAAACTAAAATTCTCCCAAAACCAAAATACTACCTATTCTATAACCCACAATACTACTCACACATATATCATCTTGCTTTTTATAACCTTAAACCATACTACATTTACTTTACTCATATACCTATTGCTAATCTCCATTGAATAAGTGCAGGTATTTCTAGCCAAAATTCACATTTTCTAAACTTGGCATACAACTTCCTTTCCCTGAGCATCCGAAGTACCAGTCGTAGATGCATCTCATACTCCTCAAAACTCCTCGAGTAAACCAGTATGTCATCAATGAAAACTACAACGAACTGGTCTAAATACTGGTGAAAGACTCTATTCATCAAATCCATGAATATAACTGGAGCATTCATCAGACCAAAAGGCATAACTAGAAATTCATAATGCCCATTTTTGGTCCTGAAAGCTGTCTTCGAGACGTCTTCTGCTTTAACTCTCACCTGATGGTACCTAGAGCGCAAATCAATCTTCAAATACACCTGCGTACCTTGAAGCTGATAAAATAAATCATCTATATGGGGTATAGGGTGCCTATTTTTAATGGTTGCTTTGTTAATTTTCCTATAATCTATACACATCCTCATAGACTCCGTCCTTCTTTTTTACAAATAACATTGGAACTCTCCACGGTGATACACTGGGTCGAATAAAACCCTTATCTAGCAAGTCTTGCAACTAATCCTTTAGCTCTCCCAACTCCGCTGGGGCCATTCTATAAGGAGCTTTAGAAATTGGTTTCGTCCCCAGAACTAGATCAATAGAGAAATCTACCCTGCGATCAGGAGGCAAACCGGGTAGCTCATTTGGGAAGACATCTGAAAACTCCTTCACCACTGGCGTATTAGCAAACTTTAATTCATTTCCTGACATTTCCTTTACAAAGGCCACGAATCCCTAGCAACTGTCCAGGAGTAATCTTTTCTTCTGTATGACTAATACTGATTGAGGCGGGGATTGCATACGTGACCCTATGTACTTGAATTCTGGTCTTCCCAGATGTCTGAATATCACTTCTTTCAAACGACAATCTATACTGGCATAATTAGCTACCATCTAGTTCATACCAAAAATTACATCGAACCCATGCATGTCCAACACTATTAAGTCAACTGGCAAGACCTTCCTCTGAAAATCATCTGGATAGTCTCGGAGCACTTTACTGCATCTCACTACTGACCCTGTTGGTGCAGTTACTAACAATTTGGTGTCTAACAACTATGTTTCTGCCTTACATAATCTAATACACCTCACATACATGAACGAGTGTGTGGCATCAGAATAAAAAAAAATACAATAACTTTAAATGAAAGCATGTTAATCATACCTCTCACCACATCGTTGGCAGTCTCAGCATCACCTGGCGTCAGGGTGTAAACTCTCGCCGAAGCTACATTCCTTTACAGGCCTCAACGGGGCACCTGATAACCTCCCTAGTAAGGTCTGGGAGTAGGAGCGGTACCAGGTGGTGTAGGGCAATCTCGCACCAAATGTCCTTACCTATGGCAGTGATAGTAGATGACTCTTCCCACTTGACACTCTCCCAAGTGTCTCTTTCCACAAGTCTAATAGACAGGGAAATTCTGCCTCACTTGAAACTCACGGCCTCCAGTCTCCTGCTTCTGTCCTCTGCCATAGTTTCCTCCCCTCTACTGACCCTGCTTAGATTCCTGCTGGAAGCCTGAAGGCGTAGATCTCTTCTTCTGTCCTTGCTCCTCTATATCCAACCGCTCACTCATCTTAGCCAGTGCTTCTCTATCGACTAACTCAGCAAAATCCTGTATCTTTAACACTACTATCTGCTTGTATATTCCATGCCTCAATCATCTTTCAAACTATTTTTCCTTCTTTATTTCATCAGGAACAACATACGGGACGAAGCGGGACAACTCTATGAACCTCGCCGAATACTACTGGACTGACTACTGTCCTTACTTTAGATTTAGGAACTCTTCCACTTTGGCCTCTTTAATAGTGTTTGAAAAATATCTATCAAAGACTAATTCTTTAAATCGGTCTCATGTCATAGCTATCGGTGTCATTCTCTGTTGCTCCAAGAGTTTCACAGCAGTCCACCACCTTTCGGCTTCCCCTGTCAGTTTATAGGTGGCGAAGAGGACCCTCTACTCCTCTGTACACTGCAATACTTCCAACACCTTTCCAATCACCTACATCCAATTTTCGGCGACTGCAGGATCAACACCTCTTGAAAATGCTGGAAGATTCATCTTGGTGAATTTATCTATCGTGAACCCATGACCAACAGACGGGTCTCCCTGCTCTCTAGAGTTCCTAGCGATCTTAACCATAACCTGTTGAGCTACACTGTGTAGTATTGCATCTGAATGAATCCCGCCTGCACTCGAGGGCCCTGTACCCTCACTACCACTCGCATGGGCACTACCTCCTGTAGGGTCCATCTTGAAAAGACAATAAACATGACTCAGGGACCCTATTCCTATAATTTACACATTTAAACAAAATCCCTTATCTTGACATCCTTTTCTTAATTCAAGATTCAGTCCTACGCTTTAGAAACACAACCCAACAATAGTTTACAATGACTTTCCTGAAATCGTCACCCCAGAAAAGACAAAGAAACCATCATAGAAATCCTGCCTCTAAATTGCAAAAACAAAACCTCAAATCCTTTTCCTATACTCTGGTATTGTTTCCATTGCACTATAGAGTCTATAGAACCTAGCAACCTAGGCTCTGATACAAAGTTGTAACAACCTACCTATTTTACCATAATTTAATTTAATTTAAAAAAAATAAAAATAAAACATGATCAACCTGGACCCGTGGGTACTAGGGATATACCTGTCACAAATCTGATACCTAAGCGGTGGAAAACATAAATTATATACATACCATCCAACAGTTACAATTCCAGAGTACTACCAAACCTAAAATAACATATACACATCTCAAAAAGACCAAAAGTGCCTTAGGGTCATAACTCAAAAATCTACCAGACCCTAGCATAACGACTTACCCTTCTGACAGGGTAGAACAGTCGACCTCTAATGCTACGGAGCTCTATCCACTCTTCTATCTAGGTCTCCTAAAATATTTATATAGTTGGGGTGAGACACGTCTCAGTAAGGGAAATAAACTAACATCAGTGTGTGGTAATTTGAGTTTTTTCGTGTTATACATGTAACAATTCATAAATCATATCTGGTAAAATTGTCTGTATCATATCTGAATAAAACATAATTTATTTCTAACATGGTATAACATATTGAGTTTCTATACATGAAAATCATCTTATATAATTGTAAATGAAATAACACCCTAGATGGATAGTTGGCTGGTGTCATGTCTTATCCCCACATGACTAGGTTGTGCGGCCTGAAGGCAAGACCTAACAATGGCTGGCCGACCATGTTAGATTAACATAAATCTATAAGTACAATGGGTTTGCCCCTCCTGGCCCGGACTACCAGAAGGATACCTGCACTACCATAAAACCATATCGACTGCCGTTCTCCCACAGTCCTTTACGACATGTGGTAGCACTAACATATACGTGATCGTGAACATATAGGTACGGTACCGTGCTTCGTGAAAGCCTAAACCAAGCCATCCGGGTTCTCATAACATATAGTAAGTTTCATATCATGATACATAGCTGGTTCATAATAATATCTGTCATAATAATATTTTCATGAATATTTACATATCGTATCATATAAATCATGGCCCTTACGCCGACATTTATATCTTGTAAATTACGACCCTTACGCCATATCGTATAATATGTAAAACCACGGCCCTTACACTGGCATAGTATATCATGTAAAACTCACGGCCCTTACGCCGACATACTATGTAAAACCATACTTTAAACATAGTTCCTGTATTGTTTTGATGGTTTTCCTGAAAACTAAGAAAACGTGCTTATTCTGGGAAATTCATAATATTCTAATATAACATAATTTCATAAAAATTATACTTATGCCACACAAATATAAATATTATTTTAAGCATAAAATATGATCTGAAATCATATTCTTTGATAAATAACATTAAATCCATTTTCTTGTTCAACTGCAGTATTCCCAAACACTGTGCAACTACATACATAATTTTTGAAAATAAATGCTATAATATGCTAAATAATTTCATGAAAATTACTAACTTAGTTTATCCCCTTACCTAACTTATTGAAAAAAATCCACCAATTTACCAATTATGCACCCATGGTGTTCCTAGCTCAACACCCTAAAATTTACATTTCCTCCAACAAAATTTCAGTATAAACCCATCTAATACCTTTCCTCAGTCCAGATTTACCAAATACCTTATTAAATATTAAAATAACTAACTTACGCAAATTTTGGGATGTTTCTTAAGTAGGTCTAACCACGATCTACTTCTGCAGATATGAAGAGAAACTTCCTAAGAGTAGCGTGGCGGCTTCGGATTGTCGAACCGGTGTGAAATGAGGCCGAATTTCTAGAGAGAAGGAGGAGGGGACGAGGTTAGAGAGAGAGATAGAGAGAGGTTTCCTGCTTGTTTCTCGCGGGAAAAATGGATTCTTGACCTTTTATAGAATGCTGGTCCACGTGGACTCATCGATGAGCCACATCTCCTCGTCGGCGAGTCGATGAAGGGAGCTCGTCGATGAACACCTTCTCCTCATTGACGAGTTTTAGGTTCTTGAAACAGTCCTCTCGGTAATTTCTTGTCGACGAGACACATGTCCCCGTCGACGAGCCCAAGAAGCTTGTTCGTTGATGAGCACTTCTATACTCGTTGATGAGACCCTACTAAAACCCCATTTTAAAATTCCTTTTCTCTCCTTTCTTTTATTATTTAATTACTATAATTATTCGGGTCTCTACATCTTACACACATGCAAATACTAAACATGATATCAGGCTTACTAGAGGTTATGTAAAGTAGGCTACCAATCATTCCTCTGTAGAGTTTTTGGTCAACCTTCTAGCCATTTTCATCACTATCAAGTTTGGTTGTCATGCTCATAGGATTTGATTTAGTTTTTATCCAAATTTCTTGAGCATGTATTTTACGTACTTATCTTGATTTATGAATATTTCATGTTCTATTTGATTAATTTGCAGGCCAAGGAAGAATGTTAATTCCCCCATCATACTTATTTCAAAGCTCTCTTGCATGGTCCGAGAAAATTCTTTACACATGTTTTCTTTTGTAGCACCAAAGATGATATCATCTATATAAATTTGTACAATTAGCATATCATCTCCTTTGTGTTTCAAGAATAAGGTAGTGTCAAATTGTCCTCTTGTGAAACCATCTTCTAATAGAAACTTACTTAATTGGTCATAACATGCTCTTGGTACTTGTTTAAGTCCATAAAGTGCTTTTGAGAGTTTAAATACATAATCAAGGTGTGCATGACTCTCAAATCCATGGGGTTGTTTAACATAGAGTTCTTCATTTATATACCCATTGAGAAAGGCATTTTTGACATCCATTTGGAATAATTTAAGTCTTTGTAACAAGTAAAGGCAAGCAACATCCTAATGGCTTCTAATCTTGCTACAGGGGCATATATTTTGTCATAGTCAATACCCTCTTGTTGATTGTACCCTTGTGCAACTAGTCTTGCTTTGTTTCTTACAAAGTTACCATCTTTATATTTCTTATTCCTAAATACTCATTTAGTGCTGATTATCGAAGTGTTCTTGGGTTTAGGAACAAGTTCCCTTACTTTGTTTCTTCAAAATTCTTAGGTTCGATTTGGGATACAAAGGCTATGTGGTTGCATCCACTCCTAAGGTGTGATCTAGTACTAACTACCCTAGATGGATTTCCTATAATGAGATCAGTATTGTAGTAACTGGGAAAAAGAAATTTTTTTTAAAAAAATAATAATAATAAAATAATAAAATAATTAAATTAACAAATAAAATGAATAGTATGATAAGGAATATATATATATATATATATATATATGTATATATATAAAAATAAGTTATTATGATATATATGTAATATATATATAAGTTAAAGGTATATATATATATATATAAAGTGTACAAGCTTCTCCAAGAAGCTTTATTTTAATTAGCAAGTTAATAGGATTTTAATATATATATATATAAAATTGTGCAAACTTCTCCAGGAAGCTTGCTTTGATTTTTTGGTGTGTTCTCTCTCTCTCTCTCTCTCTCTCTCTCTCTCTCTCTCTATCTCTCTTCGATTACGGGCCAATTTTACGCCGGATCGACAAACCGAAGCCATCACGACGTTCCTGACGAAGTTCTCTGCAAATCTACCGGAGCGGATCGTTGGAGAAAGCAATTTGGAAATCATCCCTAAGTTGAGGTAAGGCTTTTTAAGCCAAATTTGAAGTTGTGAAAGTTGAAAAAAGTGTTATACGCGTTAAAATATTAAAGTTTAATACTGGGAGTTTTCGTTTCCAGGGTGTTGATTGAGAAGTTGGGAATCATCCCTAAGTTGAGGTAAGGCTTTTTAAGCCGAATTTGACTTAGTGGTAGTTATAGAAAATGTTGTACGTACAAAAATACTGAACTTTAATTCTGCGAGTTTTCATTTTCAGGGTGTTGAGTTGAGAACTCTACAGGTGCAGAGGAAATTTTCTTAGGGACATTTCAGGAATCAGGTAAGGGGATAAACTAAGCTAGTTTTGTTTTGAGAAAATGTATGTATATATATATATATATATATATATATATATATATATATTTTAGTATTTGATTTGCGGAAAATGTATATATATATATTTATATATATGTTTTATATTTGCAAAATACTGTGAAAATGATCGTATGATTGAATATGTGAAAATCCGTTTGTGTGGAATGAGTATAAAATGTATGAAAAACTGTTTTCTGGGAATGTGATTATGGCACGGGTTTTTATGATGGGAAAATCGGTGTACGAGCCAAGATATTTTTATATGTATATGTGATTTGCCGGCGTACGGGCCGTGCTATATGGATGAGATTTGCCAGCGTACGGGCTGTGCTATGTGATTTTCTGGCGTACGGGCCGAGCTATGTGATTTGCCAGGGTACGAGCTGTGCTATGTGATTTGCTGGCGTACGGGCTGAACTATGATAAAATATGTAATTCCAGCGTACGGGCCTATGATTTTCATGACATATGTATATGTAAAAAATGATATGATTGATTTGATGATTATTGATATGAGATATCTATGTATCATGATTTTTAGTATATGTATATGATATCAGAACCTGGTTGGCTTGGTCTAGGCTAGCACTTGCACGATACCGTTGCTATGTGTCTATGGTCCTCGTGATCATGATATCTGTGTTAACGCTGTTGTACGGAGTGGTGTGAGATTGGATGGTCGATGTGGTTATTTTCAAGAAGTGTGCTGTTATTGCCCCCGGTGTACAGACCAGTCTGGGTAGACCCATCGGACCTACAGACTACTGTTTGACTTGGCAGTGGTTGGCCAATCATTGCCAGGTCCCGCCTTTGGGCCACACAACCCAGTCATGTGGGGGTAATACATGACAACAGCCAGCTAACCTACCAGGATTGTTTTATGTTATTATTATTATGAGATGAGATATGTTATGAAAATGCAGTATGTTTTGCCATGTTTTGATTTATATATAAGTTTTCCCAGATTTGATAAACAGTACTGAACATGTTATGTATGATATATGTTGAACACAGAATACTCATGTTGCCACACACTAGTATTAGTTTATTTCCCTTACTGAGAGGTGTCTCACCCCTAAATCTTATTAACTTTTCAGGAGCTCCTGATAGGAGAGCGGGAAAAGCCCCGCTGATTTAGAGTTGTTTATCTGCCCTCTGCGAAGGGTAAGTTTTTGTAGGGACGGTTAGATTGTGTGGAAAATATCCCTAGATTCATTTTGGGATGTATATATGGAAATATTATGGACTCTAGTAACTCTGGTATATTGTAATATATGTTATTGAGTTGTACATTATTGTCTACTTTCTGCTGTTAGGGCTTCTGTTGTATGTTCTGATATATCTCTGGTACCCACGGGTCCAGGTGGATGGTGACATGCTAAGCTGAAATGTATGATGTATGGTATTGATTTTATAATGATATTATTATAAAAAAAAAATGTCTGGAAATTGAGCGGGTCGTGACAAGTATGATGATTTTTGACAAATTTCCAGGCTTTAGGGAGTTCTTGACCTACTTCTTCTGGTTTCATAGCTTCTTCTTAAGGTTGTGACTCTTGATGATCAGTTTTGTTACCTTGGGAAATTTCTTCTTGTTCGTTATTTATTTTAAGTTGCTGAAGTTCCTTTTCAATTCTAAACATGGTTACCTGATCATCTTCCTCTACATTAAATGTCGCTTTAGGGGCACAAGGGTTTAATTCATTAAAAACTACATGTGTTGACTCTTGAATAGTTTGGCTTCTTTTGTTAAACACCCTATAAGCCTTACTATTCTTAGCATACCCTAGGAAGATTCCTTCATCAAATTTTGGATCAAATTTTACCAAATGATCTTTATCATTTAGAATAAAACATTTACATCCAAAGACCTTGAAATGTGATATATTGGGTTTCCTACCCTTCCATATTTCATAATAAGTTTTACCAATTTTGGATCTGACGATGACACGATTACTAACATAGCAAGTTGTACTTACAACTTTAGCCCAAAAATATTTTGGAAGACTATGTTCGTTCAACATTGTTTTGGCCATTTCTTGGAGTGTTCGATTCTTTCTTTCAACCACTCCATTTTTTTGTGGAGTTTTTGGTGCGGATAAGTTGTGTGAATAACCATTTTCATTACAGAAGTCTTCTAATTCTTTGTTTCTAAGTTCTCTTCCTCTATCACTCCTAATGTGAACAATGGGTGACCCTTTTTCATTTTGTATCGCTCTTGTTTGCAATAAATATTACCCAAGAAAATCTGGAGTAATCATCAACAATCACAAAAGCATATTATTTTCCACCAATGCTTGCAACGTCATTAGACCCAAATAAATCAAGATGTATTAAGTGTAAGGGTCTAGTTGTGGAGACTACCATTTTTGTTTTGAAGGATGACTTGATTTTTTTACCATATTGGCATGCATCACAAATTTTGTCTTTGACATAATTATCTTTTGGTAGGCCATTAACTAATTCTTTGGAGGATAATCAACGCAATAAATCCATGCTAGCATGATCAAGTCTTCTATGTCATAACCAACTAGTTTCATTAGTTGTAGCCAAACATCTAATATCACAAGATTTAATATCATCAAACTCTATGGTGTAGATATTAGATTCACGCTATTCTACCAGGATAGCTTTTCCATTCAAATCATTTATTAGGCATTGTGGACTGAAATATAACATTGAGCCCCTTATCGCACAGTTGACTGATACTCAACAAATTGTGTTTTAATAAGTCAACAAGTGCAACATTATCAACTAAAAATGATAAGTTACCTATTTTACCCTTCCTAATGATTCTGCCCTTAGCATTCTCCCTGAAAGTCACGAACCCTTCCTTTTTGTAGGTGAGAGAGATGAATTTGCCAGCGTCTCCTGTCATGTGCCTTGAACACCCACTATCAAGGAACCATTTGTTCTTCATAGATGTGTAATTCAAGCAAACCTGCAAAATAGAGTTAGGTGATTTGTTTTGGTACCCATTCTTTCTTGGGTCCTAGGGGGTTAGTTTTCTTGATGACTAAGTGAAGCGAACATAACCCTTTCTCTCATAGTATAAAAAATTTTTATTTACATGCAAAGGGTTTGGTTTGGGTGCTGTGTTTTTACTTGCTAAAGAACTTCTTTTGACTCAAAGATTTGCAAAGCCGATATATTTAGATGAGGATAAGCCATAACCTAAACCTTCCTTGTAAATTCCAATTCTTTGAGCTCCAAGTAGTTTGTCAAAATTTTCTTTCCTATTGGTAAACTTATAAATGGTATTACTTTGATCCTCAAATTTTCTTTTTCAAAGTCATGTTTTCTTTTAAATTCTCATCAATTTGATATTTCAAGTTTTCAATTTTCTTTTGAAAAGTTTCATGATCTTTTTAGGAGCTTTTAACAAGTTCTTCATTTTTCATTTTTAAAGATGCATTTTCTTCTTTTAAAGTGGAACAAAGACATATCTCCTTTTGTTTGCATTTTGAGTGAATTTCTTCAAGATGTTTATTTTTTATTTTAATTGCTATTAACTCATCATATAGTTTTCTACAATTATCTTTCAATTCATCATAGGAAGGGAAATATTCATCATCAGAACTAACCTCATCTTGATCCTCTGTCATGAAGCATAAGTTTGCTACTTCCTTTTCATTTTTTCCATCAATTGAAAGCCCGTCGAGTTCGTCCCATCTGGTTGCATTCATGACTTTGTACTTCTTCTTGTTTCCTTGCTGATTATTACCTTTATTTTTGAATTGTGGACAATCAGCCATCTTGTGTTCGATTTTCTTGCAATTATAGCACCTTGTGTTGGATTCTCCCTTTTCTTTTTTGCTTACCAAGCCTCTTATTCAATAAAAATCTTCTAAATCTTCTTGTAAGAAGAGCCACTTCATCATCACTGTCACTCTCTTATTCTTCCACTATTTCTTTCAAACTTGTTGATTTTAAGGTGACGCCCTGGTGTCTTTTTGGGCATTTCTACTTCAAGTATTGAATTTTTATTTTTGATCTCATACGTCATGAGAGATTTGATCAGCTCATCAAGGGTGACCTTTGGGAGATCCTTCGCTTCTTCAATTGCTGTTGATTTTGCATGCCATGATTCCAGTAATGATCGAAGGACTTTCTGCATGCTATCTTCCATAGAATAATCCCTACCAAGTGCTTTTAAACCATTTGTTATATGTGTAAACTGAGTAAGCATAGAAGTGATTGATTCTCCTTCTTCCATTTTAAACATTTCATATTCCTTTACCGACATATAAATTTTAGATTTCCTAACTTGAGACGTACCTTCATAGGTTACCTAGAGCTTATCCCAAATTTCCTTTGTGGAATCACACCTGCAAATTTGGTTGTACTCTTCATCACTCATAACACAATAAAGAAAGTTCTTAGTCTTGAAATTTAGTTGAACTAACCTCAATTCGTTGTATGTCAACTCCTCAATTTGTTAGGTTCACCTTTGTCATCTTTGAATACATAATCTCCTTTTGTGATAACTCACCACATTTTAAGATCATGAGATTGGATGAAAATGGTCATTTGATTTTTCTATGCTGGGTAGTTGCACTTGTTGAATTTAGGTGGATGATCAACGAATTTTCCCTAGGTGAGTGGTCCCTCAATTGTATTTGCCATTTGATCTTTGCGCTCTAGAAATTACTTTGAAGGTCAATCAACTAGCTCTAGTACTACTTGTCGGCCCAAGAGTGTGTCTAAAGAGGGGGGGGGGGTGAATAGACAACTTTCTCGGATAATGTATTTTTCTACAAAACAATAAAGCTTGGCAAGATACAAGTGATTTATATCACAATTAATTGCAAAGTAAATGACACAAGCAAATAAAGTAGATGAGAGAGAGAGAAGAGCTTGACACTGAGAATTTAATGCGGTTTGGTACCCAGCTTATGTCCATGCCTTGAGACCAACTCAAGGATTGCAAATCCACTATTCAATCTTTTTTTCAATACAGAGAAGCCTTTACAACTCGAGAACGAATCCCAGCTGCTCACTAAGAGCTGAAACAAGGAGTTCACCATGAACCTCCTTTCAAATGGTCCACCAAAAGCCTTCAGTTCACCAAGAACCAACTTACAATCACAATGACTAAAGAGATTACAATGAATGCTCCTTCTTGAGTTGATAATACAATATCAATCTTCACATTACTCTCTTGTGCAAAATGATGTTTAATAAGAATAAATGAGCGAGAGAGATTTTGGGCAAATAAAAAAGCCTTGAATGAATGCAACAACCAACCCAATCACTAATATATACAATCAATGTGTTTAATAAATGCAATTGGGTTGTATTTATGGGCAAGGGTACGAGCTAGCCGTTGTCTACCCGTTGAGCTTTTAATGGTGTAAGACAAACAAAAATATAGCCGTTTGAAGCTTGTTTGCATCAATTTGCACGTTGTTAATCGTCGAAAAATTGCACCAAATCATCAACGAGTCACCATTAGTAGTCGACGAAATGCCCTTTTTCGTCAACGAGTCACCTGGGCTGAAAAACATAAATCGCTGCTAGAAAAATTCATCGACGAGTCCCCACGATTCATCAACAAATCACTCCTTTTCATCGACGATTGCCCTATTGTTTATACAAGTTAGCCTCTTCATGACTTAGCCCATTTTAGGACAATGGTATATGTAAGACATTAGGACTAATGATGTTTAATCCTTGTCTTGATGAGGTTTCAATTGCATATAAGATATCTTGTTTAAGAAAACACATTTGTAAGCTCGTTTTGATATTTTATGCATTAATATGAAATGAAATGCATATAAAAACTCATTTGATGTTCTTTACAGGTATGCATGTGTATTTGCTAAACTCTTTCTTAGTTATTCTTACCAACATCACAAGCACTAGAGTTACAGAAAGTTCTACCTCACACACAACACATTACACATGTACGACTTCATAAAACTTCAATTGGTTGTGCTTGGGTCTTCCTTGTGCAATCGTTGACCAATGCTTCATTGAAGTTCATCTTATTCTTGTGCTTGCTCCAGTTGTCCTATACTGAACTAGAGTGTATAAACTGGTTAGTCTTGAGGGTCATGAATGGATTGTTATTATCAAAATCTTATGGATTGGGATACCTTAGCCACTAAGGCTAACAACATCCATTCACATAACAGTTACTGAAAATACATTGGTGTTACTTTCAAAAAGAAAAGAAAAAGAAAATAAAATAGAGAAAAGAACCCTTTTGGTTATTTAGTGACGAAATTGCTGTTTGAGCACTCCACATGGCTTCAAGAAGTCCATGTATTGCTCTAAAAGGGGTTGGCCTCAAAACCCTAAGTTTGATGAAAATGTGATGATAGTGATGGTGGTGGATGAAAAATTATTGGTTTTGAAATTGTCGGACTTATATTACCTGTCTAGAAAACCAAAGTTTAGAAATAGGTGACCAAGTTTGTACTATCGGTATTTGAAAAGGTGTGTTTTGAAAAAGTGAAGTTTGAAGTTGGAAAATCTAGTGAAATGCACGAGTTATTGAAATTCTAGGGTTTCATCATCAGTCCTATTGAAAATTGAGAAAAACACTAGAAAACACATATATATATTTTTAGGGATTTTTGAAAATATATTTTAAAAAAGAATACTTTAACACTAATGAACTAAACTTGGTTTGTTCGGTCTAATTCTATTAGTTAAGATCCCAATCCTTCTCAAATCATACAATTCTCAAAGGTTTAGAGTCTTGCCATACCTAGAGAAAAGGGGGAGAAAATGCTATATAGTATAATTTCTCCTATTATCCCATAATCAGCCAGAAATAGATTGTGAGAACCAAGCAACAAAAACTCATTTTTGTTTTTAGGATTTTCAACATTTTCTAATTTTTATGAGGTTTTTAAATGAAAACAAGATGTACACATACATACACACATACATATACTTGCATGTTTGCATACGTACCCTTAAACCTACATACATATCCATACATACACACATACATATACTTGCATGTTTGCATACGTACCCTTAAACCTACATACATATCCATACATACACACACATATATACTAACATACATACATATACACACACCTATACATACATATATACTCACATACACACACACACACACACACACACACAAACACACACTCATACTTGTACATACACAAGTACATATATATACTTAGAAGAAGGCAACGGTGAACGGTAAGAGATGATTGCATGAGAGAACAATTGGAGGCAATGGTGGGAGGATGATTATAGGAAGGACGGAGAAGCCATGAAAAGTTGCCGTGCCTCTTAAAAGAGTATTTGAATTTTGTTGGTTATTGATTAAATAAATAAGAGTTATGAGAGTGTTTAAAGATGAAAATAAATAAAATTGATTAGTTTATGAATTTTGATAAATTATTCTAAAATCGATCCATTAAAAAGTTATTAATTACAACAAACACCCTCTCCTACTATTTTTTTTTTTACACTATTTTCATTTTTAACCATTCTCAAAAGAATGAATGATAAATTTTTTTAAAAATAATATTTTATTCTTTCTCTTAGGGATGAATTATTAAAGGAGAGACTATTTTTATAATATTGAATTTTTTCCTTCCCCTCGTAACCCTAAAGAAAAAGTGGGGGGTGGGAACACCGCAAAGACAACCTTAACTTCTCCTTCACATGCCCCCATGTTGATGCCCCTAATGAAATTACACCCGTCACATTTAATAGGGCTTGGGCCCACCCACCACCCTGGTGCCTTGGGTGACACAATCACTGCTCATGTCTTCCAACATGCTAAAACGAAGGGACATGATTCGGTCGCTGACAGTGAATCAGCCAATCAGATCTCAGAATAGCAAAGTCAATTCAGAGGATCAGTCAACAGAGATAAGCCATTACAACCCACCGTAGCCTCCAAATTCTTCACTTCACAGCCTTCACCTACCCCCCGGGTGAGTTTATCGCTGCTCTGCCCCAACTGCCCGCTCTGCCCCACTGCCCGTGGTGCTCTTTCAAGTACCAAGTACACCTTTCCCTTTGCTCCCTCTCTCTCTAGATCGTGCGTTCTCTCTCTTCCTCTCTGTGTTCTTCGAAAGGCGGCTTGTCGAAATCTGTAGTCGAGTCTTCGTTCTCTGTGGATGGCGAGGAATTGATGTTATCTTTATGCGGATCTGAGTTTCGAAGGTGTTGAACTTGCATCTGATCGGTGTATCGAGTCGAGCCCTAGATTTTTTTGGGATTGAATTGCTGGATTGGTTTTGAATTAGGGTTTTTTGTGTGATTGGGGGATCGAAGATGGTTGTGGGGGTGTTTGTGGGGGATCTAGGGTTTTCCGTGGCGCGGATAATTTGAGTCTAGGGTTTTTTATTTTTCGGGGCTGTATTTTTGGCGTGTGAATTACGGTGGGATTGATGGTTCTCGTTGGGTGTAGAGGTCGGATCGAAGACAAAACTGGGGAAGATGCCAGGCTATTATGCATGGGCGGGAAGGTGAGAATAGGAAGCGGAGTCGGCACATGTGGTCGGTCCCCTCGCGTGGCACGACGACTGTAGCCGGTGATTCTTGTACATCTACAGCTGATTCTTTCTGCAAGGTATTGCCTTGATGGGTTGCTATTGAGAATTTTTCTTTTGTTTCTATTGATTTGTGGTATTTTTGTTCGTCTCATGTAAATTAGTCTGTGTGTTATGTGAGAGCTGGATTCGTTCTTGTTTCAATAAATGGAAGCTGGGGTTGGTGTATGCTTGGGAAAATAAAGCCTTGATTTTTCAAAATTAACTGCTATTGGCTTGACTGGTGTAGAACTCCCTGTTATATTATTGTGCTATAATGGCTTTTCTATCGGGATAAATGTTCCTTGAACGTGATGGTTTGGGTGCCCAATTTGGGTCTTTGCATTCTGGAAGGTACCTTAGGATGTAATATGGCAAGCTTGGGATAGATCGTATTCATGATTGGAATGTTTTCTAGTTATTGAGCATTCTTAACTTTAGGTTTTGG
The DNA here is from genome assembly GCF_029873635.1 of Malania oleifera. NCBI lineage: Eukaryota > Viridiplantae > Streptophyta > Magnoliopsida > Santalales > Ximeniaceae > Malania > Malania oleifera. The sequence goes on along the minus strand of NC_080429.1, from coordinate 36,935,666 downwards.
TGTTTGCTGGGGAAAGTAATTATAGCTGCACTTCAATTGTATCTTCTGCATTAGGGAATAAACTGGGTTTGATTAGCAATCACGCACCATTGAATTCATTTTGGGAAGTGCTGGAAATTTAAGGAAATTCCTCACTTTCTTGAGTTTTTGGTTATTTCTTCTCCTGTGGATTAATTGATGTCTTAATATTTTTCCAGTTTTGAAAGCATATGGTTTTTTGCTTATCAGGTTCATTGCCAGAGATGCGATGTTGAAGTGTTGAACTATGCTGAAGGGTGCTTAAATTTGGTTAAGACCTGTAAATTGTTTTAGAATCCAACCAAAGGTTGTTTTGTTGTTTTGAAGTGTCAGATGACATATCAGTATCATCAAGTTTGATAGGCTTATGAAATTCTTTGTGGGGAGAATCCTACAACGCAAATAGGCGATTAATATAAAAGTTTTTTGGGTAAAACACATCTGTTTTTCTTCAGAAGTAATCAACACCGACCTGAGATTGCTGGTGGAGCATGGTTGCTAGTGAGTTTGAAGTCTTGTTTGTATGCTTTAATGGATTTTTGTTTCATTTTGGCTTATGCTTTCATTTTCCATATCTATAATGTGTGTAGAGAGAGAGAGAGAGGCAGGGAGAGGAGAGAGATATGGGTTTTCCATTTTAATAGGGGGGGGGGTGTTCTTTTGTAATGTATTTCTCTTTTCTAAGGTAGTTATTACCATCATATTTAATGACATAGTAAAAAGGCTTCCACTGTTTTCTGTATTACTGTTAAGGGAAATTCTCATTTTAATCACGTCTTTTTTTTTTTCCTTCCTATGTTTCAATGAAAAAATTTAAATGCTGTTTATACTATTTAGGTAGAAATGATTGAAGGGTTAGAAGGTTATGGGAATCTATTAATTTTATGTAATTAGTTTCCTTACTTTTTTTTTAAAACAACTCTTCTGTAACTCACAATCTTCTTTAAATTTCAACTTGCTGCAACCACGCTCCTTAATCTTTGAATAACTTCTCATCCATAGTGCTCAGTGAATGGGCTGTGGATCGCATGAACACTTGCTAGCAGCTGTATGAGTAAAAGATTGTTCAATAGTGTAAAAAATGAATGTTTGATTCGAACATTCTTTTTGCAACCATATGCCGGTGCTTGCTTTGTATGGTATTGTAATATTGCTCCTTGTTAGCTAGTTTTATTTTTGATTGCATAATTTTACTTTGTCCAGTATTTTAGAAATTCTCTAGTCCAAAAGATGAATAATATGATAAATTTTGATGTTCATATTGTTAGACTTGTGTTGTACAGTGGCCATCAGCCTACCACAGACATCATTTCGTTGGACTAGTGAAACTGCAATATTTGTATCATTAACACATGCAAGCCAGGATTAAGGCAAACTATGTGGAACTAAGTATGCTAAAAGCAATGTGGAAATGAGATTTTAGAAAAACTGTGCTAGAGATGCTCAAAAGTGAGCATTTTTTTTGTTAAGTGAGATGAATTATCCACTACATCTTGGCTGAGGACTTCTTGTGCATATTCTTCATTCTAATGTTTTTGATTCAGTGAAGCTAATCTCAAAACTGTAGTGTATATGAAGCGGACTAATAGGATGATTGAATGGACAATACTTCTTAAAATGGAATTATGAGACAGCTGCAAGGGCTAGTTATGCTTCATGATATAGGATGTTGGGCAACTAAGAAACATCATGTTAATAAAATGAGAGTAGCCCAAAATGATAAAGTTAACACCAATGGTTATTGAAGTATATAATGAGAATGAATACATGCAAGATGAGTTAAGAGGTGGCACCAATGACAGAATGCGTGATGTGAACTCAATAATTTTTTAAGATGTTTCAGCTACTTACAAAGAAAATTGGACAATGGAGTGGTACGACAAGTGCTTTGATTCAAGTCATTGCATAAGAAAGAAAAAAAGAAAAACAGAACTTGGGTGGTCATTGGTTGTGAAAACTGGACATAATTGCCCAGGGTGTAATGGATGATATAGCCTAAGAGGCAAAATGTATAGGTAGCTAGGTTTTACCTTGACCAGTTAGGATGAGTTTGGAGTCTTTGGACTTTTATTATGTATAACTGTTGAGATATTGTCTTATTTTTCTCTGACTTCAAAAATTCTTAAGTATGTCTATATACAAGTTTATATTGTTCTGAACATGAACTTTGTCATACCAAATTTAGAAATCAACTCGTGTAATTATTTAATGTGGGAGTTTTCGACCAAATTAGATTTTTCTATTAAACACACTTTCTATAATAGGTATCTTTTCATGCAAATTTTCAAAGTAGGTCTTTCGACACCAAATTGTGAGTTCAAATTGCAATTTAGCTTTGATTGTGAAATCCCTTATTTTGATTTAATTGGCATCTGCATTAAAAATCGTAGGTTCAAAATGTGGTTTTGGTTGCACCTACTGAACTCACATTTTCAAAGTGTGATTTGTTCAGTGAGCCTATCATTATTTCAAACATTTGATTAAGAACTCTTTAATGTGGGTTCAGTGCTTATATTCTTGTTGGCAAGTGTGGATAAAATCGCCATTTTGTATACCTTGATTCATTTTCATTAGTAAGATGCTGCACAAATGAAAGGAAGAAAAAATTTCTTATGTGTTCTGTCATGTCCAGTGTCATATGGAAAGATTCTTTTATATTAAGTTCAATTTACCCCTTTTTTGAGGCAAACTGAAGAAAAATGAAGACGCATAATTTTCTGGAGTTCCTGTTGTTGTGTTGACGGTTAGTTGAAATATACTTTGGAAGATTGTGATATTTTTTACTGTTCATATTTGTGTTGTTGTGTCTTTGATTCTTGTCAAATCTGTGCAAAATGATTCTGTTTTTAATTACATTTATTATTTTAGTTAAGTGTTCCATGCAATGTTGCAAATAGTGTTGAATTGCTTGAATTCAGTGTGGTGGTTGTGTTCAGATGTGTTCAGTGTGCCGTAGCTGGCTTGTTTGTAATTTTTTTAAGCTGTGATTGAAATGGTGTTTTTTAACAATCACTCACATTAACAATGGTTGAACCAGCTATTTAATATGTATTTTAAAATTTGCACCAGCTGACTGTTATTTGATTTCTTTATTTTTATGGTACTCTGAGATTTCTCTGTTTTATAGGATGGGCGTAGGATTCGCATTGGTGACTGTGCTCTTTTCAAGCCACCTCAGGATTCCCCACCTTTCATTGGAATAATTCGTTGGTTAACTGTGGGTAGAGAGAACAATCTGAAATTGGGTGTGAATTGGATTTATCGACCTACTGAAGTAAAGCTTGGCAAAGGCTTCCTCCTGGAAGCTGCGCCTAACGAAGTCTTCTATTCATTTCACAAGGATGAGATTCCAGCTGCCTCATTACTTCATCCATGCAAAGTTACATTCCTTCCTAAAGGTGTTGAACTTCCTTCAGGGTTATCCTCGTTTGTGTGCAGGCGGGTATATGACATTGCAAACAAATGTTTATGGTGGCTAACTGATCAAGATTACATTGATGTGAGTATAGCAGCTTTGCAAGTCTCCTCAAATTTCCTCCATCATGATATATTTCTTTCATTTTCTTACTTTTTTTTGGGATAGCTAATTTCTTATCTTTATGCAGGAGCGACAAGAAGAGGTAGATCAGCTGTTACATAAAACACAAATAGAAATGCATGCAACCGTACAACCAGGTGGCCGATCTCCAAAACCAATGAATGGTCCAGCATCAACATCACAATTAAAATCTGGCTCGGATAATGTACAGCACAATGGTACTTCTTTTCCAACCCAAGCTAGGGGAAAGAAAAGAGAGCGTGGAGACCAGGGTTCTGAGCCTGTTAAACGAGAACGTTCTTCAAAAATAGATGATGCTGATTTGGGTAATTTTAGAGCTGAAAGTATTTTAAAATCTGAGATCGTAAAAATAACCGACAAAGGAGGAGGGCTTGTAGATATGGAAGGTGTTGAAAAATTGGTGCAACTAATGCTGCCTGAGAGGAGTGATAGGAAAATAGACTTGGCTGGCCGATCCTTGCTTGCAGGTGCTATAGCAGCCACAGAAAATTTTGATTGCCTGAGTTGGTTTGTGCAGCTCAAGGGTTTGCCTGTATTGGATGAGTGGCTTCAGGAAGTCCATAAAGGGAAGATTGGTGATGGTAGCAGCTCCAGAGAAAATGATAAATCTATTGAGGAATTTCTTTTGGTTCTACTTCGTGCACTTGATAAGTTGCCTGTGAATCTTAATGCCCTACAAATGTGTAACATTGGAAAATCTGTGAATCATTTACGTACACATAAAAACATGGAAATTCATAAAAAGGCAAGGAGTTTGGTCGACACATGGAAGAAACGTGTTGAGGCTGAGATGAACAGCCATGATGCAAAGTCTGGTTCTAGTCAAGCTGTTGCATGGCCTGCCAGACCACGTCATGCTGATGTTTCTCACGGTGGGAGCAGACATTTGGGTGGATCCTCTGAGGGTGCGATGAAGAGTTCTGTTACACAGCTTTCTGCATCTAGAAGTGCTTCAGTCAAGCCAGTTCAGGGGGATGCTGTGAAGTCTGGGTCTGCTTCTCTGGGGAATATGAAATCAGTGCCATCCCCTGCATCTGTAGGTACTAACTCAAAGGATGGACAGCCCAGAATCCTTGTTGGTAGTGTTTCAGATCCTCAAACAGCTGCCAGGGATGAGAAGAGCAGCAGTTCTAGTCAGTCTCACAATAACAGTCAATCTTGTTCTAGTGATCATGCCAAGACTGTGGCTTTTCCGGGGAAGGAAGATGCTAGGAGTTCCACTGCTGGGTCAATGAGTGTGAGTAAAATGTCAGCCGGTGCTTCTCGGCATCGGAAATCAGTAAATGGGTTCCCAGGGCCCAATTTATCTGGAGTTCAGAGGGAAACTGGGTCAAGCAGAAGTTCTTTGCACAGAAATCCCACTCCAGAAAAATTATCGCATTCAGGATTAACATGTGAAAAGGCAAGTGATATTCCTGTTGCTGAGGGAAACAATCACAAACTAATAGTCAAGATTCCAAACCGGGGCCGGAGTCCTGCACAAAGTGCCAGTGGTGGATCTTTTGATGACCCATCCATCGTGAATAGCAGAGCATCTTCTCCAGTTATTTCAGAGAAGCATGAACAATTTGATCGTGCCTTAAAGGACAAAAGCGATGCTTATCGCACCAATATTGCTTCAGATGTGAACACAGAGTCATGGCAAAGCAATGACTTCAAAGATGTTCTTACTGGGTCTGATGAAGGGGATGGGTCACCCCCTTCTGTTCCTGACGGAGAGCACTGTAAGACTGGTGATGCTGCCAGGAAAATGGCAGAATTATCAAAAGCTGCTTCCTCCTCATCAGGAAATGAAGCCAAGTCAGAGAAATTGCATGACGGTTCTTTTACCTCTATAAATGCTTTAATTGAAAGCTGTGTCAAGTGCTCTGAAACAAATGCTTCCATGTCAGTTGGGGATGATGTTGGGATGAATCTACTTGCTAGTGTGGCTGCTGGAGAAATGTCCAGGGGTGATTTGGTTTCGCCCACTGACTCTCCACAGGGAACCAGTACCATGGTTGACGACTGTTGCCCAGCCACTGATGTGAAACCAAAACCGTCAGGTAGAGATGATCCTGCTCAGGCACAAAACCTGCCTAACGATGTGGCTAATAGTGATTCTGGGAAACAGTGTATTACTGCTGGTAATTTGTGGCCTAAGGATGGCTTACATCAACTAGTAAAGCATGCATCTGCCAACTTCTCTAGAGATCGTAAAGAAACTTCTTTTTCTGAAGAGAAACCTGGTGATCACAATGAATTTATGAATTCATCCTGTATGGATTTGCAACAAACTGTTGGGCCGTGCTTAGAAACTAATGGTAAGTCAGATGATGTGATTGCTGCTTCTTTGGCCGCATCCCCAACATGTGCTAGAGAAAAGGGTGTGGATGAAGAAGATCAACATCATGAAAGAAAGTCTGTTCCCACTGGAGCAAATGCTAACGGAATTTCAGACAGTAAACAAAAGTTAAGCAGTTCTTTGTCAGCAGAGGATAAACTGAATAATCTCTTTTCAAGTGTAGAAGGCGAGAAGAAAGCTGTTGAAGTATTACCATCTTGCCCTTTATTAGAAACTAGCAGCAACAAAAAGAATAATGTGAATGGAGGGTTTGGCGGTGGGGTCAAAACAGAGTCTAAGCCACCTGCCACAATGATGCATTCTGAGTGTCTAGAGAAAACCAATGATGAAATTCCACTGCCTTCAGATTCTGGCAAAGATTTGACTCCAGAAAATACTGATGTAATTAAAGGTGAAAGACTTGACGAAATTAATGCCAGGAATCATGTCAGTCAGGTTGAAAAGCAGAAAATTGAGCAGGAAAATAATACGTCTCCCGCTGTTGAGAATCGAGTTGTAGCAGGCTCAGATCGGGCTACTGCAGATAGTAGGGGTGAGTTTGTGGAAGAGAGCATAGAAAATAATGTTGGTTTCGAGCCCTCTTCTGGTGGACCTGTCTCTCAAACAGAACAGCATATGAGATCTAGAGCAAACAAATTAACTGGCACTGAAGGGGATGAAACAGATGAATGTGCGTCAACAACTGCAGATGCTTCTTCATTCTCTGCTTCCGGGGGTTCAGATGCGGACACAAAGCTGGAGTTTGATTTGAATGAAGGCTTTAATGTTGATGATGGTAAATGTGGAGAGCCAATTAACTTGGTGCCACCTGGATGTTCAGCTTCTGTAAATCTAATTAGCCCATTGCCATTTCCTGTTTCTTCAACCACAGGTGGAACTCCTGCTTCAATTACAGTTGCTGCAGCTGCCAAAGGCCCTTTTGTGCCACCAGATGACTTATTGAGGAGTAAGGGAGAACTTGGATGGAAGGGATCAGCTGCTACAAGTGCGTTTCGCCCAGCTGAACCCAGGAAGGTTCTGGAGATGTCTCTTGGAACAGCTAGTGCTTCCTTTGCTGATGCTACAGGTGGTAAACAGGGTCGTCCTCTATTGGATATTGACCTGAACGTGCCGGATGAAAGAATTCTTGATGACATGGCTTGTCAGAACTCTGCTGAGGAAACAGGCTCAATATCTAATGCCATAAATAGTCATGATTTGGCGCGTGGTTGTGCCCCTGTTCGTGCCTTTGGAGGCCTTGATCTTGATTTAAACAGAGTTGATGAAGCTGCTGATATTGGGCAGTGCTCAACAAGCAATGGTCATAGATTGGAGGTCCCACTCCTGTCAGTTAAATCGTCATTGTCAGCTGGATATCCCAATGGTGAGGTGAACTTTCGGAGGGACTTTGATTTGAACAATGGTCCTGGCCTTGAAGAGCCAAGTGTTGAGCCATCACCATTTAGCCAGCCAGCCCGGAGTAGCATACCTTCGCAACCTTCACAGACGCATGCAGCTTGTGTTAGAATGAATAATACAGAAGTAGGAAACTTAGCTTCATGGTTTCCTCAAGGGAACACTTACTCAGCGCTCACAATTCCATCAATTTTGCCAGATAGAGGGGAGCAGTCCTTTCCAATTGTTGCAACGGGGGGACCCCCCAGGATAATGGGTCCCCATACTAGTGGTAGCCCATTTAGTCCTGATGCCTATAGGGGTTCGGTGTTGTCATCTTCTCCTGCAGTGTCCTTTCCCTCCTCCCCATATCAGTATCCTGTCTTTCCTTTTGGATCCAGCTTCCCTTTGCCTTCAGCCACCTTTTCAGTTGGTTCAACTACATTTTTGGATTCGTCATCTGGTGGGAGACTTTGCTTCCCCGCTGTTCATACACAGTTAATAGGGCCTGGCAGTACAGTTTCATCCCAGTTTCCGAGGCCTTATGTTGTTAGCCTTCCAGAGGGTGGCAATAATGGTGTAGCGGACAGTCGTAGGAAACCGGGCAGGCAGAGCCTAGACCTTAATGCAGGCCCTGGAGGCCCAGATATAGACGGGAGAGATGAGACTTTGCCTCTCACAGCGAGGCAACTCTCTGTTGCCAGTTCACAGGCCTTAGCAGAGGAGCAGGCAAGGATGTACCAGGTGGCAGGTGGTGTTTTGAAGAGGAAGGATCCTGAGGGAGGGTGGGATCCAGAGAGGTTTGGCCGCAAGCAATCTTCATGGCAATAGGAGTGCTGACTGGCACAGAATTGGCTGCTCTGCTGTAGAAAGCTTGTAAGTTTTTCCTAATGTATTTGGCTCTGTTATTGCAATAATGTCAAATTTGGGAACTGGCAGGGACCATTTCCTTTGTAATTACCTTTTCATTTATGATTGTTGCAGCTAACCAATACAACATGCCAGGCAACTGGATTGTGGTAGTGTTATTTTTCTTTTCCCTTTTTTTCCCTGACTAGGTGTTGTTTAATGCAAGTTTGATTTTTAGTCAAATAAACGCTTTGCGGTGTTTTGCAATTGGTAAATGCTATAATTTAAATATAAATAAATAAATAATATATTTTTTCATACAGGTCCATGTTGTTATGGTTTTAATTCTTTTTAAACATTTGCAAAATTGAAAGGAAAACTAGTGAATGGGGGGCAATTTTCCTTTTTCTTTTCTTAAAAGACCATTTCCTTTGATTGCACAAAATGCATAAAATATGTTGGACATTTTGATTTGTGTTGCACCACCTGTATAAGCTTTCTTCTTTCTTCCCTTGAAGCAAATGCAGTGCAACTCCAACCGTTCCATTTTTCTTTTTCTTCTTAAAATAGTGCTGACGGGTGAATTATTTCATCAAGCTCGTGGTAATACTGTTGTAGGTGCTCCTCCTCAGACAGAGTAACGACGATCTTATTTGTTTATTTTATTTTAGTTTTGTTAATTTTTTTTTTTTTTTTTTAGGAGGGGCCGGGGGGAGGGGAGGAGGTTGTCAGTTTTTGGTATGTGATTTCCTGCTATTCAATTGTAGTTTTCCTTTTTCTTTTCCTCAGTTTATCGAGGATGGGCAGTGGCTGACTCCCAGAAGTCTTCTTCTAATTGGTGCACTCTCAGGATGGGTGGTGAGTTATTTTGTGTTCATAGTCTCCGTCCCCCACCCCCTTCGGCTGTATCATTGTAACTTAAGACGAATCTGTCTGGGGTCTGTGAGCTGTTTGTTATTGAAAATGTTCTGGGAGGTTGAAGGTATGTTTCCCCCCACTGTAGATATTTAACTGTTGGAGATCATGAGTTCGTTGTTGCCCAAAAAAATAGAATTGGTACCCACACTGGTGTTCTTAGTGTATTAACTATGTATACCATTGAACCCAACTCTGACCTCTTACCAAAATCTTATGTCAAGGGAGGTTGGATTTGTGGACTGGTGCTGAGCAGAATCTCCTTTGCATTCTTAATTTATCTATCATCTATCATGTTCCATTCTTTCCTTTTTCTTCTCATTAGTATATATATGACAGAGTGGTTGCAGAATTTGTGGCACTGGAGCTTTTCCTGATGTAGGATGATTTCAGTTGCAATGGATTGATGTTACATTCTTATTTTAAGCTCCATTTTTCTTTGTCCTAGTTTTACCTTGTTGCAGCCTGTTGAATGCCCAATGTGGCTATGGATTAAAACATTTCCATGTCTTTTCTCATCGCTATCAAAGTTAATTTGTACTAAATGTTTCTCTTTTCTGTGCATTGTTCTGTTTTTTTTTTGGTTTTGAGAGAGGGAGTTGTTCCTTATGGTGTACCAGTTGTAATATGCGCCAATTGTCCGACATGCTTGCTGCTCCTGCAGTGATGATAGAACCGCAGGCTTCAATGAATGAAAATTTAGTATTAATGAGGTGTGTATCCTTTTGCTTTGCTTGTGGGTTCTCTCTGACTCAGCTTTTGGGAGGTGTTTGGTTTATCATAGAGCCTAATTGATACGGGCCTTGTAAAAATTGTTTGCCTAATAGGGATCCTGAAATATGGTAGAGATATTGGTTCTTGCGTCTAGTAATTTAATTACTGGAATTGTCCTTCCATGGAAGGGAATGTGATATTCAGGCCTTGGATTTGGCATTATGTACGTGGACAACATATTATTGTATTGATAGATCTGATGATCGGGACATCAATTAGGTTGTGTTTGGAAGCTCTATGCCTTGGGTTTTGATATCTATCAGTTACATATAAATTCATACTAATTCAACTTTAAATTCAGAATTTTTATAGTTTTCCAAATATGAAGACTCAAAATTTACTTCCGAGTTGTGCGTGTGCTTACATGTGGATGGTGCATGCGGCTCCACACAATTCCGAAGCCATGCACTCCACTGGCAGGCTAAATGAATGAAACATTCCTTGCTTTTTGTTTTTTTGATCATAAAAGTATAATTATAGACCAAAATGGTTATGTACAACCACTCTGAAAGGAGTCCAAATCTCATACAGCCAAAGAATTACTAAACATCAAAACCTGGGAGGCCACGGGAGCAACTACCTACCACTTAATTACATTACAATCTGGGCATACCCAGTGCTTAAAAGCCAAAGTAACTATAACTCAAGTACAAAGGAAGGGAAATTTCTCATACACTATTCCAAAGTGTGAGTTTGAATCACTTTTAAAATAAGCAGCAAGTTGGGTGACAATGCCTTCAAATATCATCTTGTTCCGAAAATGCCATAAACAATAAACTGTGATGGCCAGACAAACTCTCTTAGCCACTGCCTGAACTCTGGTGCCTTTGACCATCTTGAGAAGCCATTTGAGACTAGCTTTCACAGTCATGGCCCTAGTCAGCCCCAGTCCGCTCCTAATATAATTCCATACAGTACATGAGATTCTGCACTTGAAAAACAAATGATTTAGTGTTTCCAACTCAGTTCCACAGAACACACTGGTTCTATCCACCCCTTCAACACTTATTTTGTCGCTAGTCAACAGCTTTCCTTTAGTAGCCACTGGAGAATAAATGAATGTTTGGGAGCACAAGCATTCTTCCAAATCATCTTCTGCCAAGGGGCATTCTGTCCTGCGGCATTTGCCTTTTTTTTTTGTTCTTTTTGTGTTTCCTTTTGCTGCCTTGTTTATAACGCATCTCGGGAGTATGCTTCCCCCTCTTTCATACCATTGCGAGCTATTTAGACTTGACTCATTCTCTAATTTAATTCGGTTCTACTTAAGTATGAGGCACTCAAGTATTTTAACCATTCGAGTGAGTTTAGTAATAATATTCGACTCGAATTATGAGATTAATAAAAAAAATTTAAAAATTTTATTATTTTATATTACACATTTCATATAATATCTTTTTTATAAAAATATTATAAAGTTGGGCTTGAGTTTTATAGTCTAGTGATTTTGAATTTAACAATTATGAAACTGATTGTGTTTTTTTTTTTTTTTGTATATTTCACTATTGAGTGCTGCATTGTGAGATCGTTTGTTTCCGTGATCATTTGTTTCCGCTACCTATTGATTTGCACAACAAGTTGGTATTAGAGCATTGTTGTAATGACTTCTAGAATTTCTTCTGCAAAGTTTGATGTTGTTAAATTTGATGGAATGGGAAACTTCGGACTATGGCAGAGAAAGATTAAAGATATGTTAGTGCAGTAAGGTATGGTGAATGCATTATATGAAGGTTAATCGAAAGACATGGATGAAACAAGTTGGAAGGAATTGGAAGCAAATGTTGTGTTGACTATCAGGTTTTGTCTAGTTGATGACGTGTTGTATCATGTCATGGATGAGGATTCTCCAACAACGGTTTGGCAGAAACTGGAAAGCTGGTATATGTCTACCTCTTTATCAAAAAAGTTGTTTCTTAAGAAAAAATTGAATTGGATTAAGATGGCAGAGGGTTCAAATTTGAACCAGCACATCGATGTATTCAATCAAATAATTGGTGATTTGATGTGGGTTGATGTGAAGTTTGAGGAAGAAGACAAGGCGTTGATGCTATTGAATTCCCAACCTGTATCTCACACGCATGAAAATGTGGTTACAACTGTAACATGGGGTAAAGAAACCTTGAATTTGGAAGTGGTAACAGGTGCACTAATGGGTTTTCATCAAAGAAAGAAAGCCAACAATGAAATTTCATAAGATAAAGGACTTGTGGTGAAGGGGTAACTAGGAACATAGGAGAAGCAAGTTCCAGAGCGGATCGAGTGGTAAAAAATCTCAGTGGCAATATGGGAAGAAGAAATGACATAAGGTGTTTTAAGTGTGGAAAAATTAGACACATAAAATCGTAGTGTCTGAAGTGGAAGAAGGGGAACGCATAAAATCAAGAGGATTCATCAAAATACGCGAATGTAGTAAAAGGAGGAGGCTCAGGGAGTCGTGATGGTGATATGCTATCTGTTGTATCCGTTCAGAATGCCTCACAGATTCTTGGATCCTAGATTCGGGATGTTCTTATAACATGACACCAAATATAAATTGGTTTAGCTCCAATAGGTTAGTAAATTCTATTTCTATTCTAAAGGGAAATTATGTTTGAAGAAAAATTATTGGAATAGGGAATATTAAAATTAAAATGTATGATGATGTTGTGAGAACATTAAGTGATGTAAGGCATATATCGGATTTATGGAAGAATGTGATTTCATTGGGCATTTTAGATTGTAACGGGATAGTTACAAGTATGAAAATGGGATAATGAAGGTGTGTAAAGGCCTCTTAATGGTGATGAAGGGATAAAAGTTAGTGGAAAATATCTATGCACTACTAGGTACCACAGTTGTAGGTAGAGTTCCAACTGCAGATTCTGAGTAAGGTAATACTGTTTTGTGTAAAACAACCACACACATAGAGGGTATTCTTAACTACATTTATTTAGATGTTTAGGGACCGATGAGGGTAGCATCATAGGTTGGATATATGTATTTCGTGAGTTTATCACGAAAGGTCTTGGTGTACTTCATGTGGCACAAGTTAGAGATGTTTGCCAGGTTTAACTTATGGTTAAGGTGGAAAACCAGACCAGGAGAGAGATCCTTAGGTCAGACATTGGAACTGAGTACGCTGGTGTTCAAGGAGTTTTGTGAGCAGCATTGCAAGTTGTATGCAAGGCTTGAAAGGATCTTCTTAGGAAAGTCAGTGAGTATGGCGTGTTTTTCAATTAGTTGTTCGCCAAGGGTATCACTAGATAAGAAAGTTACAGGAGAGGTGTGGACAGGTAATGCAGTAGGCTACTCTAGTTTGAGAGCGTTTGAATGTTCAGTTGTGCACATTTTTAGTTAGGTGAGATCTAAGCTTGGTGAAATTTCTAGACGATACATTTTTCTAGGGTATAAGAAAGGTGGGTTCAAGTTGTGTGATCCAATGGCAAACAAGGTGGTGATTAGTGGAGGAATGATTTTTGCTAAGAAAGCCATGGTGCAGTGTACTCAGGTAGATGAAGAGAAACAGGTGTCTGAAAACTGCAACAGCAATGAGCATGTGGAGTTGGAAACTCAAGGCAGAGATGCCATTGTTCATAATGCAGGGATTTCTAACTCAATAGACCAACAATATCACAATATAAATTACAACAGAAATAAGATTGTGATGCAGGTGAAGTTACAAAGTCAGGGTAGAGATGACATTGTTCATAATGCATGAAGTTATAACTCGAGAGACCAATAGGATCACAACGGGTCTAGATGCACTATCAAGGGACCACTCAAGTATGAATTTGATGATCTGGTGTCTTATGCGTTCATTACTACTAACAAGGCTCTTACTATTTTTCAAGATATGGTGCACAGCAAAGAGAAAAATAGATAGATGAGTGCTATGGTGGAGGTGATGGAGTTATTGTAAAAGAATCAGTTGTGGGAGTTGGTGGAGCTTCCAAAAGGGAAGAGGGCGATAGGATGCAAGTGAATAATTTTTCTATTATTTTATGTTGATGACATGTTAGTTGCCGGGAAGACTTTGACTGAGGTTAATCAATTGGAAACTCTGTTAAGAAAAGAATTTGACATGAAGGTTTTGGGTATGACAAAGAAGATTCTTAGATTGAAGATTCGCAAGGATAGAGTTATAGGGAGATTGGGGTTATCTCAGTGTGGTTTTGTGAACAGAAATGTAGGGAGATTGTGGTTGTCTCAGGGTGGTTTTGTGGAGAAGGAATTGGAGAGGTTTAGTATGGTTAAATTGGTCACCAGTACACCGTTGGCAAATCATTTTTATTTGTCTACCGCTTAGTGCCCAAGGATGGACGGTGATGTTCAAGATATGTCAAAGGTCCCCTATGCCAGTGCAGTGGAGTGTTTTGGCAGGAAACATAGTGATCCATCAGTCGTGAGAGTTGTGGATGTAGACTATGTAGGAGACTTGGATGACAGGAGGTATACAATAGGGTATGTGTTTACTATTATGGGAAGGCCCATTTGTTAAAAGTCCAGAATATAGTCTCTGGTTGTAGTATCTAGAATTGAGTCGGGGTTTTTTGGCAGTAGTCAAAGTTGTCACGGACAAGTTCTTCTCCAATTGCTAGATGGGAGGAGGTCCCAAACTATTGTCACAGGTGGAGCAGCGGGTGTTGAATTTTGGAGAAAATCTTTTTGGGGTTTTCTTTGAAAAGGCTTGAGCTTATATCATCCTTCATATATATTGCTTGAAGGCCTTTTCTTTTATTGTTGTTGTACTTTACAAAGATCAAATTTCTCCTATACTCTTCGTTTTGAAAAATATTTTTGGAGAAAATCTTGGGATTATACAAGTAAGCTTTGAGGATATATTAAATCTATATATACTGTTTTTTTTCGGATACGCCAGGTTTCCTGGGCTTATGCGGCAGACTAATTCCACGTCTATGCCAGTCGTGCCCACAGCCAACACGTAAGAGGTAAATTCGGATGTGTGGTGCAAGTGACAAGGTTTGAACCCTAGATCCACCGTTGCAAGTGGCCTTCTGGGACAAGTCCTTACCACAAGTCCTTAAATCTATATATACTTGCTTGAGGAGCTTCTTGTTCTTGAGATTTCAAAGATCAAATTGTTATTTCTCCATCTTTCATTTTGAAAATACTCTCTTGGAAAAAACCTTTTTAAAGGTTCTTAAAAAGGCTTGAGCTTATATCAAAGTTCATATATATTGCTTGAAGGCCTTTTCTTTTTTATTCTTGTGATATATTCAAAGATCACTTCTCCCATACTCTTCATTTTGAAAACCCTTTTTGGAGAAAATATTTGAGTTGGTTAAGAGAGCTTTGAGTATATATTCATTTAATATATACTTGCTTGAAAGGTTTCTCACATTTCACAAAGGTCAATCATTTTTTAAGAAATTATTTTCCACACTCTCACGTATAATGCAAAATATTTTTTAGAGAAAAACCTATGCTCTATTGAGCATCAATTTATAAATCATTTGAGGATGCATTTAGATTTTAAATTGTACAAATCAACTATTAAGAAGCATTTTCTTTGTATGCAAAATTGTTTTTAAAACAACCTCTTCGCGGTTTGGGTTGTGAACCGTGGCCAAGTGAGGGGGCATCACTTAGAGAGGTTGGTCCACCAGAGAGGACTGGTTTACTAGGCGTGGGGTATTTCTTGGAGAGGAGGGATCCATCCTATTTGAAGGAGTGTTGTGTAGGCGGGCTCCACCCTGTAAGGAGTGTGTAATGGTTTGTTTCGCTCGGTTAAGGGAGCACTTTAGTGAAATCCTTGGGGGGTTTGCCCAAGATGAGGATGTAGGCAGGTATAGCCAAACCTCGTAAAGATCAAGGTGTCATTCTCTCTCTCTCTCTCTCTCTCTCTCTCTCTCTCTCTCTCTCTCTCTCTCTCTCTCTCTCTCTCTCTCTCTCTCTCTCTCTTATCTTGTTTATATTTCCGCACGTGTATGTTTCATTTATTGCTGAGACTATTTCGCATACACACGTTTAATTTTAATTGGGATATGATTCGGTGAATTGGTAAATTAATTAGAAATTTTTTTTTAAAAACCAAATTCACCCCCTTCTTGGGAATACACCATTCCTCACAGCAAGTTATGTAAGAACCCGACTCGAGATAGGTGTATTAAATAAATAAGAAAAGAGAGAAGGAAAATTAAAAAGGTAAAATTTAGTAGGGCTCGTTGACGAGACTTCTTTTCTCGTCGACGAAGTCTCTTGTACAACTCGGCGACGAGTTTCAGTGGTTCGTCGACGAGGAGATACCGAGAGATTTTGGGGAATCCTGATATCTCAAGCTCGTTGACGAGTCCACCTTGGTGTCAACGAACTTCTTTTTGTATCCCGTTGATGAGGACGCTGTCTCGTTGATGAGTCTGGCTGGGTCAACCAAGTTATAAATATCTTTTCACTTGCTTAATGAAGAAGAAATCAAAATCCTCTCTTTCTCTCTAGGATTTTTGGGCCATCTGTTGTCGGAATCAACGATTCGACGTTGCTATGTGGATCAGGAGGAGAATCTCTTCAAGGATAGCGGATTAGAAATTCATTTCGAGGATTTTTGGGTTTTGACCCAAAATTGAGGTAAGGGTCCGATCTCGTTTTCGTTTCGGTATATATGTAGTAGTAGGAATTATAATGAAGTATAGTTCTTTGATGTCTAGGTTTTGGGAACTCGGTTCGTAGTTTTAAAGCCGTAGATTTTGTGTTTTGGTTTTCAAGTTAAAGGTAAGGGGATTCTATTTATATCAGTTATTTTTGAAATCGGAATTGGTAAACATGTAGTTTACAATTGTATGTATGATTTGCCTACTTATTTGGGAAAATCTATCGGGTAAAAATATGGGGTTTTCAGGTTATTGTTTTGGAAAAATTTGGGGGTTTCGGGTATCATCTCTATTTTTGTTGAAAAATCGTATATTGTATAAAACTATGATATTGAGATGACCATACCTATATTTGTATTAAAATGTATTCTCGAAATGAAAACTATATGATTTGTTGCATACCAAATAAGTGTGGAATGAACTGTTGTATGTAAAATGTTCCAAGTTTATAAAATAGCTGTGACGACTAATTACCGTAAGCTGAGAGGTATAGGAATATGAGTTCCAAAATTGTTCCAAGTTTTGTGAAATTTGCTACGTTTCGTCTAATTACAGTGGGCAAACGCCATGTTTCGGCTAAATACCATGGGCGAGAGTGTCCGACTCTATATTCGAGGGTATGAAATATCACTTGTTTGTTCTGGTTGGTCATCGATGGGTGTGAGTTGACACCGTATCAGCAACGATATTACTATGGGGCTTCAGCTAATGCCAAGTTATCGGGTGCTCTGTATAATGCGGCCGGTTTCGACCGAAGAGTGTGACGACACTGACCGTATGTTTTGTATCGTATGTACTTGAACTGGATTGTGAAAATACTGGAACTTTAACAGGTTATGTTTTATGTCAAAATAACACTTGTATGCCACACACTGATATAACTTGTTTCTTCCTTACTGAGAGGTGTCTCACCCTAAATACACAAATACTTTTCAGGTCCTTCGAGTAGCCGAAATTAGCGTCCTAGTGTTTGGGAGAGTGGTTGTTGGTTACTTGCGTATAGTACTTGTGTAAGTACGGATTTTGTAACCAGGTTATCATTGTTGGGTTTCGTAGACACCTGGGGTATGTACGGTATTTTGGAGCATAGACTCTAGCTATGTATAGACTCTAGTATAGTATGTTATATGTATTAGAAAGAACATTTTCCCTGCATATGTGATGTATATGTATGAGTATATGAATGTGTATAGGGTATATGTATACCGCACGGGGTCAGACCCTTATTCGGTGTAGTATTATGTATGTTTTAATTGATACAGAGACAAGTTAGGTTACTAAATTCACACCTAGGTCCCATCTGCGGGTTTGAGACTTGACAACTTGGTATTAGAGCTAACCAAGTTGTTAGGTCTTGTAGACTTGGTTAGGCGTGAATATGTGTACATACCAGAGTATAAGAAGGTATTGAATGGGTAGAGTAGGTCGAGGATTGTCTTGTAGCTAGGCAAGGATTCATTGATGACATTCTGTGTTTTTCCTGGAATGACGATTTCAGTAAATTCACGGCAAACAATTGATGGTTTCGTGTTGGTGTGGTAGGATAGACCTGGACTCGTGAGGGTTGGAATTAACATGATTAGCTTTCAACGATTGTGTTAACTGTGTATAATATAGGAATTCTAATTGATTCCTATCCTATTTTCAGAATGGAGCCCAACGAAAACAACTTGGAAAGTAGTTCCGAGGGGACTGCGAGTGATGGGTCTCCTTCTATGACTCAGGGTTTGATGAGGCAGATCATGCAAGAGATCGGGCAAAGTGTTAGGACAAGTGAGCATTCTTTTACTTCTACTTGTTGTACCATAGAGAGTTTCACCCGCATGCACCCTCTGACGTTTACGGGAGGACCCGATCCGACAGTAGTAGAAAACTAGGTGCAGAAGATCAAGAAGATATTGGAAGTTCTGCATTGCACTGACTAGCAGAAGGTTCTTTATTTTACTTTTTAGCTGGTAGGAGAAGCTGAAAGATGGTGGACTGCTGTGAGTTTGCTTGAAAAGCAGAGAGCTGGTTCGTTTGGTGTGACTTGGAGCCACTTCAAGGAGGTGTTTTTCGAGAGATACTTCCCGGCTTCCACTCGTGATGATAAGGCCGACGTGTTCTCGAGTCTGACTCAGGGAACCCTGATAGTGTAGAGATATGTTGCCAGCTATATTGAACTATCTCATTTCGCGCCGTGTTTGATCTCGAACGAGTATAAGAAGGCTTGGAGGTTCGAGAAGGGCCTGAGAAAGGACATCCGCAGACTTGTGGGAATACTGTAGATTTGAGAGTTTTCTGTTCTGGTGGGTAAAGCCATCATAGTTGAGGCTGTTCTCCAAGAGGATGAGGTGGTACAAGAACAGAAGAAGAGGCCAGTATCTTCTGGTTCTCAGACTGGTCCTCGACAGGGACAGTGGAAGAAGAAGAACTATGGTTTGAGTTATCGCCAGAACATCGAACGGTAGGGTCCTCAAGGGAATCCATCTTTCGTGCAATGCACTAGGTGCTGTAAATGGCATGATGGTGAATGCCAGTCGTTTTGGGGTAACTGCTACAACGTGGCAAACTAGGCCACATATCCTGAAATTGCCAGGCACAGAGGAGCGATACGCTTGCACCGAGCCAAAACCATGGAAGTAATCAGATGCCTTAAGAAAACTATCAAGTAAACACGGATCTGACGAGGGTGTACTCTCTTACTCCTGTAGATACAGAACATGCTGGAAACATGGTGACATGTACCATGTTATTGCTTTTGAATAGAGCTGTTGTATTATTTGATTCAGGAGTAACCCTTTCTTTTATATCTGCAAGTTTTGTGAAACTATGTGGGGTTGAAACCCAAGTGATGGATGAGTGGTTGTCTTTGGCTACACCGACTGTGAGTGTAACAATCTGTAGTAAGATGTTATGAAACTACCCAGTGGTTGTTCAGAGAAGGCTGCTACCGGGGAACCTAGTAGTGTGTGACATGTGTGGATTTGACATCATACTGGGGATGGATTGATTATTCTCCAGTTATGCGGTGATTGATTGTTGTAGGAAGGTAGTAGTGTTCAGACCTTCTGGGGAGCAGGAATATGAGTTCGTGGGATCGTGTGTGCGTTCAATGCCACAAATTCTATCAGCTATGCAAGCGAGAAGGTTACTCTTGGACGGTTGTTAGGGGTACCCAACTTGTGTGCAGGAACCACCATGAGATGATCCGAAACTCAAAGATATCCGAGTGGTTAACAAATTTTCGGATGTATTCCCGGAAGACTTACCCGATTTAACTCCTAATCTTGAGGTGGAGTTCATTATTGAATTGTTGCCAGGCAAGACAACGATTTCTAAAGCTCCATATTGGATGGCTTCAGTGGAACTTAAGGAGTTTAAGGAGCAGTTGCAGGAACTACTGGACAAGAGCTTTATCAGACCTTGTGTTTCGCATTGGGGAGCTCTAGTATTGTTTGTGAAGAAGAAAGACAGGTCAATGAGGATGTGCATGGATTACCACGAGATCAACATGGTTCAGTGAAGAACAGATACCCGTTGCCTCGTATTGATGATCTGTTTGACTAACTGCAGGGAATACAGGTCTTTTCGAAGATTTATTTACGGTCATGGTATCATCAGGTGAGAGTTAGGACTAAGGATGTTGCGAAGACTGCTTTCCGAACAAGATACAGTCACTATGAGTTTTTGGTCATGCCTTTTGGGTTGACTAACGCCCCGACGGTATTTATGGATCTAATGAACAGGATTTTCTATGAATACCTGGATTAGTTTGTAGTGGTATTTATCGATGACATTCTAGTATACTCTAAGAGTTCGGAAGAGCACGAAAACCATCTGAGGTTGGTACTTCAAGTACTACGGGAAAAGAAATTGTATGCTAAGCTGAAGAAATGCGAAATCTGGTTGAATCAGATCGCATTTCTTGGCCATGTCGTGTCGAAGGGAGGTATCTCGGTTGATCTTGGTAAGATAGAAGCAGTGGTTGACTGGGTGAAACCGAAGAGCATGTAGGATGTTCAAATTTTCCTAGGGCTGGCTGGATATTACCGACAATTCGTGGAGGGATTCTCTAAGTTATCTCGCCTTCTGACACGGTTGACGAGGAAGGGTGTGAGATTTTATTGGACGAACGAGTGCGAACAGAGTTTCTAGGAGTTGAAACACCAACTGGTCACTGCTCCAGTTTTAACCATCCCATCTAGGGACGGTGGATTTGTGATTTACAGCGACGCATCGCTGAAGGGTTTGGGATGTGTGTTGATGCAACAGAGGAAAGTAATTGCTTATGTTTCTCAGAAACTCAAGGAGCACGAGAAGAATTACCCCACGCATGATCTGGAGTTGGCGGCAGTAGTATATGTGTTGAAGATCTGGAGACACTACTTATACGTTGAACAGTGCGAGATCTTCACGAGTCACAAGAGCCTCAAATACTTTTTCATGCAAAAGGAGTTGAACATGAGGTAGAGAAGTTGACTTGAACTGATCAAGGACTACGATTGCACCATTAGCTATCACCTGAGGAAGGCTAACGTGGTAGTCGATGTGTTGAGTCAGAAGTCAGAGCATGCAGCAGTATCTACAGTTATAGCTCAGCATCATATCAAACAGGATCTGGAGAATCTTGGTGTGGAGTTGGTGGATGGTAATCACCAGGCTTTCATTGCTAGCTTGGTTATCTAGACAACATTATTAGAGAAGATTAAAACCGCGCACATTAATGATGCGGAGCTAGTTGAGGTTATAGAGAAGGTGCAGCAAGGGCTGATTACAGATTTTAACATCTCTGAGGGAGGTGTATTGAAGTTTGAAAACAGACTGTGCGTTTCGAAAGACGAGGGGATAAGGAGGACGATTCTAGAAGAGATGTATCATTCTTTGTATACGGTACATCCGGGTAGTACGAAGATGTATCAGGATTTGCACAAATCATTCTGGTAGAGTGACATGAAAAGGGAGATTTCTCACTTCGTGGAGCAATCTCTGATGTGTCAACAGGTGAAAGTTAAACATTAGAGGCCGGAAGGGCCATTGCAGCCATTGAGTATCCCAGAGTGGAAATGGGAGCACATCTTCATGGACTTTGTCACCAAGTTGCCACCAGCACTTCATGGGTAGAATGCAATTTGGGTGATCGTGGACAAGTTGACTAATCTGCTCACTTTATACTGATGAAGGTTAACTACTCTTTGAGTAGGCTATCATATTTGTATGTGGAGGAGATAATTAGAATGCACGGGATTCTAGTATCCATTGTTTTAGATTGAGACCCGAGATTCACTTCTCGATTTTGGAAGAGCTTGCAGGAAGCACTAGGGATGAAGCTTACTTTCAGTACAACGTTCCATCCCCAGACTGATGGAAAGTCAGAGAGGATGATACAGATTTTAGAGGATATGTTACGGGCTTGTGTATTAGACTTCAGTGGTAGTTGGATTCAGTTTCTACCTTTGGTGGAGTTTGCCTATAACAATAGCTTCTAGGCTAGTATCGGGATGACACTGTTCGAGGCATTATATGGTCGTAGGTGTTGGTCTCCTCTGTATTGGGATAAGGTCAGTGAACGACAAGTATTGGGTCTCGAACTCATATAACAGGCTTTTGAGAAGGTTGGTTTGATCAAAGATAGGATTAAATCAGTTCAGAGTTGGTAGAAGAGTTATGCAAATGTTCGTGTCGTGAGTTGGAATTCAAGGTAGGGGTTAAGATATTTATGAGAATCGCTCCGATGAAGGGGGTGATAAGATTCGGTAAGAAGGGCAAGCTGAGCCTGAGGTATATCTGACCATTCAAGGTACTGGAATGAGTGGGTCTAGTGGCCAACATGATTGCACTACCCCTAATACTCTTGAGGATCCATGATGTGTTTCACATATCCATATTGAGGAGGTATGTGTTGGATCCGTCGCATGTGATTAGTTACGAATCTTTAAAGATTGGGGACTCTTTGGCGTATAAGGAGAGACCCATTTAGATTTTGGACCGTAAAGTTCAGAAGCTACGTACCAAGGAGATATTGTTAGTAAAGGTACTGTGGCAGAATCATGCGGTTGAGGAAGCTTCTTAGGAGTTAGAGAAGAAAATGCGTCGGAAATATCCACAGTTGTTCTGAGTAGTAGCTTGGTAGTAGGATCAGTATGGATATGTATGTATGTAATATTCTGTTATCATAGTAAAGACGTATGGTTAGTCTCTAGGAGAGTATGTAATATTGTGAGCTCCCGAGGTGGTATGTGTGTAACCACGGTATTCCTCCGTCATAAGTGAGGGTATGTATGTATTTGGGACGGGGCTGCTATGTGGGAAGCCGTCGGTTCTTACTAGAGTCGAGTATGCATATGGGTATGTTGTTGAGTTGGTAAATGAGATATTACAAATTTTGAGGATGAAATTTTGTAAAAAGGGGAGGTTGTAAGAACCCGACCTAAGATAGGTGTATTAAATAAATAAGAAAAGAGAAGGAAAATTAAAAAGGTAAAATTTAGTAGGGCTCGTTGACGAGGCTTCTTTTCTCGTCGACAAAGTCTCTTGTACAGCTCGGCGACGAGTTTCAGTGGTTCGTCAACGAGGAGATACTGAGAGATTTTGGGGAATCTTGAAATCTCATGCTCGTTGACGAGTCCACCTTGGCGTCGATGAACTTCCTTTTGTGGTTTGTCGATGAGGACGCCATCTTGTCAAGGAGTCTGGCTAGGTCAACCAAGTTCAAAATATCTTTTCACTTGCTTAATGAAGAAGAAATCAAAATCCTCTCTCTCTCTCTCTCTCTCTCTCTCTCTCTCTCTAGGATTTCAGGTCGTATGTTGTCAGAATCGATGATTCGACATTGCTATGTGGATCAGGAGGAGAATCGCTCCGAGGATAGCGGATCAGAAATTCGTTTTGAGGATTTTTGGATTTTGACCCAAAATCGAGGTAAGGGTCCGATCTCGTTTTCGTTTCGGTATATATGTAGTAGTAAGAATTATAGTGAAGTATAGTTTTTTGATGTCTAGGTTTTGGGAACTCGATTCGTAATTTTGGAGCTGTAGAGTTCGTGTTTTGGCTTTTGGGTGAAAGGTAAGAGGATTCTGTTTATATCAGTTATTTTTGAAATCGGAATCGGTAAACATATAGTTTAGGATTGTATGTATGATTTGGGTACTTATTTGGGAAAATTTATTAGGTGAAAATATGGCGTTTTCAGGTTACTATTTTGGGAAAATTTGGGGGTTTTGGGTATCATCTCTATTTTTGTTGGAAAATCATATGTTGTATAAAATTATGATATTGAGATGACCGTACCTATATTTGTATTAAATTGTATTCTCGAAATGAAAACGATATGATTTGTTGTATACCAAGTAAGTGTGGAATGAACTATTGTATGTAAAATGTTCCAAGTTTGCAAAACAGTTGTGACGGCTAATTATCGTAGGCTGAGAGGTATAGGAACACGAGTTCCAAAATTGTTCCAGGTTTTGTGAAATTTGCCACGTCTTGGCTAATTACCGTGGGCAAACGCCATGTCTCGACTAAATACCGTGGGCGAGAGTATCCGACTCTATATCTAAGGGTGTGAAATATCACCCGTTTGTTTCGGATGGTCACCAATGGGTGTGAGTTGACATTGTATTAGCAACAATATCGCTATGGGGTTTCGGCTAATGCCAGGTTTTTAAGTGTTCCGTGTAATTCGGCCGATTTCGGCGAAGAGTGTGACGACATTGACCGTATGTTTTGTATCGTATGTACTGGAATGGGATTATGAAAATACTGGAACTGTATCGTGTTATGTTTTATGTCGAAATAACACTTGTATGCCACACACTGATATAACCTGTTTCTTCCTTAGTGAGAGGTGTCTCACCCCGATTATACAAATGTTTTTCAGGTACTTCGAGTAGTCAAAACTAGCTTCCTAGTGTTCAGGAGCGTGGTTGTCAGTTAGCTGCATATAGTACTTGTGTAAGTACGAATTTTGTAACCGAATTGTCATTGTTGGGTTTTGTAGACACCTGGGGTATGTACGGTATTTTGGTGCGTAGACTCTGACTATGTATAGACTCTGGTATGGTACGTTGTATGTATTAGAAAGAACATTTCCGCTGCATATGTGATGTGTATGTATGAGTATGTGAATGCATATAGGGTATACGTGTACCCCACGGGATTGGACCCTCATTCGGTGTAGTATCATGTAGGTTTTAATTGATACAAAGACATGTTAGGTTACTAAATTCACACCTGGGGCCCATCTGCAAGTTCAGGGCTTGACAGGTTATGTTTTTGGGTTTCTCCTAAGGGGTGTATATTCACCAAGGTGGAGATTGTTGTCTTATGTGGCTCATATGTTGAGTGGAACATATGTACAAATGAGAAAACATAGTATAAAACAACAGCTAGGGTTTGTAAGAGGGAAACCATCGACAGTTTTGTCAAGATACAATGAAACAGTTGATGGTTTTGGTTCTGTTACTTCGACTGTTTGGTATCGATATTAAACCGTTGTTAGTATGTCTGAAACCATTGACGGTTTGACTCGATTTTTCAACGCTAGTTTTCAAATTTTGAGCTTGGAAGCTACATAGGTTGGGTTTTGGGGGGAAAACCTCCTGGAGGGTTATATAGGTATGTTATATGTTGTAATTCTTAAGTCTTTTGATAGAAGATAGTGAAAAATACTGTCATTTGCTCCCGTGGATGTAAGCATTTTCAAACCATGTAATTCTTTGTGTCATCATTTTATTGCTTTCATATAATTTGCGCTATTGTGTTTTTTGTATATTTCACTATTGTGTGTTGTATTATGAGATCGTTTGTTTCCGCTACGCATTGATTTGCACAACAATCTTTCTTTCTTCTTTCTCCTTTAAAAAAAAAAAAAAAAAAAATAGAGAAACCGAGAGTGTTTTACATAATTATTAAGAAAAAAAAAAAGAAAAAACACAAATATGTATGGGTGGGGGAAAATTTTCCAAAATAAACGCAACCGACTTTTGGAAAGTTGGTTGGCTATTTAAAAAAAAAAATAGAAAACACAAAATTGACTTTCCAAAAGTCGGTTCACTAGTTCCAGGTTTGACACCCTACTAGTGTGCCTATAGAAAACAAAAAAAAAAAAAAAAATTGTTAGAATCAATTTTTGGAAAGTCGGTTATGCACTAATATAAATGCATCCCCTACTTCTCTTCTAATCAGGATTGCTGCTTGATGCCCCGCAACATGATCTCCCCATGCAGCGCCGTCATGCCATGTTCTTGGTTGAGTCATGTGGTGGTGTTGGGGGCCTTCATACACAGACGAAGACATGGTGTACCTGTGCTATGTGGAAGATGAATTTCTAGATAAGTTGGCTTCCGATATGTTTTAATAAAATAATGATGATTCCGAAGTGATTTTCTCAACAAAATCAGCATTTAAGTCATGAAGGAACCATGTTCTAAAAGGTTATAATAGACAGAAGCTGGCATCTCCTCTTCCCCAATCACCATCTGGGAAAATTCTAGGAAGCTATAGTGAAAGTCAAGAACATCGGTGAAGGCTCAGGTAAGCCATAAAGCGACGGGTCTAGTGTCTCACGTCCGATTCGAGGCCATCTCCGGCACATGCACCAAGTCCCACACCATCCCCACCCCTGCCGGCTTCAGCACCCTCACCACCTCCATCAACACCCTCATCCTCTCCACCTTCGTCACAGCCGTTCGCTGCCCCATCTCCTTCCCTACTCTGTGCATGAACGCCCCCGACCTAGTTCGCTAGCTCGATGGAGGTGAATTGGGCTGGGTGAAAGTGGTTGTTGAAACTGTACTCGTCCAAGCCAGTGAGTAAGGTGAACGGGTGGCCCCCATTTCGCCTACCAACCCTAGGGAAACTCCAAATACATGCCTTCGTTGTTTTGCCGGCCAATCCATAGCTTGGCTTGCACCTCACCAAAAGACAGACAACAACATTGATGAAGTCAAATGCTCATCTGTCTGTTTCCCTATCGAAAAACCAACCCTACTAAATTGATTCTAGAAATGCGTGGTAGTTGTGTAGAACAGACTTTTCAAAAGTCAATTTTATCCAATTTTTTTTTAGTTTTGTGTGCGCAGACTCGCATGGTGTCAGTCCCACGTCTAGTCCGCACAAAACCAACTGTTCGAAAGTTGATTCTGTGTTTTTTCTTTTTTTCTTAAAATTGCCAACCGACTTTTAGTCTTCACTCATTGGTAACTTCTATGTTGAATTTTCATTTTGATTTTTATCAAAAAACTTATCAAAATATCTTTGACACCTCTCTTTTATATTTTATTTTTCTAGTTAAGAAATTATTATTCTCGTCTTTTATACATTTTACATCACCTAAAAATTTGCATTTTCTTTATCTAGCTCTAGTAAGTTTATAAATGTCTCTTTTTACTCCTTTTGTATCTAGTATATTATATAAAGTGTGATAAATTTTATGTTTAACTTCACTAATAGTATTATATATATATATATATATATATATATATATATATATAATTTTTTTTTCTTGTCTTTTTTATATGTTTCAAGATTTTATATATTTTTACAATTTCTTTCTGTCTTAGCTACTTTTTGAGCTTTTTTATCACACTAGTAAGTTTCTCTACTATCCAAGCATGTTTCTTTGGATTCACCTGAAATTTCTTTTGATATCCTTACGATAGAGTTAGTTATTTTATTCCAATTAGTATTTTTATCTATCTTATCCTTTATTGTCCAATCACAATCTTTGATAATACTATATTATCTCCATTGAAGCTCCAACATGTAGTCCTTTTGTGTTGATTTAAGTTATTCTTTCTCTTTCATTCTTTAATATGTATATCTAATACTAGTACTAAATATTGTGTAACTATAATTTCGTTTAGAATAACTTTACACGTTACGCCCCGACCCTCTACTCAGGCCCGGAATGCTACTAAAGCATAACATACACATTTCTCTGATACCATAAATAAATACAACCTGCCCTAACAAGGAAAAAGGGGTGTTACATCCCCATCATCATATACATACACAGCAAAAAAATTTCTAATACATCAAACACATACCTAAGTTTCTAACTGTTCCCAACTACATACCATTTCCATATCATAATATTACAAACCCTAAAAGCATAAAAACTGCTATCTATGTCTCACTAGCTCTGACAATATCTAACATCTACCTATCACCAGCCCGGTAGTACGCTAGACTCGATCCATCGAAGGACTTGAAACATGATTTGTATGATAGGATGAGACACCTCTCACTAAGACGGAACATATTATTATTAGTGTGTGGCTAGCATGAGATTTCGTGTACACATATATTTGATAACATTTTGATACATTTAACTGAAATTTTAAAACTATACTGAACTGTATATATGAAAATACATCATTTCTGAGTAACATATTGTTGGCTCAATATAGCCCATTCTATAGTAAATATGCCGATATATGCCTAGAAGATACAACTTGGACTGCTGAATTAGTGTCGTCACGCTGTCACATACTACTACGATGTGCTTCTCCCCATGACGAGTTGTGCAGCCTATAGGTTGGACCAAGCGTATAGTCGGTGAACTATAGCTAAGTCAAACAAAGTAGTAAGTACGATTGAGCCTACCCTATAACCAGAATTTTGCATCAGAGGGTCACTTGGAATTCTACATCGGATGGAGCCCCGAAATTCTACATCGAGAAGTACTCCCCAGGACTCCAATTGACTATCTAATACCCACACTCTATCTAAGATGTGTGGTTGCACTATCTCCCAACATATAGCTATGGTACCATGCTCATAACATAACATTATATCACAGGGCTCTAAAATCATATATGATAATTTACATCATAATACTGAAATCATAATTCATTTTCATAAAACTGTATAAAACATAAACTGTTCGTAATCCTGTGGAATATCAGTCATAAACTGTCTCGATATAAAATTGGCATATTAGACTCGACATTTAGCCATCATATCATATATTGGCTTATAGTCGTCATATCACATCTCGGTATCTAGCTGTTACAATTCAATGTTACACAAAACCTGTTCATTCATGCCAAATAAAACTGTACTCATTTCGCACAATTTTTCACCTGGTAAATCATAAATAAAATAATTGCTTGAGAAAATAGACACTGTGCTGAAAATAGGGGTTTGAGTATCTCCAAGTTGTTATTTTACTAAAATATAGATACGTAAATAAGTACAGGAAAAATGGAGATAATCAACCCTACTGCCTTTGGTTCATATTAAAACATGCCTATGGTTTGAAATCACAAATTCCAACCAGTGAAAACGTTTAGAAAGCCCAGTGCTTTAATCCAAAAATATTATATTCGAATTTAATCGGTTGGTTTTGAAAATAACATCGGTTAACTGAACCCTAGGCTCGGAAACCCTAGAAAATCCATAACCATATACATATAAACATATCAAGTATTTCAGTCGATTAAAACTTACAAAAGTAGCTGTCATAATATAATCCCCTTACTTAGATTACAAGAAAGCCCTAAATCTCCACCCTACGACATTCAAAGATCAAACCCATGGTTTTGGAGTGGTGCCTGAACAATCTCGATCAAAAATCCACTTCACTAGACTTGTACAGAATTTCTCCTAGATCTTCGTAGCGGTTTCTGATAATCAAATCAGGTGACGAACAGCGAGAGAATCGGAGAGAGAGAGAGAGAGAGAGAGAGAGAGAGAGATAGAGAGAGAGAGAGAGAGAGAGAGAGAGAGAGATTGAGAGAGAGAGAGAGAGAGAGAGAGAGAGAGAGAAACTAACTTCTTAATCACTAAGCAACCAAAAATCCTATTTACAAGTCATTGACCCGGTCACATTCGTTGACAAAATGGCTCCTTCGTTGACGAATTGCAGAAGAATGTTTGTCGACGAAAGAAGACCTTCATCGACGAACTCTAAACCTGAAATTTTAGTCGTTCCGGATTTCTTCGTTGACGACGCCCTAAACTTATCGACGAACAACAGAAGGCCCTTCGTCGATGAAAGTAGGGGATTCGTCAACGAAACCTACTGAATTTCCTTTTTTAAATTTCCTTTTATTTTTTTCTTATTTTTTTCTTTATTTTTTGGGTTCGGGTGTCTACAATCTCCCCCCTTATAATAATTTTGTCCTCAAAATTTGCTAATTGTTTCTATCACATCTACTGAACTATCACTGATCTAACTCTAGGAAGAGCTGCGGCCACCCACATAGCAGCCTCGTCCCAAGTTTATTACCTATCATCACTTATGGCAGAGGAATACTATGGTTAGATACAATGTCTCATGAGATTACAATATCCATACAAAACTCTCCTGAAAGCCAACCATACACTAAACTATAAACAAACCTACTCTAAACACTATACATACAAGTTGACACTTACTTACTGTTCTACTCACCTGTCTAGCTCTGAGTGTCTCTGAATAACTGTGGATACTTTTGACATATCTCTAACTCTAACTCCCGCGAAACTTCCTCCACTACGTGATCACGCCAAAGTACCTTTACTAGCGAAATCCTCTTAGAATGTTGCTCATGCTCCTTATGATCTAGGATCTGACTTGGTATCTCCTCATATGCTAACGTGTCCTTGAGCTCCAAAGACTCATAACTGATCACATGTGAAGGATTTGGAACTTATCTCCTAAGCATGGACACATGGAATACGTCGTGGATCCTAGATAGTAGTGGGGGTAATGCTATCCTGTATGCCATTAGACCAACTCTTTCCAAGATCTCGAACGGCTCGACATACCTAGGGTTCAGCTTGCCCTTCCTACCAAACCTTATCACCCCTTTCATCGGAGCAATCCTAAAAAATATTGCAACGCCTATACCAAACTCCAACTCTCGTCGGCGTGTATCTGCGTAGCTCTTCTGCCGACTCTATGTAGCTTTAATCCGTGCCCTGATGAGCTTGACCTTCTCAGAGATCTGCTGAACGAGCTCTAGCCCCAAAATGTAAGAACTCGACTTGAGAAATAAGGATTAAATAAATAAGAAAAGGGGAAGAGTTTGAAAAGGAGAAAACAGCAGGGTTCATCGACGAGGCTCCTTCTCTCGTCGATGAAGTCTCTTTTGTGGCTCGTCGGCAAAATTCAGAGGCTCGTCAATGAGATGATATCAAGAAATTTTGGAATTTTGGAATCTCAGGTTTGTCGACGAGGCCAACTCCATTGTCGACGAATGACCTCCTTCTACTTGTCGACGAGAGGTCCAATTTGTCGACGAGGTTGGCTAGGGCAAAGGTCTATAAGTTGAATTTTTGTTGCGTAATGGTTAAGAAAAATCAAATTCTCTCTCTCTCTCTCTCTCTCTCTCTCTCTCTCTCTCTCTCTCTCTCTAGACTCGAACCAGACTCTCTCTCTCTCTCTCTAGGATCTCGAGCTGCCTGTTACCTAAATCAACAATCCGACGTTACTACATGGATCAGGGGGAGAATCTCTACAATTATAGCGAATCAGATCTTTGTTTTGAGAATTTCAGGGTTTTACCCTAAAATTGAGGTAAGGGTCTAAATTCATTTTCAGTTCGATAGATCTGTGGTAAATAGGACTGTATTGAAGTTATGTTCTTCGGGTTTTAGGTTTTGGGGATCCTGTGTCGCTGTTTTGGATAGTTTAGGTTCGTGTTTCAGTTTTCGGGAAAAGGTAAGGGGATTCTATTTATATCAAATATTTTTGAAATATGAATAAGTAAAACTATGGTTTACGATGATATGTACATTTTGAATACTTATTTGGAAAATTCTATTGGGTGAAATTACGGGATTTTTGGGTTTACGATTTTTGGGAAAATTGGGGTTTCGGGTATCATCTCAGTTTCTCTTGGGAAATCATATATTTGAACAAATTGTGTTATAGAGATGACTGTACCTTCATTTATGTTAAACTGTATCCTTGGATCAAATGTTATGTGATTATTTATGTACCCAAATAAGTGTAGCATGAGTTGGTATATTTGAAATGATTTGAGTTGTGAATTGTTGAAATGAGATATAGGAACTATGGTTCCAAATTGTTTTCAGGAAACTGTGGAAAACTAATGCCAGTTAAATACTGAGGTTCTATGTGAAGATTGTTACCATATGGTTAGCATTCGATTTAATTACCGACGAGCTATGGCATCCGGTTCACAACCAATGAGCCGAGACATCCGATTAAATTCCGATGGGTCTCAAATCCGGTTTTAATTCTGAAGAGTCGAGACATCTGGTTTAATACCGATGAATCGAGACATCCGGTTTAAT
Source organism: Malania oleifera (assembly GCF_029873635.1). Lineage (NCBI taxonomy): Eukaryota > Viridiplantae > Streptophyta > Magnoliopsida > Santalales > Ximeniaceae > Malania > Malania oleifera. The sequence goes on along the minus strand of NC_080429.1, from coordinate 36,904,021 downwards.
TCTGATGTGGACAAGTGTGTAATCCGATTTTAATTTTGATGAGTCGAGACATCTGGTTTAATATCGATGAATCGAGACATTCAATTTAATTCCGATGTGGACAAGTGTTGTAATCTGGTTTAATTACTGATGTGGACAAGTGTTTGTGAACATACTGGAATTGCGAAATGTTATGTTTTCATGTTGAAATAACACTCATATGCTCACACACTGATATAACCTAATTTGTTTTTACTAAGAAGTGTCCCACTCCAATCCTACAAATGTGTTTCAGGTCCTTCAAGTAGCCGAACCTAGAGTTCTAGTGTTTTGGGAGTATGGTTTTGGTTAGCGTTGTATAAGTACTTGTGTAAGTACTAAACTGTAGCCGGGGCGTCATTTTGGTTATGTAGGCACCCGAGAGTTATGTTTTGTATTGTGGAATGTAGACTTTGGTATGGTATGGTATAATGAATGTAATAGGTTGAATTATTCCGCTGCATATATCATGTGTATGTGATTGAGTATTGGGTATCTGCGAGCCCTACGGGGTCGGACCTTCATTTTGTGTAGTATCATGGATGTTTGTATGATACAAAGACAGGTTAGAATATTGAATCACACCCTAGGGCCCATTGCCGGGTTCAGGGCATGACAAAAAATATGCCGCTCGCCAACCTCATCCCTATACAATGGAGATCGGCACCTTTGACCCTACAGTGCCTCATACGATGCTAGCCCGATACTGGTATGATAATTGTTATTGTATGCAAACTCAACCAACAGTAGATATTTAATCCAATTGCCCTCGAAATCCAGTACACAAGCCCGCAACATATCCTTTAGAATCTGGATGGTCCTCTCTAACTAAGCATCGATCTATGGGTGAAACGCACACATGAATGTGAGTTGAGATCCCAATTCTTCCTATAGACTCTTCCAAAATTGGGAAGTAAACCATGGATCCCTATTCGAAACCATAGACACCGGCACCCCATGCAATCTGACTATCTCCTGAACGTAAAGCTCTGCTAGCTTATCCATGAAATAATTGACTTTAACTGGAATGAAATGGGCAGTCTTCGTCAGTCTGTCAACAACTACCCAAATAGCATTCCGCCCATGAAGTGTCGATGGCAACCCCGTGAAACAATCCATGGAAATATGTTCCCACTTCCATTTAGGAATGAAAAGTGGTTACAACGGTCCAACTGCCTTTGATGTTCGGCCTTTACCTGGTGGCATATAAGACATTACTCAACAAAATGGGTGATCTCTCTTTTCATATTAGACCACCAGAAAGATTCTTGCAAATTTTTGTACATCTTTGTACTCTCTGGATGCACTATATAGAGCGAGCGATGTGCCTCCTCTAGAATTACCTATTTAATCTTAGCATCATTCGGGACGCATATCCTAGTGTGAAATCTCAACACCCCGTTATCTGAGATATTGAAATATGGTTTCAATCCATTCTGCACTCTCTCTATAACTTCTACCAACTCTGTATCTTTCGTCTGAGTTGTTCTCATCCTTTCCCGTAGGGTCGTTACACAACCAAGCTAGCAATGAACGCCTGGTGATTTCCTTCCACCATCTCCACACCCAACCTTTCTAGGTCCATACTGATTTGATGCTGAACTCCCACTACAGAGACTAACACATGTTGTTGACCTTATGGATCATATCCTGTTTTGATTATGACAAGCACCTTAGTATTTAATGTTTGCCCTAAGTTTGTATGCAGGATCAATTGACAATATCATATGGTGCACATGGACTTAAACTGAAATGAAGACCCAAAGTGTTTAACACTTGTATTTTATATTCATTCATTAGGGTCTGTAATATTAATTATCTATCGATCTGTAATAATTAATGCATGTCATGCATGGTAGGGACTATAAGTTCAAGACCATAGATTGACCTTAGGGATGGTCGACTGACACCAGATTTTTGGGACTAAGTAAAAAGTCCTTAGATAGACCCTAGGTCCTTGCACAATCACTTAGGAAAAATCTCCATATTCTTACAAATAATATATATGCAAACCGAGATAACTTAGGACCAAAAACTAGACCAAATCTCAAGTTTGAAAGGGCTTTGGGTGACCAAACTTGTGCGTTGAAAATGCCTCGGTCGACCGAATAGGTGAAAAGTCAAAATGTTGACTGTAGCTTGGGCGACCGAAATTTTTTGAACTAAATGTACCCGGTCAACCGAACCCGAGTCTTGACTTTTCCCAGCGTCCTCGGGTGCCCGATCTTCAAGTTCATTTTGAGCTCGGGTGACCAAATGTTGAAGTTCAGTAGACTAAACTTCTAATCAGGCGATCGAACCTCGAGCATGTTGGAAAATCGCTTAGTTCAGCCACCTGAACCTGTCCTCGAGCACCTGAACGTGAGAAGTTCACTTTTCTTCATGAGTCTGTTCAAGTGACCGAACCCAAGGGTCAGACGCCCGAAACTCTCGGGTTGGCCAAAATTTATCGCAGGTAATTAAGGGTGAATCAGAGTTATTTGAGTTAAACTTGATTAAAAATAATTTTAATAATTACCCTTGTGTCCCAACAGTAATATTTTTGAGTGTGCCTATAGATATATATATATGTTCATTTGCACAAATTAAGCCATGATTAGTGATTTTGATTAGGAAAAATTCCTTTGAACTTTTTGAGAGCCCTTCTACATACTCAAAGCCAAATACTCATCCTTTGCTCATTCATTTGAAAAATCTTTTTGAGTGAGAGTATTGTGGGACATTCTACATTTCCCACTTGCTATAACTCTCATTGTTGCAATTGTGTGATTGATTTTTTGATTGAGAGTTTAGGCCCAAAGTTTCTCCCCAGTTTAATTAATAATCTTTGTGTGGGGAGAACTTTGTAGCTTGTGAGTCTTGGAACTTGGGTCGTAAGACTCGTAAAGCTTGTATTGTGATTGTGCAAAAATTATTTTTCACAAGTTTATTTTTCAAATATCTCTTGTGCTAGAATTTTGTGAAAATATTTTTAGAGATATTTTGATTACTCTTGTTGAAAATCTTTGAAACCCGTATTTTGGTTGTTAGATATTGACTTATTGTTTCAAAGATTGATTGAAAATACACTCTTACTGTTGATTGATCATTGGCATTAGATTGAGTGTTGTTGCACACATATTGCATTGAGCTTATAGTTCTTATCATATTGAAGTGCAAATATGCTTGTTGGAGAAGCACATACATTGTACACGAAATTTGTATTCATTGTTGTATTCTAGTACTTGTGCATACTGGTACAAATATGCTTGTTGGAGAAGCACATTCATTGTACACAAAATTTGTATTCATTGTTGTATTCCAGGCATGGCCTGAGGGGACGTTGATCTAGCCCGTAAGGATCGGTAGGGTCTTCTTCGCCCGTAAGGAGAGTATGTAAAGGTTAAGGTTAGCCCTACTTTAATTTGACCTGGTTGTAACTGATGCTGCTCCACTTGTTAAGTGAGCAATAATGGTAATTTTTGGGCTTGCAAGCTAAGGCGGGTACGTAGTCATAGTTGGCCGAATCCCGATAACATATTGTGTGTGCATTTTAAATGTCCGTAATTTATATTCCTGCACATGTATGTTATTCTGTGAATGCTATGCATGATTTAATTTCCGCACATTTTATTTATCTACGCATTTGGGATTCCATATACAGCCCCTAGGTTGTGTATTATTGCTTGTGGAATTGAAATCAATCTAAGAAGTTTTAAATACCCAATTCACCCCCCTCTCGGGAATATACCAATTCCAACACATCATTGATTTCTGACTTAGAGCATTAGCTACCACATTAGATTTTCCTAGGTGGTAACTAATGGTACAATCATAGTCCTTTATCAGCTCAAGCTATCTCTGCTGCATCATATTCAACTCCTTTTGGGTGAAAAAGTACTTAAGACTTTTATGATCTGTAAAAATCTCGCACCTTTCATCGTATAGGTAGTGTCTCCAGATCTTTAGTGCATATACTACCGTTGCCTATTCCATGTTGTGTGTTGGGTAGTTCTTCTCGTACTCCGATAACCTTTCCTTACTGTATTAAGACACACCCGAGTCCCTTCTTAGAGGCATCACTGTAAATCACAAATCCACCATCTCCTAATGGAATGGTCAATACTAGAGTAGTAACCAGCCGCTGCTTCAGTTCCTGAAAACTTTGCTCGTAGTCATCGGTCCACTCGAACTTTATATTCTTTTTCGTGAGTCGTGTCAGCAAACCTGATAGTTTAGAAAAACTTGCTACAAATCAGCGGTAATATCCTGCTAGACCCAAGAAACTTCTAATCCCATGCACGTTCTTCGGTCTCACCCAATCAACTACCACTTCTATCTTACTCAGGTCCACTGATACACCTTTCTTAGACACTACATGCCCTAAAAATGCCACCTGCTCTAACCAGAATTCGCATTTCTTAAACTTTGCAAACAACTTCTTCTCCCTAAGTACCTGAAGTACCAACCTCAAATGAGTTGCATGCTCCTTAGGACTCCTCGAATAAACCAAGATTTCGTCAATGAATACCACCACAAATTGATCTAAATACTCGTGGAACACCTTGTTCATCAAGTCCATTAATGCTGTAGGAGCATTGGTCAATTCGAAAGGCATAACTAGAAATTCATAATGGCCATACCTAGTACGGAATGCAGTCTTCAATACATCTTCTGATTTCACCTTCAGCTGATGATACTCGGATCGCAGATCGATCTTGGCGTCGATGCACCTCCTCATCGACCCATCCTTCTTCTTCACAAATAACACTGGTGCTCCTCAAGGTGATACACTCGGTCGGATGAAACCCTTGTCAAGTAACTCCTGTAACTGCTCCTTTAACTCCTTCAATCCTACTGGGGCCATTCGGTAGGGAACTTTCGAAATCGGTGCCGTCCCTGGAGTTAACTCAATAGCAAACTCCACCTCACGATCAGGAGGCAATCTTGGTAAGTCCTCTAGGAACACATCTGAGAACTCCCTTACTATGGGAATATCCTCCAATTTAAGCTCTTCCCTAGGCGCTTCCTTCACAAATGCAAGGTACCCTTGGCATCCCTCCAGAATTAACCTCCTCGCCTGAATGGTTGAAAGGATCCGTGGTGCAAAGCGCACACATGATCCTACAAACTTGAATTCCTCCTTTTTATGACAATCGATACTTGCATAACTGGCCACTAGCCAGTCCATCCCCAGAATGATATCAAAGGGGTGCATATAAAAAACAATTAAACCTATCGGCAACACTCTCCTCTGAATCTCCACTGGAAAATATCTAATCACCCTACTACATACTACTATTGACCCTGACGATGTAGCCACAACTAACTCGACACCTAATAACTGTACGTCTACCCCAGATAATTTGGCAAACCCTTGGGAAATGAACGAATGTGTCGCTCCTGAATCAAATAATACAACAGCTTTATTTGAAAGCATGTAAATGTTACCTGTCACATCTCTTGCATTCTCAGCGTTGCCAAGAGTTAAGGAATACACCTTCGCCTAGGTCGTACCCCTCTGATATCCGCCTCGCAGTGCCTTATTACCTCCCCGATATGGCTACTATGGGGGTGTGTTACTCCTCGGTGGGCAGCAGTCTCGCACCATATGCTGGGGTTGACCACACTGGTAGTAGACACCTGATCCAGCCATGCACTTCCCTAGATGCTGCTGGCAACAAGCAGGAAAAGCAGGGTATGATGTGGTACCCTGAGATACACTACCACCCATCTCTCGTCGTTGGCCTCCGCCACCACCATACCTCTTCCAAGGACCCTGCCTCGCACTTGTATGAAAACTAGAAGGCATTGGCCTCTTCTTCGAGTCCTAAGCCTCTACATCCCCCTGCAAGCTCGCCTCTGCCACAGTAGCTTTATCTACGAGTGTAGAGAACTCCTGCACCTGAAGCACCACCACTTGCTTTTTAATCTCCTACTTCAAACCCCTCTTGAAATTCCATGCCTTCGCAGACTCGTTTGACACCATGTAGGGAGCAAATCGTGACAACTCCACAAATCGAGCAGCGTATTGTTGAACTGTCAGCTGTGCCTGAGTTAGGTTCAGGAAATCCTATGCCTTCGCTTTCCTGATAGATGCTGGAAAATACTGATCAAAGAACACTTCTCTGAAACGGCTCCATGTCATAGCCACCACTACTAGTCTCTGCTCCTTTAGCAGCTTTACCACTTCCCACCATCTCTCGGCCTCTCCAGTAAACTTGAACATCACATAAAGCACCTTCTGCTTATCCGTGCAATGCAAAACAACCAAGATCTTCTCAATTTTCCAAATCCAGTTCTCCGAATGGATTAGGTCTATACTCCCTGTAAAGGTAGGAGGCTTTAGTCGGGTGAACTGATTAATAGAACCTCCCAGCTCAGTAGTGGGGCAGTCTTGCCCCATAGAACTTCGTATAACCTCGGCCATAAACTATTGGGCAAAGTCCCGTAGTACCACCGTAAAGTCACTACCAGCCTCATGGCCAGCCCCCTCACTGCTACTCCCTCCGGCATTAGCAATATTGTCCCTGGACTCCATCCTGAAGAGACAATCGAGAAAAAAAATTTTAGAATCTTGATATCCTGCATATTTGCTATTACTATAATACTATAATACTTACTTTAATAAATTAACTTCCCTAATGACGACATACTCTGCCAACTTAATACTCCCATTCTAGCTCAAGTTCCACCTCTTCACTAGGAAAAAAATCGTCAATGGATTGCCGTAATTTTCTGAACCCGTCTACTAATCTAGAAAAACACAGAAGTCTGTCAATGGAATTTCTACCTCCAGGCTTATGAAGCAAAACTCAACATTCCTATTCTACCCATTCCTATCTTCCTATACTCTGGTATGACCTCCTAACCTTGTCTAACCAAGTCTACAAGACCTAACAATTTGGTTGCTCTGATACCACCTCGAACACCTCGACCCTCTGCTCGGGCCCAAAGTGCTACTAAAACATAACATACACATTTCACTGATACCATAAATAAATACAACCCATCCTAACAAGGGAAAATGAGTGTTACATCCCCATCATCATATACATACACAGCGAAAAAATTTCTAATACATCAAACACATTCCAGAGTTTCTAACTGTTCCTAACTACATACCAAATCCATATCATAATATTACAAACCCCAAAAGCATAAAAACTGCCATCTATGACTCACCAGCTCTGACAATATCTAACAACTGTCTATCACCAGCCCGATGGTACGCTAGACTCAATCCCTCGAAGGACCTAAAACATGATTTGTATGATAGGGTGAGACACCTCTCAGTAAGATGGATCATATATCTGATAACATGACCTAAAACATGACCTAAAACATGAGATTTCGTGTAAACATATATCTGATAACATTTAAATACATTTAACTAGCATTTTAAAACTGTACTGAACGATATATCTGAAATTACATAATTTCTGAGTAACATACTGTTGGCTCAATATAACCCATTATATAGTAAATATGTCCATATATGCCTAGAAGATACAACCTGGATTGCTGAATTAGATTTGTCACGCTGTCACATACTACTACGACATGCTTCCCCCCATGACGAGTTGTGCGGCCTGTAGGTTGGACCTAGCATACAGCCGGTCGACTATAGCTAAGTCAAACTAAGTAGTAAGTGTCATTGAGGCTACCTTATAACTGGAATTCTGCATCGGAGGGTCACCTGAAATTCTACATCAGATGGGCCCCCCAAAATTCTACATTAGGAAGTACTCCCCAGGACTCCAATTGACTATCCAATACCCACACTCTATCTAAGACATGTGGTTACACTATCTCCTGACATATAGCTACGGTACCATGCTCATAACATAACATTATATCACAGGGCTCTAAAGTCATATATGGCAATTTACATCGTAATACTGAAATCATAATTCATTTTCATAAAACTGTATAAAACATAAACTGTTTATAATCCCGTGGAATATCTATCATAAACTGTCTAGGCATAAAATCAGCATATCAGACTCGGTATTTAGCCATCATATCACAAATCAACTTATAGTTGTCATATCATATCTTGGCATCTAGCTGTTACAATTCAATATTACACAAAACCTATTCATTCATGCGAAATAAAATTGTACTCATGCCATACAATTTTTTACCTGGTAAATCATAAATAAAATAACTGCTTGAGAAAATAGACACTGTGCTGAAAATAGGGGTTTGAGTATCTCCAAGTTGTTATTTTACTAAAATATAGATACGTAAATAAGTACAGGAAAAATGGAGATAATCAACCCTACTACCTTTGGTTCATATTAAAACATGCCTATGGTTTGAAATCACAAATTCCAACCGGTGAAAACGTTTAGAAAGCCCAGTGCTTTAATCCAAAAATATCATATTCCAATTTAATCAGTTGGTTTTGAAAATAACATCGGTTAATCGAACCCTAGGCTTGAAAACCCTAGAAAAGCCGTAACTATATACATATAAACATATCCAGTATTTCAATTGGTTAAAACTTGCAAAAGTAACTGACATATTATAATCCCCTTACCTGGTTTACAAGAAAGCCCTAAATCTCCGCCCTATGGCGTTCGAAGGTCAAACCCCTAGTTTTGGAGTGGTGCCTGAAAAGTCTCGATCAAAAATCCACTCCGTTGGACTTGTAGAGAATTTCTCATAGATCCTTGTAGCGGCTTCCAATCGTCGAATTAGGTGACGAACGGCGAGAGAACTGAAGAGAGAGAGAGAGAGAGAGAGAGAGAGAGAGAGAGAGAGAGAGAGAGAGAGAGAAACTGATTTCTTTATCACTAAGCAACCAAAAATCCTATTTATAAGCCGTTGACCTGGTCACATTCGTCAACGAAATGGTGCCTTCATTAGCGAATTGCAAAAGAATATTCGTCAACGAAAGAAGACCTTAGTTGACGAACTCTAAACCTGGAGTTTTAGTCGTTCTGGATTTCTTCGTTGACAAAGCCCTGAACTTCGTCAACGAACAATAGAAGGGCCTTTGTTGATGAAAACAAGGGATTCGTTAACAAAGCCTACTGAAATTCCATTTTAAATTTCCTTTTCTTCTTTTCATATTTATTTCTTTATTTTCTGGGTTCGAGTGTCTACATTACAATCCTTACAAGATAAACGATCCCCCTTCCTAGTTAAAAAGAAATCTATTTATTATGTTCACTCTTGAAAGTTATTAAGTGTTCTTCTCCTTTTATTATGCATCATCGGTCTCATTTTTATCTTTACATCCATGACTTCCATGTATTCTCTTATAACTTATATTATCTTTTCCAATGCGTCCATTCAAAAAAACTCTTATGAATATCTTTTCATACATTAATATCCTTTTTAAAATACTATTATTTTTTAAACTTTTTTGCTAAGCCTATTTGGAGAGCATACACATTAATGACGTCTACTATCTCGAGACCTATAACTATCTTGATTTTAATGATCTTATCTACTACCTTTTGACATCTATACATTATCTTTAGCTCTTTGTCTACAATAATTCTCACCCTATTTTTATGTTTCTCTTTTCAATGTCCCAAAGTTTAAATCCTAATTTTTCAATTTCTCTAACTTTCTCCCTCACCTATTTTGTATTTTAAAGGCAAATTAAGTTAATTTTCCTTCTAAACATTATTTCAACTATTTCCATATTTTTGTTTGTAAGAGTCCTCATATTCCAAGTCGCTAATTTAATCTTAATTTCTTATGCTAACTTATTCGTCCTCTCCCTTCTAAACTAATCCAATTTATTCCCTTGACTTTGGTGGATTTGGTAAGAATTAGTGATATAAAGATCTGACAAAATTTTATGCTCACTATCAGTCGCCTAACGCAATCCTACTCTTTTGTTCAAACTTGGGACCAACTATGTGCGCAAAGATAATTTGTGTTACATTGACAAAATACAAGTTTGATTTTTTTTTTTTTTTAATGCAAATTTATTTTATGTAGACAATTTTTCAAATCACACCCTATTATCAGTGGAAATCACACAAACACCTCAATGCATTTAAAAATTTAAAGCATACAATTTTGGCATGTGAATCAAAAATAGATTAAAATTCAAAAATCCCGTACCATAATACTTTTTTTTAAAATTTTTTTGTAAACTTAAGATTTGCAAATCGAAAACACAAAAATTTGCAAAACTTGGAGTATACAAAAATTTTCAAAAAGTACTGGGGCATGAGTTTTTTGAATTTTTATTTAGATTACTTTTGTATAAAATAATTGAACAATAATAATTAATTTAACCACTATTTTCTTGTGAAAATACTTTTATTTTTTATTTCTAATTTTTAAATAATTAAAAAAATGCTAACTTGTTTTAAAATTTTTCAAGTTTATATCTATAAGAGTTAAAAAAAAAAAAAATACTTTTTAGTATTTTTTAGATTTTTAACTCTTATTTTGTATATGTAGGTATGTAATTTAAATACTAAACTTTAAATTTGTGTTGATTATCTATACAGTTTCTTCTAAATTCACCGAATTCCAAAATTCATGATCCCAAATGTCATCCCATATAACTTTTGAAAATTGAAAAACACATTGTCTTTTCTATAATTATTTTAGAATTCAAAAAGTAAAAAAAAAAAAAAAAATTATTTTGCACATTCAAGCAAACTCTTTATTTTCTACATTTTAAATATGAGTCTTGAAAAATAAAAAAATAAAATAAATATTTATATTTCTCTGGAAAAACTAAAAAGTTGAAAATGGAAAATATTCTCCATTATTAAATAGACCCAAAACTTTATCTAGTTTTTCATTTTTTTGGCTCTCTCTACTACTCGCATTAATTAATCACTTAATTTATTCATTCATTTCTTTTAAATTTCCGTTCCATTCCACAAGCCAAACATGACCAAAGTACCATTGAACTCATTTGATAACGTCCTTCATTCTCTAATCTAACTCTTGTATGCTAATCTCATTCTTCTTAAGAGCTCCCCCAAAACTTTCTTATTCTACCTCTTCACCAACTTCTTTCTCACAAGTTGTATTGAAAACTAAAACCTTTTCACCTTTCCTCACACATTTTTCCCAAGAACCCCTAATTAACTTGGCAAATTATCGATGACATAAATCTTATGTTTTTGAACTAGAAATACTAGGATGACTAGACACTAAACCAATTGGTCACTAGTTGGATAAAAATTTGGGGAACCCATCGTACAAACCAAGTAGATCATCCTTCAAGGCAATATCCCTTAAACCATACTGATAAAAGTTATCAGACTCTAGCATGCTATATGAAACCCAAGACCCTCCAAGTTTCTCAAAGGAATATCTCGAAATCGCCTCCCAAGATCCATTAGGAGAATGCTGCAATCAACTCATCCCAATAAAACTTAGGACATTTTGGAACATACTCAATGGAGAGAAAACCCACAAGTTTATCAGTCCCACTCGCAAACCTAAGAACCCAAATAACAAAAACCCTCTCTCCTTTCTAAAGACCCAAAGTCGAAAAATATGAAGAAAAGAAAAATTTTAATTTAATTTACCTTTTTATATTTGGTTATCGAAGAAATTGAGAAGGAAAAAGATATATGATAAATCATGAATAAAATTTTAATTTGATACATGATTAACATTTTTTTTTAATTCTTAATCATATTAGAATGCATCTTTATCTTTAAAACTATTTAAGGTAGAGATAAAATATGATGAAAATATATGTTCATTTTATTTTCCTTTTTTGTTTTTTCAAATAAAATCCTTCAGGCAAACAATAAAAATATATCTTGAAATTTTTTCCCAATTCATGGTCCAAAGGCATGACTTCATTTTAGTAGGACTAAATAATAAAAATATTTCAGAAAGAGCTCTACTGCATCCTTTATATATATATATATATATATATATATATATATATAAAAGTAGATGATGCCGCCAGCTCCATCTTTTGATGTTTGCTTCTTAACTCCTTGATCATGTGGTCTATTATGCATTAAGCTTGAACAAAATTCAATAAACCAAGAACAAAATGTTAGGAAGATTTAGACCATGTGAATTCTTCATCCAAACAACATAACAAATGTAACTAAAAGAATCAAATAAGAGAGTACTAAGAATTTAACTATAAAAGATTTAGAGCAGTAACACTCATTTGGTTACCAACTAAAAAACATTTCTTTACTTTGGGAGCAAAACTCAAACCAAATATTACCTGAAAAATGTATGAATAGAATCAAGAAAATCCTATAATGCAATCTCACACTTACAAAGCCACTGAGCTCCAATTCTTTACAATGAACGGATAAAGAAAGATTAGCATCCAGTATTATCTACTTTATCCATCAAGTAGAACATAAAATCGGATAATAGACACGGTCACGATGCAAGTGACACTCAGAGTGGGATAGCCATATGCTGCATCTTTTTTTTCCCTAGCACAGCGCAGTGCAAATAGAAGTCACTTGTCCTGACAGCAGATTGTCATAAAAGGTTTCTGGAATCTGGGTATGCTATTAACAGGGGAGAACACGTGACATTTGAATTCAACACTAATATGAAGAAGAGAAATTTTATTGAAGACCCATGAAGCTCCTTCCACAAAGAACATTTCTGCAAATGAAATGAGAGGATATGTCAAATATGTATCAAGGAGCGTAAAGACAAAATGCCCAAGCAACAAACAAATTCAATTATGGATCAATACCACAGGGATAACTCCGGATAGCAAAATTTCTTTAGTGATATTTATAAGAACAATAAAGAAATTAAAAAAAAAAAAAGGTGACTGAACAGAAGGAAAGCATTGACTACTCAATAATTCATAACAAAAAGAAGTGCAAAATAATCAGCCGAAGCTCTTGGATTATTTCAAACATTGCGCAGGGAGGAAATCTAAACATGATTATCATATGAGATTGCCAAAGTAATGGCTCAGCTATTCTGTGATCTTTTTCCTCACAGTACTAATTACCAGCCCCTTGCTTCACAGTGAATTAAAAAAAAATATATAGTGGGATTATTTCGCCATTTTGCAGAAATAGTCAGTGCAGGTTAAGCAATTTATCTATAAATTGTGATCTGTCATGAGTCTTTAGCACTTAATCTGATTTCTCAGCATCGTATGTCTCATTATTGTGTTAATTAAGCAGTCCATTAAGCTTTGCCTAGTGTCTGAAAGAAGGATATAATCAAATATTTGATACACACAAACACACACAAGGGGTGAGAGAGAGAGAGAGAGATATGAAAGTGATATAATCACAATCAGAAAAGGTAAGTGAGGTCATTTCTAGAAATTCCCAGCTGCCTGTCCTTCAAACTAAACTAAACTCGTTATGATGTCATCATAAGCACAGTGAACTCATCCCAGAGAGCTACATCCAATTATTAGACAGACTGAGTTCTTGGGAAATTCTTTCTACTGGTGTGGGTTCTTTCTGGACCCCATCCAGTCCCAGTTCCAGCACCATACCTCAAGAGGGATGTCTTTCCGTAATTACAAAAACAGGGAGGGCCTTTCTCTTGTAACTTCCAAGACCATTTGACCCCCAACCAAAACCTAATGATATTGTACATCAACTGCATTGTCTTTTTCATAACAAATGTATTTGCTTAAATTAGGAAGCAGTTATAATACTAATAAATCACATTGGGAATGAGAAGATATTTCAACCAACGGGAACAGCTATAGAAGAGTGATACACATGAGTGCCAGAATTTCCTTTATTTTTAGCATCAAAGTAACTTATATTACCCACATCACAAATTAGGAGTACACCTAGAATAATAATAAATTAGAAAATAAAAAATAAGTAAATGAATGATGAATAAATAAATAATATTTCAAAGTTCGAGAAATGTAGGTACTGACAATAGACATCCCCGTTGTGGCTTTTGCTTCTTCTCTTTTTGTCTTTGAGGTGGCTTGATAACTACTTTAATGGCAGCATCAAAAACGGCTTTCACATTCTGCAATTGTACAACAAACGTATCCATCAGCTAGAAACATCAAGACCATCTTACAAAAAATTTAGCCATATAGGTGAAACAGGTGGGTATAGAAAGGGCTCTCGACTGCGGAGATTCAACACATCAGATGAAAATCTCATTCTCCCTTGTTTGAGGAGGTCGCAAGAAAAAAAAAACACCCACCCAGGACTGTAAGCACCTAATTTCATTCTTCAAGCCTAAACTAGGTGTGTGCGCACTGGATGATGCAGAGCTTCCAGACACAACTTTCATACTAGAAAGTTCTCCTCTTAAATTCAGCCGATAATATTACAAGTAACTCCAAAGAAGCTGGCAGGAAGATCAGTGAGGAATACTGGAGTATTTGTACAACTATCATTCGACACACATACATTTCTCGTGAAATTGCTAGCTGCTATCAAGTTATGTATACCAGATCTCCTTGAAATTGCAGCTTATAAAATACAAAAGAAACCATTAAAAAAAATGACGGAATAACTTGCACTGCAAGCACAAATCATTCTTTACCTGCTGAGTTTTTGAGCTGCATTCAATATAATATGCAGCCCCAATCTGTTTACGGAGTTCCTCTCCCTGATTATACAAGAATGATGACCATCAATAGCACTGATCAAATGTCTGGCCAAGATAGAGCACAAACCCTAATGAATAAAACCATACCTGTGCAGTGGTGACAGGTACCAATCCAGGATGATCAGCTAAATAGTACCTGTCTTCGCGAAGATCTTTTCATCCATGACAAACCATACATTAATATCAGAAATGATCAATTTCATACTTAAGTAACAACATTGATGAATTTAAATTTTACAAAAAACAAACACAAATATCAAAACTACATCCTAGATGTACTAAAGCCACCGCTTGATCTGGCATGAAAGCAGGAATGATTTTGCATAGTAATAATCCCTGTTAAAAATGTGGCATTGTGCAGGTCAGCTCAATCAAGTCACTCAATTGCAACACATTACAAAAATTGAGAGTTTAAACTTAAGCAACCTTTTGTTTTCTTTCTTAATTTTTTTTGGGGGAGGGGTGGGGGGACATGGAAGGGGACAAGTGCTCAAATTGATTTTAAGCAGCAAAAAAGTGGAATTCTATTCCAAGTAAGCTATCAGGCAATCAGTAAGTAGAGGGAAGAGGTTGGAAGAGGAAAACAAAATGAAAAGACAACTGATTGATGCAAAGGCATAATTCAAATGCCATACATTGGATACTTGCGCCAGGAAATAAGTCAAATGGCTAATGGAAAAGATTTATTCAGATTGGAATTCACATTACAGATATTATAAAATTCAAAGGTCAGCTCTATGTTGTACTGCTAGGGGAATTTGCATTTTCTAAAACACTCTGTTAATTGCTTAGAATTGAGCTAATGTGACCTAGATGGTTTGCAAAAAAGACATTTAATTCCATCTTGTGAACTTTTGAAACCTAATCACAATAAACAGGATGTGATCAAGACAGTTTCAACCCTTCTGCAAGTAACTTAGTGCCTGGGCACAAGAAGATTAGAAGTCACAATGGATCATATTACTATTTATTCTCAGTTGGAGCTTTAGGATCAACAATTAGTTATTTTTAGAGCATTTGATTGATCACCATATAAAGTAACCTACTCTTCCTCAACACTATTTTCCAATGTCGACAAACTCGTAAGTAGAATTTTCAACAATATCCCCTTCACATGTATTTCAACCACTCCCTCTCAAGACAGAAGTAATCATTTTATCACTCAATATCATGCAACCAAGCAGAAGCCGTTACTCAAACCATGAAAAATCCTGAAAACCATGGGAGTCCACTCCTTTATGGTATTAGCATCCATAAGATCCATAACTCATCTTCCATGGGTTCAACATTCACACGAAAACATGCATGAACACTTAAGCTCAACTTGAACCATCAGCTCTAAACCACTTGTTAGGACTGAGGAAATCTTTGGGTAGGCTTGACATACATGGGTTAGCACCAAGTTGACCCAAAAGCTTAAGCTATCAGGTCTTGGGCCCAATTCTCCACTCAATTTTCCAATATGGGGGCAAACTTAGTGAAATTCTCACCAATCTCTACCTCACTTGTGAGTCTATATGACTTCCCCTTGAGTGGAAACCATCTCCTTTTGGGAGCTAAGCCAATTCTCCAACAGTTGCTCAATGGGCCTTACAACTACATCTTACTATCTTTGATTGCGTTTGAAGTCTCTTCACATCAACCATATGACCCATGCTTTGACCCTATTTAGATCCATCCATCCATCCTAGATGTTGTTATATGTGGCTCATATATTGAGTAGAACACATGTACAAAGAAAACATGGTTCAAAAAAGCAGAGAATCTAGTTTGTAGAAGAAACCATTGACGGTTTGCAGAGTTGCATCGACGGAGTCAAGCTCAGGAAGAAACCATCGACGGTTACATTGAAGGTTTGGTCTCAGGAATAAACCGTCGACATTTTTTCTAAACCCATCGACAGTTTTGCTCGGTTGCTTAGCGCTGTTTTTGAATTGGGAAGTTGAATAAGTTGGGATTTCGGGGGGAAAACCTCCAGGGGTTGAATAGGGTTAGCATATATACAATTGTTGTAACCCTTGTTTGATAAGATAGTGAAAATTTACAGTTGTTTGCTCTAGTAGACGTAGGCATTGCCGAACCACGTTAATCCTTTGTGTCATTATTTTATTACTTTCATATGACCTGTGTGATTATGTTTCCGTATTATTCATCATTCGTTGCTGCACTATACGATTGGTTTCCACACGCTGCGGATTGATTTGCACAACAAATTGGTATCAGAGAAATTGGTTACAATGGCTACTGGGAGTTCTTCTGCAAAGTTCAACGTTGTCAAGTTTGACGGATCGGGAACTTTTGGACTATGGCAGAGAAGGGTTAAGGATCCGTTAATGCAGCAGGGTATGGTGAAGGCATTATACGGAAGTCAACCGGAAGACATGGACGAAATAAGTTGGAAGGAATTGGAAGAGAAGGTTGTGGCGACTATCAGGCTTTGTCTGGTTAATAACGTGTTGTATCACGTCATAGATGAGGAATCTCCAGCGGCAATTTGACAAAAGCTGGAAAATCGGTATATGTCCAAATCGTTGACGAACAAGTTGTATCTTAAGCAAAAACTGTATTGGCTTAAGATGACAGAGGATTCGAATTTGAACTTGCACATCAATGTATTCAATCAGATCATCAATGATTTGATATGAGTTGATGTAAAGTTCGAGGAAGCAGATAAGGCGTTGATGCCACTGACTTCCCTACGTGCATCTCATACGTATGAAAATTTGGTTACAACTCTGACATGGGAAAAAAAACCCTGAATTTGGAGGAGGTCACAAGCGCTCTGTTAGGATTTCATCAGAGGAAGAAAGCCAGCAATGAGATTTCACAAGGTGAAGGGCCTGTGGTAAAGGGTAACCAAGAACGTGGGAGAAGCAAGTTCCAGAGCGGATCGAGTAACAACAAATCTCGGTCCCAGTCTAGGAAGAAGAAGGACATATGGTGTTTTAAGTGTGGGAAAAAGTGACACATAAAACTAGATTGTCCAGAAAGGAAGAAGGGGAATGCATAAAATCAAGAGGGTTCATCAAAATCAATGAATGTAGTGGAAGAAGGAGATTCAAAGAGCGGTGATGGTGATATGCTTTCTATTTCATCGGGTTCAGATCACCTCACAGATTCTTGGATCCTAGATTCGGCGTGCTCTTATCACATGACACCATATAAAGATTAGTTCAACACCTACAGGTCAATAAATTCTAGTTCTATTCTAATGGGAAACGATGCTTCATGCAAAATTGTTGGAATAGGGAATATCAGAATTAAAATGTTTGAAGGTATTGTGAGAACATGATGTGATGTTAGGCATATACCTGATCTACGAAAGAATTTGATTTCATTGGACACTTTAGATTGTAACGGGTTTTGTTACAAGTCTAAAAGTGGGGTAATGAAGGTGCATAAATGCGTCTTAACGGTGATGAAGGGAGAGCAATTAGCAGGAAATATCTATTCTTTGTTGGGTACCACAGTTCTAGGTGGAGCTATAGAGTTTGAGTCAGATAATACTATCTTGTGGCATATGCGGTTAGGGCATATGGGTGAGTATGGGATGATGGAGCTTTATAAGAGAAATCTTTTGAAGGGTGCAACATGCAGGCTGAATTTATGCAAATATTGTGTTCTCGGGAAACAGAATAGGGTGTAGTTCAAAACAGCCATACAGAAGATGAAGGAGATTCTTGACTATATTCATTCAAATGTTTGGGGGCCGGTAAGGGTAGCCTCACGGGATGCACATATGTACTTTGCGAGTTTTATCGATGCTTACTCAAGAAAGGTCTGGGTGTACTTCATGCGGCACAAGTTAGGGACGTTTGCCAAGTTCAAGTTGTGAAAAGCTGAGGTGGAAAACCAGACCAAAAGGAAGATTAAATGCCTTAGGTCAAACAATGGAACTGAATACGCTGATTCGAGGTTCATGGAGTTGTGCGAGCAGCATGGCATAAGGAAACACTTCACTGTACGCAAGACACTACAATAGAATGGTGTGACAGAAAGAATGAACAGGACTATAACTGAAAGAGCTTGGTGTCTTAGGTTGAATGTAGGGCTTGCAAAGAACTTCTGGGCAGAGGCAATAAGTATGGCGTGTTTCTTGATTAACCGATCACCAAGAGCATCACTAGATGGGAAAGTTGCAGAGGAGGTGTGGATAGGCAGCGCAGTAGACTACTCTAATTTGAGAGTGTTTGAATGTCTAGCCTATGTGCACATTTTTAGTGAGGAGAGATCAAAACTTGATGCAAAGTTTAGACGGTGTATCTTTCTGGGAGTATCAGAAAGGTGTGAAAGGGTTCAAGTTGTGGGATCCAAAGGCAAATAAGGTGATAATCAGTAGAGACGTGGTTTTTATGACAAAGCCACGCTACAGTGTACTTAGGAAGAAGAAGAAAAAGAAGAAAAACAAGTGTCAAAAAACTGTAGTAGCAATGAGCATACGGTGCAAGTGGAGTTAGAGACTCAGAGCAGAGTTAACAATATTCAGAATGCAAGGAGTTCTAACTCGGGAGATCAGCAGCATCATAGTATAGCTACACACAAACCCAAACGCACTATTAGGCCACCGCTCAAGTATGAATTTGAAGATTTGGTGTCTTATGCACTTATTACAAGTAGTAAGGATCCTACTACTTTTGCACAACCAAGAGAAAATTAGATGGATGGGTACTATGATGGAGATGGAGTCACTGCATAAGAACTAGACGTGGGAGTTGGTGGACCTTCCAGAAGGGAAGAGACCTATAGGATGCAAATGGGTGTATAGGGGAAAACCAAGTCATATCAGGTAAAAAGAAAAAAGAAGTTCAAGGCTCGGTTAGTAGCAAAGGGTTATTCGCAGAGGAAAGGGGTTGATTATGATGAGATCTTCTCCCCTGTGATCAGACGCACTTCCATCAGGGTAGTGTTGGGATTGGTGACACATTTTGATATGCATTTGGAGCAGATGGATGTAAAGACAACATTTCTCTATAGTGATTTGGAAGAGATGATTTACATAGTACAGCCAGAAGGGTTTAGTCAACCAAAACAGGAGCACTTGGTCCGTATACTAAGGAAATCACTTTACGGGTGAAGCAGTCTCTGAGGCAGTGGCATAAACGTTTTGACTCCTACATAATCCAAATTGGCTACAAGAGGTGTGAGTATGATTGTCATGTTTATGTAAAGAGTCTTGATGATGGTTCACTGATTTTTCAGTTGCTTTATATGGATGACATGTTGATTGCTACAAAGACTATGACTGAGGTTAATTAGTTGAAAACTCTGTTGAGCAAAGAGTTTGACATGAAAGATTTGGATGCGGCCAAAAAGATTCTTGGGATGGAGATTCACAATGACAGAACTGCAGGGAGATTGTGATTATCTCAGGGCAGCTATGTTGAGAGGGTGTTGGAGAGGTTTAGATGGATTATGCAAAACCGGTGAGTATGCCATTGGCGAATCATTTTCGATTATTTACCGCCCAGTGCCCAGAGATGGGTTATGATGTTTGTGACATATCAAAGGTCACATATGCCAGTACAGTGGGGTGCTTAATGTATGCTATGGTATGTATAAGACCGGATCTGGCACAAGCTGTCAATGTGGTGAGCAAGTTTTTTTCAAATCTGGGTCGACAACATTGGGATGCAGTCAAATGGATTTTCAAATACTTGAGGGGTACTACAAATTGACATCATGTTTAGTAGGCAACAGAGTGATCCGTTAGTTGTGGGATATGTGGATGCAAACTATGCAGGAGACCTGGATGACAAGAGGTCTACAACAAGGTATGTGTTCACCCTTGTGGAAGGGACTATTTGTTGGAGGTCCATGGTACATTCTCTAGTTGCACTATCTACAACTGAATTGAAGTATATAACAAGGGCCGAAGCCGCCAAGGAAGCATTGTAGCTTATAAGATTGGTCAAGACGTTGGGTACTCAGCAAGGTGGAGTTCAGCCGCGTTGTGATAATCAGGGTGTTATTTATTTGACGAAGAACCAGGTGTATCATGCGAGGACCAAGCATATAGATATAAGGTTTCATAGGATCCACGAATTGGTTTCTTTTGGTGAACTCTTACTTGAGAAAGTTCACACTTCTGAGAATGCAGCAGACATGTTGACAAAGCTTGTTACCACAAATAAGTTCAAGTATTGCTTGGACTTGATCAACATCTCCGGATGCTAGACGGGAGGCGTCCCAACATATTGTCCCAAGTGGAGCTGTGGGTTATGTTTTCGTTTTCTCCTAAGGGAGGTATACTTGCCAAGGGGGAGATTATTGTAATATGTGACTCATATATTGAGTGGAACACATGTACAAAGAAAACACGATTCAGAAAAATAGAGAAGCTGGTTTGTAGAAGAAATTGTCGACGGTTTGCAGAGTTGCATCGACAAAGTCAAGCTCAAGAAGAAACCGTTGACGGTTTGGCAGAGACCATCAACGGTTACATCGACGGTTTGGTCTTGGGAATAAACTGTCGACGGTTTGTTTGAAACCATTGACAGTTTTGCTCCGTTACTCAACATTGTTTTTGAATTTTGAATTGGGAAGTTGAATAGGTTGGAATTTCGGGGGGGAAACCA
This sequence comes from Malania oleifera, assembly GCF_029873635.1. NCBI lineage: Eukaryota > Viridiplantae > Streptophyta > Magnoliopsida > Santalales > Ximeniaceae > Malania > Malania oleifera. The sequence goes on along the minus strand of NC_080429.1, from coordinate 36,882,911 downwards.
TCGGGGGTTAAAGAGGATTAGCATATACACAATTGTTGTAACTCTTGTTTGATAAGATAGTGAAAAATTATAGTCGTTTGCTCTGTGGACGTAGGCATTGCCGAACCATGTTAATCCTTCGTGTCATTATTTTATTGCTTTCATATAATCTGTGTGATAGTATTTCCATATTATTCATCGTTGGTTGCTGTACTATACGATCAGTTTCCACACGCTCCGCATTGATTTGCACAACACTAGATGATCCTTATTAGCCTTAATCACATACTTGATCATCCAACAATTAGCATGTTAGGAGAATTAACTTTTCGACTTATCATTGTCATTTGCCCATATCATTAGCTCTTATACAACTTGTTAGCATTGGAGAAATCCCCAAGAATGTGCTTGATAAGCACAAGTGGCACCAACTTGACCCAAAAGCTTAAGCTATCAAGGCTTGGACCCAACCATGAACCATGTATATAAGCCACTCATTCTCCACTCAATTTCTAATGTGGGACAAACTCACAAGTGAAATTTTCAACAAGTAGTATTTGAAAATAATGAGAAAAATGAGTCCAATTAACTAGAGAATTTCATTTCAATTAACATATTGTCCTTGTGTTGAAAATACACTACACTAAGATGTTCTTCCTTCCGAGATGTTAATGAGTCCAATTAATTAGTGAATTTCATTGCAATGAACATATTGTCCTTGTGTTGACAAGTACACCACGCTTAGATGTTCTTCCTTCCAAGATGTCTAGTTGTCCTCCTAATTTCTTTCCTAACCCATAATGTTTGTGACCGCGGAAAGAAAAGACTTAAAGCCTAATTCCTTCCCCCCCCCCCCCCCCCCCACCCTCACACATCACCGATTTTCATAATTTTTAAGGTCTTTTCCCTTATTCTTCTCAATTAGCAAGGAACAAAAATGCATTGATTAAAATTCCTAAAATGCAAGATCTTTTAAACAGCTTCTTTGAGGGATGGAAGGGGTAAATTGCAATAATGTCTCTTGAAATCTGAAGACTATGGCCATCTGGCTATTGATGTGGGTACTCTCTATTGTTATGATATATAAGGCACCACACTTTATCAGAGCCATTGAGAAGCCCAAGTCAACTATTGTTGCATACATCAAAAAAGGGTATAAAAGGGACAAGTGTTTTTCATGCTAGAAGGGTCCTTTTATCAAATTTAAAGGCCATCCAAATTGGTTACTGAAGTATGATTTATCATGCAGATCCTTAAATTGAAAGAAAACAAGGCACAATCCTACATCTGCAACTGTGATAAGTGATAGCCCTCAATATAAATAATACATTAAATTTAATGAATTTGTCCAGATCAATTCACCAATACCAGCATATCACTCAAACTTAAAAAGGTGCTCTTTAACAATGTATAAATTGCACAGATTGCTTGCTCCAGCTTCTAATATATTTATTCATTGCTTTCCTAGTTGTGTTACGGATATCATATAACATATGCCAGTTTAGTGCCCACAACATACCATTCCGGGGTTTTAATCCCCTAAGGTTCTTATCACTCAGTCACTTTATACTACTTGAAAGAAAATTAAAGGTAGGATCAACAGAATGCATGAGGTGGCAGCATAAGGTTCTTATTGCTAGTTTTAGTGCCACACTCTAGACAAACTTTTTTGGGCTCAAAGCTCATTATACTGAAGGGTAATATGACAAATCATGCAATATGGTACAACAGGCAGCACAGCTCCAAAGATGCCATTAGCTGGTGTTAACTAGATATACTAGAAACAGTTGCAGAGCATATATAACAAGAAACCAATCAGAAGGGATTGTATATCGCCATGAATCAATATTAAGTTAATGATACTGTGCAATCCTTGACTTACCCAATTTGGTGCCTACAAGTACAACTGGTATGCTTGGTGCATAATGCTGAAGTTCAGAGATCCACTGGACAAGCAATTGTGTATTAGAATTTGCAAAATAAATACGAACAACTCATCCCAGGGCAATCAAAGAAAATCCACAATCTTCTACTAATCGCACCTTTTTGAGTACATTCTCATAGCTTGCACGGCTAACTAATGAGAAAGCCAAGACAAAGACATCTGCCCCGCGGTAGCTCAAGGGCCTTAATCTGTTGTAATCTTCTTGGCCTGAGAACAGGATTGAAAACAGAATTGATGCAGCCAAGTTGCAATATTTAGCAAAACTTTGCAGGATAGACCAGGATCAATTACAAGCCCATAGGCTCAATTGTTTTAAAAACTCAGATAAATGGAAAAAAAAAAAAAAAATTTGTTGGAAGGGAGTAGATTTCAGTTTTGATAAAATTTTACCAGCTGTGTCCCAGAGGCCTAAGTTCACTGTCATGCCTTCAGCCACCACATTTGCACTGAAATTATCAAACACCGTGGGTATATAGTCCTGACAATCACCAGATTGTTGGGAGGCATAAGAAATGTTATTCTACGCATAAAAAAAATTAAGAAGAAAAACAGAAGACGCAAGAAAGAAGAACCCAGAATCATAAAAATTCAAAGATTAAACATCTCAAATATATAAGTACAGAAAATTCAAAATTTTAGAAGAGAAAACAACTAAATTCCAACGCAGACCAATTTTGTCCTGAAAAATAAGAAGAAACACAAAAACCCAGAAACTGACATGACGCCTGAAAAAGAGAGAGAGAGAGAGAGAGAGAGAGAGAGAGAGAGAGAGAGAGAGAGAGAGAGGGAGAGTCTAGAAAAAAACAAAAAAGCTGGAAAACCCAGATGCATACAAGCATTAAAATAAGGAATAAACCAGAAAGATATAAAAAAAGAATCCAAAATTTGGGAAACCCAGATGGATCTTTTGGAAGGAGAAAGAACGTACAGTGGGGAACTTGTTACTGGTGTAGCAGATGAGCAAGCAAGTTTTCCCCACAGCCCCATCTCCCACTGTCACGCATTTGATGAACCTTGAAGCGCTTGAAGCCATTGAAAAATTACCCAAAGAAGCTGAGAAAGAAGAGGAAGCAAAAGGAAATAATGTGGGTTGGCAGCCTTCGAAACTTTTGATTCAAAAAGAGAGAGAGAAGCAGTGGCCAGAGGTCACATGATTCTCATTCATTCCCTCCCCTGTAACACTTCCTTTACTTTCCATTCATTTTGCTTGCCAAGTAGAGATTTTGCTCTATTTGTTTATTGTTGTTATCATCGATTCTTTGGTAAAGTCGTTATTTTTATTATTATTGTTTTCTTTTTTCACTTCTTTGGAAGGACAGGTGGGCTTTCATTAATCTTAGAATAAGTCATACTAATACAGAGTGGGTGAGTAAAAAAGATGGATAATTTTTTTTCCGGGTTTCATCATTTTTGGAGCGCCTGCAGGTGGCAAACCCTAAACCCATGATTGAATGTTAAACCCATTAATTTTTCGTTTCAAATGATTAGTATTGAAGTTGGGAGAAATATCATTAGGTTGCTTGCACATTTTGTTTCCCAATCTGCTATAATAAACAACCGCTAGCATGCGACTCTGTGAACTCTAAATGCTGTTTCCAACTGTCCCTAACCCATTTCAACTCCAATGCATGCCACATTACCATCACCATTACGTAATCATTTTCCCCTGTATACATATATTTCAATGTTAAATATGTAAAATCAATCTTATTTTTATTAATGATAAATATATGAAGAAAGAAACTCATTTTTAATATATTTATAATTTTAAAAATGGACACACTGTGAGATCTTATGTATAATTTTCCCAATATTCATTAGTATTAAAATCCAATTGATGCATGTTGAACATCTAAAATATAATCATGTAGATACATAGGTCCTTCATATAATTTCCTACGGTGAGATATTTTCTTTTTTCAGCTATTACTCTAGTTGCATATTTGGTACGTCGAAATGGAATGAAATTAGATGAGGTGAAATCAAATTTTTCATTTGTTTTCTCTATTTTTTTCATTTAAACTTTCATTTCATTCTTTCTACTCAATTTCATTCTAAGCTACCATACTCAATTTCATTCTAATCTACCTGAGATCTTTTAATTCTCTTTTCTATCTTGAATTTGATCCGCCAGTGGCCACAAATTTAAGGCATGTGATGCTTTATCTTTTTATTTGAAGTCTCAAACGCACTAGGATTTCCACACACTAGAAAGAGTTGGCGTGAATTAAAATTTTTTAAATGAGATAGTGTTATAAATTTGAAAATTTAGGATTCATATAGCCAACCCATCTAGTGGAACTTAAGAATTGGTTTGATTGTTGTTTGTTGAATTTGTATGAATTTGGAATCAACTCAATACAATTTTAAATTTCATTTTATTTAGATTCACACAAAATTAATTATATTTTTGGAGTGATCTTAAATTTTGAATTGTATTGAATTTGGATAAAATATAATATAAATTTATATCGAAATTTGTCCAAATTCATCTTGATCCAAATTCAAGAATCGAAATTCATACTCCCAAATGTCATGTAAATTTAAATCCAAATTCTATGCTTTTGAATGGAATGTAAATGTAAATCAAACAAATGATCATAGGAAGGGCCTAAGAATCATTCCATTTTCAAAACACCTTTTCTGGCATAGGCAGTCCCTAATCCCAACTTTCCTGTGGAGAAAATTTGAACCCCTAATCCCATTATAGACCTAAATCAGGAGAATCGCTAGATTCTTTTAATTGCAAATCACATGAGTACCTAAATAAGTTTAGCACATGCATTGGGGACATTTTTTTTTCTGGTAGGACAGCTACTTTTTTGCAGCCAACCACAAGTCCACATGCCATCTGCACTGGAAGACAAATTAACCAAAATCTCTTTCAATGACAGCTACACTGCATTTTCCACTTAAATTGATTCATCCCATTGCCTTTGGATAGAAACCCAACTCTATTTTATTGATTTAAAGAAATTAAACAAGTCGTGGCAGTTTTTTTCCTATACTAATATTTTCTTCAATATCACTCTGACATATTAATTAAACACTATTTACGCTCATTATTAACACCCGGTTATTAAAACTAATCAGTTATTTCTTGTATATAAATGCTAATTAGTGATACTTTACAACTAAGATTAATTTATATAGCTGTTTCAGTATCTAATAAAGTGGTCTTGTTTTTACAGCAACTTAATGGAAGAAGATGAAAATAGGGTATTTAATTGTTTGGTTATGTTGAAAGAGGGGAAAGGCTATGTTGGGTGGCTATTTTGCTTTTGTTGTATGGAGACTTTCAAAACTAACAGGTAGCTCTTAAGCCAAGCAAATAGAGAGCTAGGCAAGTAGAATGATTGTACACTAAAAAGGGTTGGTTGATGGAGCATAAGTGAAGATTAAGCAAAATGATAAAGTAGAGTTCCCACCAAGAAAAATGAAGAAAAGATGCACACTGAAATTTCCAAAAATAAAAAATAAAAATGGCACACAGTGAAATCGAAGGCTGTGGGGGCTTGGTTCAAGGGTAAGCTATATGGGTGTTTGGTGATGGCCCCAAATTCAAGTTTTTCACTTTTTTCCCTTTAAAAAAGCTATTTGGGTGAACAAACTTGGTTCCACAATTGCATAGAAAGTGTATTGGAGCATGTTTTTTATGTGTTGGAGCCAGCTCTAGCTTGAATTATCTTCAATACAATAACACATATAACTTAAAACCATCATAGAAAAATAACCAAAGGAAAATGAAAAGTAACAAATTTTATAAACTAGAGGAGAGTTTTTTATTTATTGCGACATTCTACATCATAGTAAAAGAAATTGACCTTTAATTGTCGTATGTTTCCTTTTGTTATTATCATGTGTCATTATCCATTTTTAATTTTATTGTCGCATGTCACTTTCTTTTTCCTTTTAGCTTTGTTTAGGAACTATATAATCTTCAAGACACTGCACAAATGCTAATTGTTTGCAAATGTGTTCCCTTTTTATATTTATCCTGATATCTTAATTTTTGATTAGTATATTTAGTAGAATCAATTAATAAAATTTCCTCACAAGTAAATTAATTCATGCATAATATAGGTGATCATCTACAAAGTTAATAGTTGACTTTAATTACAACTGTTAATGCAAAAATTAGCCCAAGGACGGGACTCTCATATTTGCACCAACAATCATCTAACATTTTCCTATTATACCTGCAATCATGAAACAAAAGAAGAGTTTGACAAACCTTCAGGGGTCTTCTCTGATACTTAATTTAGTGTTAGAGATATGATATTACTGACATCTCTTATGATTTTGGTAGGAAAATACTTACCTTCCACCTCCTCCTAGCATTTTTTTTTTTTTTTTATAAGCGTATTCAAAGGGAATTTAATGCTTAATTTAATAGGAGAGCTACTTTTTTTTTCATTATAAGGGGTTACTCCTCCATAAAGGGTTGCGAATGTTACTCCTAAGGCAGGTACTCGCATATTGCTACCGAAAATCGAATGAATTTTGTGAATCGTTCTTCGACCGCAACCACTTGAAAAGAACCAAATGTGAATGGCTTGAAGGACCCAGGGTGTACTTCGGGAGATCACTCTGATGCTTGAGTTAGGGACTTGTGGGAGGTTTAGAATTGCAACAGTAGAAAGAAGTAGATGAGAATAAGATACTTACCTCCTCTCGGAGTATACTTTTATAATGATGGAGGTTGACCCTCTTTTCATTTGGCATTAATGGATGCATTATTGCCCTTATTTATGGAAAATTTTAGGATATTTATGTGGGCGTTTTAATTTTGATTTTATAATTGTTTCCCCTCATGAATGAGCATATTGACTTTTAACATATCGAGTATGCAGAGGTGTTAATGGTTATTTCATAACTGTTTCCCCTCATGAATAAGTATTAATTTTGGGTATATTAGTTGCCCCCCTAGGCTTGAATTGTTGAAACAGGTTTCTAGAATTCGAGTGTTTCAAGGTATGCTACTCTATCCAAGCCTATTGCTTTCTTTTTTTTCTCTTCGGCTCAATCCAAGCCAACTAAATCAACACTAGGCTTAATACGAGCCGAGACGTTTACTTTTTAGCTTCACCTGAGCCATGTGCATAACTATTTGACCCCAAATCAATATGATTCCTTCATTGTTGGTCTCAAACAATTGGCTCAATCTAAGTCTGGTTCCTCTGTGTTTGGCTTAATTTGAGCCGGTTCCTAAGTCGTTCGGCTCATTCTAGGAAAATGCTTTCATTTGTTGGGCTTGAATGGGTGTTTCATCTTACAGTTGAATCTGAGTCAGATGCATCCCCTTTCGGCTTAATTCGAGCCGATTGCACCCTCGTTTGGCTTAATCTGAGCTGGTTACGTCCTAGTCTGGCTAAATATGAGCCGTATATTTCACTATTAGGCTTAGTCCAAGTGGGATGTGTCCCTGTTCAACTCGATATGAGCTAGATCTTTCATCATTCAGCCTAATCCGAGTCAGGTCGTTCATTGTTTAGCTCAATCTGAGCTGGATTTTCACTGTTTGGCTAAATTCGAGCCAAATTTTCACCATTTGGCTCAATCTGAGTCAGATGAGTCTTTGTTCAGCTCAATTTGAGCCTAATCTTTCACTGTTTGATTCACTCCGAGTAGGATACATCCCTATTCGGCTTAATCAAAGTCATATATTTAGCCATTTAACTCAATTTGAGATGAATCTTTCATCGTTTGGCCCAATCTGAGTCGATATGTTCATTGTTTAGCTCAATTCAAGCTAAATTTTTCACCGTTCGGCCCATTGAGGACCATTTGATTGAATCTAAGTCGATCCATCGGCAAATTCACTCAATTACAAGTTGATTTTCACATTGTATAACTAAGTCCAAACCAAACAATTTGCACTATTTATACGGTTGCCTTTTAAGCTGAGCTCATAAATTGGGAATTTATTTGAGACCTCATGAGTAGTACTCATCAGTTTTGCTATTTCTGGTGAGCAGTGCTCACTCTTTGCATGCCTCATAAGCTATACTCATCAATTGGGCATGTCTTCGGGGCCTCAGGAGCAGTGCTCATCAATTGAGACATTTTTTATAAGTAATGCTCACTTTTTGGGTGCCTCATGAACGATGCTCATCTATTGGGCATGTCTTCAATGTCTCATGAGTTGTGCTCATCAGTTAGGTCATTTTTAGTGAGTAGTGCTCACTCTTTGTGTGCCTAATAAGTCGTGCTCATCTATTGGGTGTGTCTTCGGGGCCTTATGAGTAGTGTTCATCAATTAAGCCATTTCTGGTGAGCAGTGCTCGTTAGCCTTAGGGGTTACGTAATCATAGTTTATATGTTTTGATGATATTAACCTATATATTGTTCCTAGTGCACTCCATCTGTGCAAATCATGTTTAGTACAAGTTCTAGTGACAAATATATGAAGTATTGGATCGAAGGCAAAGATCGGATCGAGTTGACGTCAAGAAAGAAAGATCAAAAGGATGCTCACTTGGAAAGGACTCAAGCACATCCAAGGAAACTTAATGTCGTATTATATATAATGGGGTGTGTGTTTGAGGTAGTTTATGATGTAACTCTTGCGGTTTCATTTCATTCATGATTTCTGAGCAAGAGTTGAGCAATGCACATGCATACTAGGACACATGAGTTTATAGGATCGCACCAAAATCACAAACTCAACTTTCATGGTTTTCAAAGTTAAACTTAAGAGTTTGTCAAATGAATCCTCAACTTAAATATGTTTTCTAAAGGGACAAGTTTTCAAACATCTTGGTTTTATAAACATTTTCATACTTGGTCCCAATTGTGTCAAAACGAGCTTTATGTCCTAAGCACTCAAGAAAGTCAAGCATATTTTTATAAAAGACATACTAAGCATATAAGATATTGAAATGAGCTTTTAAATATATTTTCATAAAACAAGATATCTTATATTCATGGGGAAACTCACTTGGACAAGTCTTAATCTTCATTAGACTTAATATATTTCATATACTTTTGTCAAAGAATGTTTTAAGTCATTAAAAGGCTTTTTGACAAGGAAAAACAGAGCAATCATCAACTAATGTAGTGAAACCTTGAGTCCTAAACACCTTTCGGTATTTGGGGCAACTTTTGCTAGAAAATTCCAAAAAGGACGATCTTGGTGTCCCTGAAAAGCTAAGAAAAAATCCCACAACATTTATGTTGATGATGTTTTCTGATTCAGGGCACTTGTTAACGAGAGCAGGGGACTCGTCGACGAGACACTCGTCGACAAACATGTTTTGGCTCGTCAACGAACGATTCAAGTAGCCAAAACGAGTTTTCCTACCCAGGCGACTCGTCAATGATCAATCTCGAGCCCAGCACTCTAATAGGTAGAAAACATCTAGTTTTGTTTGGGAGTTTCTCCCAATAGCTAGTTAACGACTAGTAAGGGGTTTTGGCTATAAATACAAGTTCATAGATTTGTTTGGTATGATTTTGGTGATTTATACAAGCTATTAGTGAAAAATACAATTTTATACAAAACCTAACACTTTGCATTTAGTTTATATTCACAAGTACTCAATCTCTTTTGCTCATTTATCTTGTTTGAATCATTTCTTGGGAGAGTAGTGTGAGATTGTATTGTAATTATTATCAGCTCATTGTGAGGGGCATTACTTTGTAATCATCTACTTGTTGTAAGAACTATTTGGTGAAGGTTCTTTGTGAACCAAACTTACAAGGCATCTTGGTGATCCTTGTAGCTCTTGGTGAGTGCGGTAGGGATTTGTTCCTAAGTGTAGGGATTTTTTTCCAAGTACTAAGGCTTGCTCCGTCGGTGTAGGAGTATTCATAGTGAACTGTGGAATCCTTGGCTTGCTGCTAAGGTGTGGCCGTAGGCTTGGTTCCGAACCACGTTAAATCCTGGTATTAAGCTTTTCTCTCCTTACTCTTTGTTGTTTATCTTGTGCATGATTTATATTCCATATATTGTGATATAATTACTTGTATCTTGCCAAGACATTTGTTTTGTATGAGAATTTTAAATACGCGAAAAGAGTCCATTCACCCCCCTTTGGACTCTATATACTCCTAGGTGGGACGATTAACAGTGTTCACTCTTTGCATGCCTCATGAGTTATGATCATCTATGGGGCATGTCTTTGGGGCCTCATAAGTTGTGCTCATTAGTCAGGCCATGGTGATGCACACTGTTTAGGATTCATGCCATTTGGGGATTCACGCTGCTGGGATTCTCGTCACTAGGATCCACACCTTGGGGTTCTATAAATTGCCCCTTTCACCTAATTTCTCTCTTGTCTCTAAAGGAAACTCTTCCTGTTGACTTTTTGAGTCTGATCCTTGTCTTGATAATGAAAAATCACAACATCTATTGTGTGCGCTAAGTGTATGAACATTTTTTGTGCTTTAGTTAGCACATATGATAGATGCAAAATGGAAACCAATAAGTACCTTAAAGCTCACATCACATGGCGTATTCCATGAACATTAGAAGAACAAAGTGTGAAGACCTTTGTTATTTTTCACTTGTAATAGTAATTAGGGTTCAATTGTGCATGCATTTCATATAATTTTAATTGAAGCTCAAACCTGACCATATATTGACCTTAGGAACCCCAAGAATTTCATAAAAGCATTTTATACTCAAAATTAATCAATCACAAAAGGTTGGAAATGCTTTTGAAATCAAAATAGAAGGAAAACTCAAGGGGTCGGTTGATCGGATGTTAAAGCCCAATCGACTGGATAGTGTTAATGGCCAATTTTATAAATGGCCAGTCGACCAGATGGTTCATCTCGTAGACCATACTAAAGGACTGGGCATTTTATGAAGGCTGAGTCAACCGACCTATTTGGCTCAGTCGACCGACCTTCTTACAAAGGTTGATCCAGTAGGACGGATCATTGAGCTTGGCAGACCAAAGCTCGCAAAAGGGGAAATCAACTTTGGTCGGTCAACTGAACCTTGGGTCAATCTACCAAACTCTCGGGTTCAGCCCAATTTGAGCTTCCAACAGTCATAAAAATTCAAATTAAATTATTATTTTAATACCCAATGGCCATATAACAACCATATTTTGAAACTACCTATAAATACTTGGCCAAACCTCTTTGAAAATGTTAGAGAAATTTTTTGAAAGCTAAATTGATTATTCTTTGATTCTTTCTCTTATTTCAAACTCTTTTTCGAGATCAAATTGCTATTTCTCCAACTTCCATTTTGAAAATCTTTTTGAAGAAAATTTTTTGAGTAATACAAGAAAGCTTTGAGCATTTATTCACTCATATATCTTGCTCAAAAAGCTTCTTAATCTTGTATTTCAAAGGTCAATCATTTTGAAAGAAAATCCTAACTTCTCCTATTCTTTTTTTGGAAATATTTTTTGGGGAAAATCTTTGGGTTATACAAGAGAGCTTTGAGCATATATTCATTTATATATACTTGCTTGAAAAGGTTCTCATCATTTGATATCTCAAAGGTCAATTAGAGAAAATCATTTTCCCAACTCTTAGTTTTACTTGAAAAATATTTTGAGAGAAAAACCCTAACTCTACCTAACTTCATTTTATAAATCATTTGAGAGTGCATTTAGTTTTTCAATTGTACAAATCAACTCTTGTAAGGAGTATTTCATTGTGAAAAGTTAAGGTGTACTCCCAAAAGGGGGAGGGGGGTGAATTGGGTTTTAAAACTTTCTTTGATTCTAAATCATAAGTTCAGCCAAGACACAATTTAATTTTAAAAATTTATGAATGAACTTGAATACTTTACAATTTAATGCTTCTGTCAACAATCAAAATTAAAACTCAATAAGTCAATTCAATCAATCAAGATAAGCTTCACAATATGAAATACTATAACAATTCCAGCAAGCTCCAAGATTCTGATTTTGATATTGGATTGTAACTGATGAATGACATGTATAATGAACGTACTCCCTTAGAAGGTTTCCGCAAGATTTAATCAGCGTACTCCCTTAGAAGGTTTCCACAATTCTCATTCACAAAATAATTTTCAACAATTTAAATAAGCATCCACGTAGTTTATATGTGCTGAAATTTAAAGAGAATAGGGAAGAGAGTGACACCGAGATTTTTACGATGTTCAGCTATACTCGCCTACATCCTTGCCTTAGGTACACTATCCAAGGATTACACTATACCACTCCTTTAACCAGGCGGAGCAAACCGTTTACACACTCTTTCAAGTAGGATGGAGCCCTCCTCTCTAGGCGATACCTCACGCTCGGTAATCCAACAATTCAACAATCCTAAATCGTCAAAACAACAAGAATAAGAACAATTATTGTGTACAAAAACACTCTCAAAACAGAGCTGATTAGTACAAGATTAAGCATAGCTAATATACTTCAATTTAAATATCAATAAAGAATGAATTTGACACTCAAAAAATTAATCACCGGGTTCTTCTTTAGATTGAAAAATCTTAGTAAAAGTACAAGAACCATGTGATTGTATTGGCAGAAACTCAGTAATACTTCAGTGTGTGAGTAAGAGTGTAACACCCCAACCTGAGTCTGCTAGGAAGCACTACATCTCTTCTCCTCCACCTGGACCAGACAACGGGGGGCAAAGAGACACAGTGCTACTTGGCAGACCAAGGTTGGGGCGTTACAAAATGGTATCAAAACAATTACCCGATTGGAAGTGTGATGAAATTCACATCGCCTGAGTTTGGAAATGTGGGTTCACAACGAGAACGTTGCGTTCTGTAAGTGAGGGAGAATGTGATACCCCGTGGAAGAAAGACTTAAAAAAGATTAGATGTTACTACCCATATCAACAAGGTGCACATTTCTTTTCGAGAACCTTCCCATAAGAACTCCACGATTAAGCGCGCTTGACTTGGAGTAATCTTGGGATGGGTGACCTTCTATGAAGTTTTCTTAAGAAGTGTGTGCGTGAGGACAAAACACACTGAAAAGGACACATGTTGGTCTGTGGGGCCAGTCATTAGTCCGATAAGGCCCGTCCCCTGTTGTTTGGTTCAGGTGGAGGAGGAGAGACACAATGTTTTCTGACAGACCCAGGTTGGGGCATTACAACCAAGACTTTTGAAGCCCAATTTTTAGTTTTTTGAAACCTTGAAAATCAAGACAATTCAAAAAAATATTTGGTTTTGTTGTATTGTGCTCAGACCAAATGGAGGGTCAATGTTTTCCTTGACAATCCATTGATAAGAGATTTATAACATGTTTTGATTTGTAGAACCGAAAAAAGTAGGAAAGAAATGGAATGAAAAATCTAATGGAGGGATGATAAAAACAAGCAATGAATTTGAAATCATTCTCTCCAAGTCCATTCAATCCATTCTTACATATCAAAATGCAATAATTGATAGACACAAATCACATTACTTTCTTTTCTCATTATTTTGTGCAAGAGAGACATACATACCTTGCCTTACAACAAGAAGTTGAAGAATTTTCAGTTTTATTATAATTTTTTTATTAAATATTATTTAAAATAAAATAAAAATTTAATCTTTAATAAAACTAAATGTAAACTACATGTGAAATCAAATTTTGTTCACTGATTTAACATATTTTTAATTTTTTTTCTCTTTCCTTGATAACCAAATGTTAAAAAAAATAAAAAATTATTTCCCTTTCCAATAATTTTTAGGTTCCAAAATAGACTAGCAAGATATAAAATGTGACAAGATATGGTCTCCTTTTTAAAAAAATATTTAATTCAAATTTACATAAATTTTGATAAATTCAATGTAAATGTGTATTATATTTCATCTATTCTTGTAATCAACAATTTTTATGGAAAGAATTTAAATTTAGTCAATCAAAAGATATTATATTAACTAATTTTTAGGCTCATAAAATCGTCAGAGCTCACATTATTAGAAGCACATACAAAAACTTTGTGAGAGTCATATGCTCTCATGATTAAGATATTCTGTGATTGTTAAATTCTAAACTGAAGGTAGAGTAACCTTTTTTATTATTTATTTGAAGATATCAAATATTGAATTTTTCTTAAGACATCAGCTGGATTTCATATTCTCTCATTGCATATTTGAAGATTATTTTTTGTTCAAACAAAAAATTATATTCTATCATTCTCACTTGAACTTCTCTTACAATGGGCAGTATTTTAAAGTGACTATTTATAATTTTTTTTTTCTTGTTCTCTCCCATACTTCCAAATGGATTTCTTTAGGAATCAAATTTCTCTCTTCTCCTCTTTTTTTTTTTTTTTTTTTTTAAAAAAAAAATTATTTTAATGTGTGTGATCCATAATTTTAATTACGAGTATATTTTAGAAATTGAAAAAATTAGTGAACAAATATGCAATCAATTTTTTATTTTACTGGTCTGAACAAAATTCAAGTAACATCATCGTAACAATATACCATATTGTAATTTCAAAACAGTTTTGAATAATACCTAGATAGTTAAATTATTACAAAATGTTTGTTATATATTTGATTTTAACACAAATTAAATAAGGGGTAACACAATTTAAGTACATAAAAGGCGTAGTTCAATGTTGTTTTATATTTAAATAACCTAGTAAATGGAGAGTAAAATAACATAAATCAAAATTTTAAAGCTCTAAATTATAATTATAATTGTACATTTAAATGTTAGTTAATTTAAATTTTAAATTACTAAATGGATAAAAAAGCAGTTTAGATTTATATTAATTGACTTTTGCAATTTATCAATTTTATCTGAACTATAGTAAAATATAATATTTAATTTTGGCTCGATTTGGTCCAATTGCTTCAACAGACTAGTTGCGCCAGCTGGTTCAAGCCAATGTTAAAATGCTCATTATCACACAACTGTACACACACATGGTCAATATAAAATTTACTTAACCCATAACAATAGTGTGTAATTTTTTATTATTTTTTATTTCTAGAAGATCACTTACAAATTGAAAATATATATTAATTTTAAGACATAATTGTTAGGGATCTAAGAACAATCATCATACACACAAGCAAAACAAGCACACAAAATAAAAAAATATATATATATTATATTATTTTTTTTATTTTTTTATTTAGGATCACTATGGTAATAAAATAATTATTATTAATTAAATTATATAATATAATATATTAATATATTAATATAATATAATATATTATTATTACATATATATATATATATATATATATATATATAAGTTAGGTTCTTCAGGAAGAAGCAATCGTAGAGTTCTCTCTACGCCTCCCTTTGCGTCACTCTGACTCCTCCATCTTCATCCTCTCTCTCCTCATTTTCTCAGCCAATATTCGGCTAATCAGAAAACCGAAGATGCTGCTGGGTTCCTATCTCCCCCACTGACATTTCTACCGGAACGGATTTATCGTGGGAGCGGCGTAGGCAACACTCTTAGGGAAAGGTGTACTCCCTCTTTTTCCTTAATTTCTCCTTAAATTTTCAGTTAAATCGACAATTAAGCACCACCACGGGGTCCTAGTCTCGATCGTCGTCATTTTGGCTAGAGAAAAATTTCAATTTGGGAATTCTAGGCACTACTCCAAAGTGAGAGTGGGATTTAGGAAATTAAGGAAATTGGTTATTTTCAGGAGTTTAATTGTTATTTGAAATTTATGCGCTTAAGAAATGTTAAAATAGTATTTTATTTAGGGTTGATTTGATTAAATTAGGGTTATTGAATTAGGGTTCAGGTGAGTGCCGCAAGCATCGTTTTGGGGTCCATGCTGGCATAATTCAAGAAATCAGGTAAGGGGAATATATTAAATCAGAATTTTTGAGGAAATAACTGGTGAAAAATGGAAATATTATGTCTATATGTATATGATTTTCATGTGAGTTCTAAAATGCCAACCGTTCGAATTGTAAATTTCTGAGCCTAGGGCTGTGATATTATATATTATTTGTGAAAATGGAAAGTTAAATGACAAATTTTTTGGTTAATTGTGTAAGGAATTAAATGTATATTTTTCAGCATATGAATGATGGTTATGAGTTGGCTTATTTTCAATGAACATATGAAATATGTTGCTAAATTGTGTGGCATGTATAAAATGAAGCTTCTGTGTTATACCATGATATATGTATGAGATGCATGAACTACTAGAAATGTACTGAGAATTAAAATGTGATATGAATTGTTTGAATGTGTTTGGTAATATTAAATTATAATGTATGGTTTGAGAACTCCGGTGGACAGGAAAAGGGCACAGTACTGTTGCGGATATGAATGGTGGCGCTATTGCACCCACACGTCTTAAATAGAGTGTGGAGATGGGATGGTCGATTATGCTAGGGAAGGGTAGCGTCCCCCTGGAGTCTAGACCAGTGTGGGAGCAGCCAATCATACCTACAGACTATAGAATGTGGTTGATTTAACTCTGGAGGGCCAACCAGAGTTAAGTCCAGCCTTTGGATCTCACAACCCGTCATGGGGCGGAAGCATGATTAGGATTTATCACCTATATAAATGGTTCTAAATGCATAATTGTAAGTTTAACCATGGATAATATGAGAATAATGGATGTGGAAATGATACTTATGAAAATAATGGATATAAGATCAGAAGACGGAAATGATATAAAAATGGAATATGTGAAAACATACATGAATATAGAAAGAAATGATGAATATGTGACACATGAACATAGAATATGAAAGTGAATGTAATGAAATACACAGTGATGATAGCATAAAGAGTAATGTAGTAAGGTATTATCAGTATTAAATATAGTAGTATTACTTGTGTTTGGGGCAGGGTATACTCTTCGTCCAAGGGCTTGCTGAGAAAGGCGAGTGCCCTGATAGGTAACAGATGTAGTTGCAGGCTGCATAACGTGTTAGGGTAGAAGGAAGTTACTTGTATGGGTGGGTAGTCTTCCCTATTCTCAGGAACTTCTACTAGTAAACCTTTATGTGAATATGTGAGCACGAGATAAATTAACCACCTGAGAGCTTACTGAGTAAGGTAAGTGCCTTGATATGCTTCAGTTGTGACTGTAGGTTGCTTCAGGTATCAGAGCAGAGGGGTGCTACTTGTACGAGTGGGTAATCACCCCTATCCTTGGGAACTTTCGTTGGTAAAAAACCTTGCATGTGTTTAATTAGGAACAAAGAATGATTTCACAATTATGGTTTCATTTGAAAATAATGAATATATATATGTTGTTCTTAAACCTCATGATTGTCACACACTAATTTAATGTATTCAATCCTTACTGAGATGTGTCTCACCTGATAATTGAATTTTATCTTTTTCAGAACCTTCGCTTGATCGAGCTTAGTGAGTTCGGGGTTGGTATAGCATTTTTGAGATAGAGGGTATAAACTGTGGTCATAATGTTTGGGGTTGTAATATATTTATGTTTTCAGAGACATATTTGGATATTTGTGAATACTGGATGTTGGGTTATGTTTTGAGATAAACATAGATGTAGAAACTCTGGTATATTTTATGGATGAATTGTGATTATTTTTGCTGCGTAATTGATATAGAATCAAGTACAGGTAATAGAACACATGGCACTCAGACCCCACTAGGCGGGTTCGGGCATTGCAAGATGGTATTAGAGGTATATTTCAAATAACACTCTAGACCCTAGTTTTGGGTTCTGGGTGTTACATTTTGGTATCAGAGCATTAGGTTTTGGGATTCTGCATAGTTAGGAATGATTAATACCAGAGTATAGGAACAGATGCTGGGGAGGATAGGAGATGGGCAAACTAGGGATTGAGAAGTATAGGATTTTGTCTTGTAGCCTGAAGGCAAAAATACGTTGACGATTTCCTGTGATTTTTCTGAAGCAGTCGACGGCCTCAGAAAAGACATGGTAAATCTTAGATGATTTCGTTTCTGAGCTGTGAGACTGGTCCTAAATTGAGAAGTTGGGTGTTTATTAGAATTTAGTTTAATGATTGTGTTGATTAGGTTATGATAATGGGATTCTAAATTCTTTTCTATCCTATTTCAAGATGGATCATAAGGGTAAAAATGTAGATACTGGAGGAGGAATTTATGACTCAGAGGCTTCAAGTGAGGAGGATTTTGATACCTCCACGATGCTGAGGGGTATAGCCCATCAGATCAGGGCACAGGTACGAGTTTATATTTAAGATAAATAATGATTTTATTTAATTGTAGATGATGTAGAAGTTTATATGAAGCTATATATAGTGGTTGTATGAAATATAGTTAGTTGATAAATTTTAGAAATGTGAAAAATGATTGGGTAGCGAATTTCGGGGACAAAATTCTTTTAAGGAGGGAAGAATGTAGTGATCCTAAAAATAAATAAATAAATAATAAAATTAAATAATAATAATAATTATTATTAATTAATATATATAATATATTAATGTAATATAATATATTATTATAACATATATATATATAAGCTAGGTTCTTCAGGAAGAAGCAATCGCAGAGTTCTCTTTGCGCCACCCTCTGCGTCCCTCTCACTCCTCCACCTTCCTCCTCTCTCTCCACATTTTCTTGGCTAATATTCGACTGATCTGAAAATCGAAGATATCGATGGGTTCCTATCTCCGCCACCGACATTTCTACCAGAGCAGATTTGTTGTGGGAATGGCGTAGGCACCACTCCTGGGGAAAGGTATACTCCCTCTTTTTCTTTAATTTCTCCTTACATATTCAGCTAAATCGATGATCAGGTACCACCACGGGGCCCTAGTCTCGATTGTCGTTATTTTGACCGAAGCAAATTTTCAATTTAAGGGTCATAGGCACCACTCCAAAGTGAGAGTGAGATTTAGGAAATTAAAGAAATTGGTTATTTCCGGGAGTTTAATTGTTATTTGAAATTTATGAGCTTAGGAAATGTTAAAATAGTATTTTATTTAGGGTTGATTTGATTAAATTAGGGTTATTGAATTATGTTTCAGGTGAATGCCACAGGCATCGTTTTGGGGTCGCTGCTGGCGTAGTTCAAGAAATCAGGTAAGGGAAATATATTAAATCAGGATTTTTGAGGAAATAACTGGTGAAAAATAGAAATATTATGTATATATGTATATGATTTTCATATGGGTTTTGAAATGCTAACCGTTTGAATTGTAAATTTCTGAACCTAGGGCTGTGGTATTATATATTATTTGTGAAAATAGAAAGTTAAATGGCAAATTTTCTTGTTAATTGTGTAAGGAATTAAATGTTTTCAGTATATGAAAGATGGTTATGGGTTGGTTTATTTTCAGTGAACGTATGAAATATGTTGATAAATTATGTGGCATGTATAAAATGAAGCTTCTGTGTTATACTATGATATATGTATGAGATGCAAGAAATACTAGAAATGTATTGAGAACTAAAATGTGATATGAATTGTTTTGCATGTGTTTGGTAATATTAAATTATAATGTATGGTTTGAGAACTCTGGTGGACAGGAAAAGGGCACATTACTGTTGCAGATATGAATGGTGGCGCTAGTGCACTCACATGTCTTAGGTAGAGTATAGAGATGGGATGGTCGATTGTGCTAGGGAAGGGTAGTGTCGCCCTGGAGTCTAGACCAATGTGGCAGCCAATCATACCTACAAACTATAGAATGTGGTTGATTTAATTCTGGAGGGCCAACCAGTGTTAAGTCCAGCCTTCGAGCCGCACAACCAGTCATGGGGCGGAAGCATGATTAGGATTTATCACCAGTATAAAGGGTTCTAAATGCATAATTGTAAGTTTAACCATGGATAATATGGGAATAAAGGATATGAAAATGACAGTTATGGAAATAATGGATATAAGATCAGCAGACGGAAATGATATGAAAACGGAATATGGTAAAACAGACATGAATATAGAAAGAAATGATGAATATGTGACACATGAATATAGAATATGAAAGTGAAAGTAATGAAATGCACAGTGATAATAGCATAAAGAGTAATGTAGTAAGGTATTATTAGTATTAAATATAGTAGTATTGCTTGTATTTGGATTCGGGTATACTTTTTACT
This sequence comes from Malania oleifera, assembly GCF_029873635.1. Taxonomy (NCBI): domain Eukaryota; kingdom Viridiplantae; phylum Streptophyta; class Magnoliopsida; order Santalales; family Ximeniaceae; genus Malania; species Malania oleifera. The sequence goes on along the minus strand of NC_080429.1, from coordinate 36,863,044 downwards.
CGAGGGCTTGCTGAGGAAGGCGAGTGCCTGATAGGTATCAGATGTAGCTGCAAGCTACATAACGTGTTAGGGCAGAAGGATGCTACTTGTATAGGTAGGTAATCTTCCCTATTATCGAAAACTTCTACCAGTAAACCTTTGTGTGAATGTGTGAGTACGAGATAAATTAACCACCTAAAGGCTTACTGAGTAAGGTAAGTGCTCTGATGTGCTTCAGTTGTGACCGTAGGTTGCTTCAAGTATTAGAACAGAGGGGTGCTACTTGTATGAACGGGTAATCACCCCTATCCTTAGGAACTCTCGTTGGTAAAATACATTGCATGTGTTTGAGTAGGAGCAAAGAATGATTTCATAATTGTGGTTTCATTTGAAAATAATGAATATATATATATATATATATATATATATATATATATATATTCATATGTTGTACTTAAACCTCATGATTGTCACATACTGATTTAATGTATTCAATCCTTATTGAGATGTGTCTCACCCGATAGTTGAATTTTATCTTTTTTAGGACCTTCGTGTGATCGAGCTTAGTGTGCTTGGGGTTGGTGTAGCATTTTTGAGATTGAGCGTATAAACTTTGGTCATAATGTTTGGGGTTGTAATATATTTATGTTTTCAGAGATATATTTGGATATTTGTGATTACTGGATGTTGGGTTATGTTTTGAGATGTATATAGATGTAGAAACTCTGGTATATTTTATGGATGAATTGTGATTATTACCACTGCGTAACTGATATAAAGTCAGGTACATGTAATAGAATATGTGGCACCTGGGCTCCACTAGGCATGTTCGGGGCATCGCAAGATGGCATTAGAGGTATATTTCAAATAACACTCCGGACCCTAGTTACGGGTTTGGGGCATTACATTCACACTCCTCGCTCACTCACTTCACTTGCACACTTCACACAACCCAAATGTTCTTATTTATAGATACATAGGATAGATATAGAAGGAAAATTGCATTCTAATGGGATAATAGGCATGTGGTATTTAATAGATTATTTTAACATGTGATAATTGTGTTTTTGATGGAATGAATTTGGTACGCGGCTACATCTCATCCTCTTTAAGGTGTTTCCATTTTCTCTATTTCTATATTTTCTCCGTTTCCATTTCAGGTTAAAAATCTCTCACTTGGAGACGGAGATACTATCTCAACCAGTATATAGATAATGATGTGCTCAAATCTATCTTCAAGCACGAAGACCAACTAAAGTTGAGCATAACTTCATCTTCTCTGTAATCACCACCTTTGTCAACCTATATTCCGGAAACCTGCTACCTTGGATTTTTTCCAGTGTCAAAACTCCATCCTCTAACAGAGATTTGACGAAATGATAACGTAATCCAATGTGTTTGGTTCTGGAATGAAATGCAGAGCTCTTTGCTAGATGTATAACACTCTGACTGTCATTGTGCAAAACATTTCTTTCCTGCTTTATTTCATGCTCTATTAACAAACCTTAAAGCCAAATCATCTCTTTACTAGCTTCTATCACTGCTACATCCTTAGCTTCTGTAGTGGATAAAATAACAATCTTCTATATTTGTGACATCCAACTAACAATTTTTGTGCCAACAGTAAGTACATATTCAGTGGTACTTCTGCAATGATCAATTTCACCTGCAAAATCGGCATCAACATATCCTCGAATTTTAAATTCTCCTTTGGCGAAACATAGGCACCTATTGATAGTGCCACGTAGATATCTCAAAATCCACTTCACTGCTTCCCAATGAGTCTTTCTTGGATTTGACATAAACCTTCTGACAACTCCCACTGCTTGACTAATGTCTGGTCTGGTACCAACCATGACGTACATAAGACTTCCAATAGCTGAGGAGTAAGGTACCTTAGCCATGAAGTCCTTCTCTTCTTCTGTCTAGGGAGTCTAATCCTTGGAGAGACGAAAGTGACCGACCAATTAGGAAGTCCCACTTTCATCATCTAGGAAGATTTTAATTTGTAGTTTCTTTGAGATAGACTTTGTAGTGTTAATGTGCAAAGGCTACTTCACGTACGCATGGAAGCATTACTCATTTTTAGCTTCTTCAATGAATCAGGTCCTGAAGATCTTTTCTTACTTTTCCTAATAGAAGAATCCTCTTTCAAATATGAAGGGAAGATTTATATGTCTGGCCATAGACTGGGAATGTTCTTAACATAGTGGATGAGTTGAAGATAAAATACAATGAGAAGATCATATCCTAGTAGGTTTAATGGGACCAGAGCCCTTACACATTTTATATTGCTTTTCTCCCAATTAGGAAGTCTCACTTTCATTATCTGTGAAAGATTTTTCCAGTTTCTTTGAGACAGACTTTGTAGTGTTAATGTGCAAAGGCTTCACGAAAGCATTACTCATTTTTAACTTCTTCAATGAATCAGACGAAGATCTTTTCTCACTTTTCCTAATAGAAGCAACCTCTTTCAAATCTAAAGGGAAGATCTATATGTCTGGCCATGGACTTGGATTGTTCTTAACATAGTGGATTAGTTGAAGATAAAATACAACGAGAAGAGTGTTGACCTTATAGGTCATATCCCGTTTTGATAATGACAAATATCTATGTATCTTATCCTTGCCCTGAGTTTGTGCGCATGATCTCTTTATGCATGAAATGGAAAAAGGAGCATATCTCTTGGTGGTGTATGGAAAGACTCAAGGAAAAATGAAGACAAATTATTTACATTTGTAGTTATATTTTTAATCATTCGGGTATGTAATAATAATCAACGGTCTGTAATAATTAATGCATGGCATGGTAGGAACTATAAGCTCAATGACCTTAGATTGACTCTAGGTCCCTACAGAATCACTTGATTAAATCCCCTCATTCGTAAAAATTATAATTATGCAAGCAGGGGAAAACCATACTTAAAAATAGGACCTAGTTGTTAAGTTTGAAAGCACTTCGGCCGATCGAACCTTATGCATTGAAAACGCCTCGGTCAACCGAATGGATGAAAAGTCAAAATAGTTGACTTAGCCTGGGCAACCGAACCAAAATGAATGCACTGTTCACGGTCGACTGAACCATGGATACTAACTTTTTCACCTTCCTCGGGCACCCAAATCTTATGTTCAAATATCCCCCGGGCGACTAAAATGAGTAGTTCGACAGACCAAACTAAGAACCAGGAGATTGAACCTTAAGTGTTTGGAAAATCACCTTGGTTTAGCCACCCAAAGTTGAAAATTCAACTTTTCCAGTTATGAGTGTTCGGGCGATCGACCTTGTGGTACGGGGGACCGAAACTGTCGAGTTGCCATATTTTTAACTACAGTAATTCAGGTTAATTAAAGTTAAAACGTTTTAAAACAATTTTAATTATTCCTTCTATGTCCCAACGGTCATTTTTTTATAGAGTCTATATATATACCCTCATTTGCAAAGATTAAGGATTGATTAGCACTTTGAATAAGAAAATTTTTCTCTAAAATATTTTGAGCTACACATCCTTATACAAGCCATATACCTCACCTTTTACTCATTCTATTGCAAAATCATATTGCGTGAGAGTACCTTGAGATTACCTACATTTGTGCTACAAGCTTATACTCTCTTGTTTGTGATTGTTTGTTGATTTTTTAAAGAGAGATGAGCACGAAAGTTTTTTTCCATAGATTTAATTCATAAATATGTTTTGTGGGGAAACCTTTAATTCAACAAATGCATTGTTAAGAATAAATCTGATAACAAAGTTCTCTTTATTATTGATCGTTATGAAAATGTGTACACCACTAGTTTAGATAACTTAGCTTCACAACATGTAACATGTTTTTCTGCTATAATTTAAGCAAGCTGGTTGTGGCATAGGCGTCTAGGGCATGCTAGCATGGATCTTTTGTCAAAACTTGTGAAAAAGGACTTAATTAAAGGCCTACCAAAAAAACCTTTTGTGAAAAATAAAATTTGTGATACATGTCAAATGGGTAAGCAAACAAGATCAAGTTTTAAGAAAAATAAAATCATATCCACCACTAGACCACTTGAAATGCTCCACTTAGACTTGTTTGGTCCTAATTAAGTTCAGAGTCTAGGACGAAAATTGTATGCATTTGTAATTGTGGATGATTTTTCTAGGTTCACATGGGTACTATTTCTTTCACATAAAGATGAATCATGTGAACAATTTACTAGACTTTGTAGAAGAATTCAAAATAAAAAGGGATATAAAATTACTCATATTAGAAGTGATAAGGGAACTGAATTAAAAAATGATGGCATCGAGAACTACTATGATCTAGAAGGTATATCTCATAATTTCTCTGCACCTAAGACCCCACAACAAAATGGTGTTGTAGAAAGAAAGAATAAGTCCTTACAAGAAATGGGTAGGACAATGCTTAATGAACATAAATTACCTAAATATTTCTGAGCTGAAGCAGTGAACACTGCTTGTTATGTAATGAACCGAGCATTAATCAGACCCTCTCTTAATAAGACTCCTCATGAGTTATGGAATGGTCATAGACCAAATATATCTTATTTTCATGTCTTTGACTATAAATGCTTTGTAGTTAGGGATAATGAGCACATAGGAAAGTTTGACTCTAAATTAGATAAAGGAATTTTTCTAGGTTATTCTCTTATTAGTAGAGCATACAGAGTTTTTAATGCAAGAACATTAACTATTATTGAATCCATTAATGTTGTCTTTGATGAATCTAATCCCTTTTGAAAAAGAGATGATGAAGATGATATTGAAGTTAGAAAAGGATTAGATAAGGTCTCCATTGAAAATAATGTAGATAAAAATTTAGAGATTAATGATAAATCTATTGAAGATAATAAATTTGAAAATGAGGTTCATGAACTTCCTATAGATTGGAAATTTATTAGGAATCATCCTTTGGATCAAATCATAAGTGAACCCTCTCGTGGTGTTGCCACGCGATCTTCCTTAAGAAACTTAGTTAGTCATTTTGCATTCTTATCTCAGAAGAGATTAAAAATATTAAAGAATCCATAGAGGATGAATCATGGGTAATGTCTATGCAAGAAGAGCTAAATAAATATGAAAGAAGCAAAGTTTGGACCCTAGTTCCTAGGCCCGACAAGCACACTATTATTGAAATCAAATGGCTTTATAGAAACAAAAAAGATGAAAATGGTGTAGTGACTAGAAACAAAGTTAGGTTAATGGCCCAGGGGTATAATCAAGAGGAAGGTAGGTTAGTGGTCCAGGGGTATAATCAGGAGGAAGGAATAGACTATGGAAACCTATGCTCCCGTGGCTAGGATGGAAGTCATTCGCATGCTACTTGCATATGCCATTTAAAAACTTTAAATTGTATCAAATGGATGTTAAAAGCACCTTTTTGAATGGTTATATAAATGAGGAAGTCTATGTACAACAGCCACCAGGATTTGAAAACCATAAATATCCTAATCATGTGTATAGGTTGTCTAAAGCCCTATATGAATTGAAACAAACTCCTAGAGCTTGGTATGAGAGACTTAGTGGCTTTCTTCTAGAAAATGGATTTACCAGAGGCAAAATTGATACTACACTTTTCATTAAATCTAAAAACGATCATATGCTCCTTGTACAAATATATGTAGATGATATCATCTTTGGAGCTATAAATGAAGAACTATGCAATGAGTTTGCCAAATGCATGCAAAATGAATTTGAAATGAGCATGATGAGTGAACTAGGATTCTTCCTAGGACTTTAGATTAAACAAGCCAAACATGAGACTTTTATATGCCAATCAAAATATGTTAGGGACTTGCTCAAGAAAATTAATATAGAAGACGGTAAAATTTTAGGAACTCCTATGAGCTCTTTCACTAAACTTGATAAAGATGAGTAAGGCATCCCTGTTGATGTCAAACTTTATCGTGGCATGATTGGTAGTCTCTTGTATCTTACTGCCAGCCGGCCTGACATTATGTTTAGTGTTTGTATGTGTGCTAGATTTCTGGCAGCACCTAAGGAGTCTCGCTTGTTGGCAGTTAAGAGAATACTTAGGTACCTTGTTGAGACTATTAAGTTAGGTTTGTGGTACCCTAAGAATACATCATTTAAGATTGTTAGTTACACAGATGTTGATTTTTTTGGTACTAAAGTAGATCACAAGAGCACTAGCGGCACTTGTCATTACTTAGGACAATCTTTGGTTTCTTGGTTCTCCAAGAAACAGAACTTTGTTGCCTTATCCACAACTGAAGCTAAATATATTGCGGCTAGAAGTTGTTGTGCTCAAACACTCTATATAAAGCAACAACTTATGGACTTTGGGTTGCACTATGACACGGTTCCAATCAAATATGGTAACACTAGTGCAATCAATATATCAAAGAATCCCATCTCGCATTCACGAACCAAACACATTGAAATTAGATATCATTTCATTCGTGATCATGTGTAAAAAGGGGATGTGGTACTTGAGTTTGTGTCCACTAATGAACAATGGGCTGACATACTCACAAAATCCCTTCAGGAGGATAGATTTATATAGATTAGACGTGAGTTAGGTCTAATGCATAGTAGAGATGTCACCTAGAAATATAATAGAGTGCATAGACTGAGGGGGAGCTATTTAACTTTGAAAACTATGACTTTGAAAATTTAAGTCTATCATTGCTATATTTCACACTTTTTAAGATTATTTATGTTATTCATTGTGCATTGCATGACTACTCTATCTCTTGGATGTTGATAGTTATACTTATATTAATTGTTTTGATCAATACTGAACGATTTGAGTTGATTGTTGTGGATTATTGTAAACTTGAAATCAATCAGGTCCTTGATATACATATATTTTTTTGGGAATGCTCCACTTTCAAATGGCATGCTGCCAAAATTTCTAATTTTTTTTTTTTTCAAAAACCATATCTTGTATTTCCCAATGCCTGCCTATAAGCTCTTATATTTTCTACGTTGGCCCTTATGTTGATGCCAAAAGGAGGAGAAGTAGGAAAAACTGGGACTAGGGTAAACAACTTGTTTGCATGTCTTCCTTTCCTTATATGCTTAAGATTTAAAATTCCTTTATGCAAATTCTCAGAGGGAGCTGTTCATGGCTATACCCACTTTTGCATAAAGCATTTGTCATCATCAAAAAGGGGGGGAAATGTTGACATTATAGGTCATATCCCATTTTTACAATGACAAATATCTGTATATCTCATCCTTGCCCTGAGTTTGTGTGCAGTATCTCTCTACGCATGAAATGGAAAAGGAGCATATCTCTTGGTGGTGAATAGAGAGACTCAAGGAAAAATGAAGACAAATTATTTACATTTGTAGTTATATTTTTAATCATTCGGGTCTGTAATAATAGTCAACGGTCTGTAATAATTAATGCATGGCATGGTAGGAACTATAAGCTTAAATACCTTAGATTGACGCGAGGTCCCTAAACAATCACTTGGTTAAATCCCCTCAATTGTACAGAGTATAATTATGCAAACAAGGGAAAATCATATTTAAAAATGGGACCTAGTTGTTAAGTTTGAAAGGACATTGGGTGACCGAACCTTGTGTGTTGAAAACGCCTCGGTCGACCAATGGGTGAAAAGTCAAAATAGTTTACTCTGCTTGGGCGACCGAACCAAAATGAACACACTGTTCACGGTCGACTGAACCATGGATACTAACTTTTTCACCTTCCCTGGGCGCCCGAACCTTACGTTCAAATATCCCCTGGGCGATTGAAATGAGTAGTTCAGAAAATTGAACTAAGAACAAGGCGACCGAACCTCGAGCGTTTGGAAAATCGCCTTGGTTCAACCATCCATACCTATTCTCGGGCACCCGAAGTTGAATTCAATTTTTCCAATTATGAGTGTTCAGGCGACCGACCTTGTGGTCCGGGCGACCATAACTCTCGGGTTGCCATATTTTTAACTGCATTAACTCGGGTTAATTAAGGTTAAAATGTTTTAAAATAATTTTAATTATTCCTTCTATGTCCCAACGGTTATTTTTTTTATATATAGAATCTATATATATACCCTTATTTGCAAAGATTAAGGATTGATTAGCACTCTGATTAAGAAAATTTTTCTCTGAAATATTTTGAGCTACATATCCTTATACAGCCATATACCTCACCTTTTACTCATTCTATTGCAAAAACATATTAAGTGAGAGTACCTTGAGATTACCTACATTTGTGCTACAAGCTTATACTCTCTTGTCTGTGATTGTTTGTTGACTTTTTAAAGAGAGTTAAGCATGAATTTTTTTCCCATAGATTTAATTCATAAATTCGTTTTGTGGGGAAACTTTTATTAGCTTGTGAGTCTTTGCATTTCTATTGTAAGACTCTTGAGTTTGTCTTGTGTTTTCTTTGAAGAAAATAAATTTTGACAAGCTTATGTTAAATATCTCTTGTGCTTGATTTTCTGCAAATATTTTTGAGATATTTGATTATACTATTGAAATCTTTGAAACCCTATTTGTGGTTGATATACTTATACATATTGTTTCAAAGATATTATTATATCTCACTATCACACTTTGATTGCCACACTGACATTACCTTAAGAGTTGTAATACTGACTTCACTAAGCTTATAGATCTTATTATTGTGAAGCGCATTGATTATATTTGTACAAATTTACTTATTGGAGAAGCACGCATTATTGTACATGAAATCTATATTGAATATATGTTGTATTCCAGGTGTGGCCTAAAGGGGTGATAACCTACCCCAAAAGGATTGTATGTAAAGGTTAAGGTGAGCCCCGATAATTTGACTTGGTTGTAATCAGTGCCGCTCCACCTGTTAAGTGAGTCGTAGTGTAATCCTCGGATTTGCAAGCCGAGGCAGGGACGTAGGCACATTTTCTAGACCTCGATAACATATCCGGTGTTATCTCTACTTACTCACTTTACTATTCTATGCATGCTTGGTTAATTTACTTGTGCAAATTTAATTCTGTTGTATTTATCAGTTTATTTTATATATGCTCTAGATTGACCCTAGGTTTGTGAAATACTGCTGCTGACTATTTGACCTAAGAGAGAAAAACAAAAAAATCCAATAAACCCCCCTCTTGGGATTATAGTAAAGTCAACAAAGAGCATGTACTAATAGGTTTAGTAGGACCAAAGCCCTTAAACATATTATATAGCTTTTCTCCCAATTAGGAAGTCCCACTTTCATCATCTATGAAAGATATTTACAGTTTCTTTGAGATAGACTTTGTAGTGTTAATGTGCAAAGGCTTCATAGAAGCACTACTCATTTTTAACTTCTTCAACGAATTAGGTCTTGAATTAAGGTATTATCTCACTTTTCCTAATAGAAGTAACCTTTTTCAAATTTGAATGAAAAATCTATATCTTTGGCGATGGACTGGAATTGTTCTTAACATATAGTGGATGAAAAAAAATGGAAGAACTGATATTGATAGTGAATATTGGTTGAAATTAAAGATTCTCTAAACTTAAAAGAGGTACATATAAAAGATTCTCTAAAAGTGCTATTATTGATAATGAACCAGGCGTATATACGAAGTACCACAAGCCGTCTTAGTGGATGAATTCGAGGTCGGTATTGGTCGCAGCTAAGTCGAAATAAGATTATGCAGCAGCCATGTTGGTGCATGGGTGGGTTGTTCGTGAAGATGATTACAATTCAAATAGGCTAGTATTAGACTATATTATTCGTAGCAGTGGACAAATAAGAATTGTTGCTGATCTCAAAACACACCAAAGTAGCTTTAATTTATATTTAAATTTTTAATTAATTGTTAATTTGATACTCGAATTAAAATTTTTATTAACGGAACTGATAACCGATGAATCGAAAATTGGTAAAATCGTAACTGAATCGAATTGACCCTATTTATTGACGAAATCAACTTGATCAAAATTTTTTGCTTAATTCAGTGAATTTGGGTTTCCTCGATTTATGCTCACCCCTAATTGGTACAATATTTTTAATATTAATTTTAAATGGTAGGCTATTATTGACGGTAAGAGAACTATCACTAATAATAGACTATTAGTGATGGTTTAGGAAAACTATCAATAATAACATATTATTAGTGACGGTTTTAAGAGTTTCAGTGATGGTTTTAAAACCATCACTAATAGTTTGGTTGAAATCCCCAATCCTCTAAGCTTCCCTCGATCCTTTCCCTCCCTTCTTTCCCTCCCTCCTTTCCCACCTTTCTTTCCCTCCCTCCTTTCCCTTAATACCTCCGTTGCACCCCGAACCTTCTCTCACTGCCATTGTTTGCCGAAGCTCCACCCATTGCTATTGCCGCCACCGCTGCTCACCAGAGCTTATCCTCATTCTGCCACTGTTTCTCACCGAAGCTCCTCGGCCAACTACTTGGAGAGTCTTCTTCTTCTTCGTCGGCCAAGTACGCTTCTTACGCTTCTTCTTCTTCTTCCGCAAACCGTGGGTTGTCTGTGTGTGCATGCATGGTGCGTGCGTCTGAGTGTGTGTGAGTGTGTGTGCGTGCATGTGTGTACCATATGATGCATCATCTTCTTTTCATTCTTCTTCTTCTTCTTTTTCTTCTTCTTCCTCTTCTTCTACAAACCCTAGAATCTGTGTGTGTGTGTGTGTGTGTGTGTGTGTGCATGCATGGGGCATGGGTCTAAGTGTGTGTGTGAGTGCGTGTGTGTGTACCATGGACTAGGATTGTGCATCAATTGCTGCTTTAGATTCAATTTCTAGTTGTGTATCAATTTTTTGTGCTAGATTTAATTGACTTGAATGATTCTCATTTTGTAATATTTTTTTAAAAAATTGATAATATTTTTAAGTTAATATTTTATTAATAATCTTTATTAATGTATGAATTAATAATTTTGGTTCATTAATAATTGATTATATTTTGTTGTAATTGAAATTTGTAATTTGATTTTCAATTGTATAGCACACCAGTATACTGGTAAAATTGTGTTTGAGAGTATGAATTTGTAGTTTTAAATTGTAATTTGTGTAGGCTTTCGACAAAATTCAGCATAAGTGATGTAGGACGGGATGAATTGACCTATGTCCTATGGTTCAACCCTCACAAGCACATACATTCGAACACTTTAAATTAAGAATTAGATTAACAAACATAAATACAATAAATCAGAGGACATTTCACATGGTGGGAAATTTTGAAAGGGTGTATGATGTTGTCCAAAATTTAGTCCCAATTGGTTCTTTCACAAAGGTATTAAGTTAGATGCAGCAAGGATGTTATTTCAATATTTCAAGAATAAAATTCTAAGTTTAGCACAGCAATATTCTCCAATTGATTTCAAGCTAGCAAGTTGAAATATTGAAGTCTATGGATGCAAAGGCTTATTAAATATGAAATTTCAGAAATTGAAGATAGGGCTTTAACAAGATTTAGTAAACATTCAAACAGATACTGATTTACCAAGAGTTTCAATGGATGCTAGACATTGCCCAACACGCAGTCCGATCACACTGTAGGTCCTTGGATCAAGCTTCAAATTACCAAGACAAATGCAGCAGTGGAGTGGAGGATAGATAGCCGATGGGTGTATGTTGTGATGTGGCTATGTGGGAGTTGTTTGGGTGGCTTTTGTTGGCCTAAACACTCCTTACAACTCTTAATTTTGATGATAACAAAGTGAGGTTATTTAATTTGCTTCAAAGTTGTGGTGTTTTAGGAAAAACATATATTGAAGCATAGCATACTTCACAAGGAACCATTTGAAAGCTCATATCAAATTCAGGTGATCAATATGGAAAGCTCAAGGATTATTGAAGCTCAAAAACAAAGAGAACTCAAAGCAGGAATGAAGAGTCAAATGTATCATTAGGAAATGTTTTGTAAGTACTTCAAGTATATTTCAAGTACGAAATTTTTGTTGAAGTTCATTAGGCAAAAGAGACTTAGAGACCTTATTGCAAACTTGAATTTTTTTTTTTAAGAAAACAAATTAACATTCCAAGAAATGAGGAGCAAAGAGAGTTAATTCAAGTATATTAAACCAGAATTTTGTTTTGACAGGAGTCTGACTAAACTTGTCAATCGGCTGCCAACTTAAGGATTTTTAAAATACACAAACAGAAGGTCGTCAAGCTAGTGCTTGGACCTTGACAGGTGCTTGATGAGGTAATCTGAGACGCCTGTCTGGGTTTCATCAGGCTACTATCACCCTACTGCCTATTTTTTAAAATTGAGAATTTCAGCGACAGACACCTGACCACAAGGTGACAGGCAATTGTCACCCTACTGCCTGTGAAAACTACCTGTGTCTTTTATTGACAGACACCTGACCAAATTTCATCAAGTTACTACCATGCGGCAAATTTTCAAATTTTTTAACAGACAAATCTTTGAAAATTAAATTGCTTGGGGCTCACACTTGGTTAAAACTTGGACACCACTCCAAGTAAACTTGGGGAACAAGTTAAATGATTTTCTACATCTAAAACTAAGCCTCAAGACCAGTGAATTCAATACCAAGAATAAAATTCAACATTCAAACTCTCTCAATTGCTCTCAACACTCAAAGGCTCTCTCACTCTCATCTTGTGCATGAAAATTTTTGAGGCTTTGCTGATTCTAAATCACTAATCTTGTGCTACAATTCTAAATTCTTTCAATCATTGAAAGAACTATTCGATGATACACTCTCTTGAGCTTCAATCTTAGTTTCATATTTGAATTACTTTGAAGTATATAAATTGAATTTGTATTAATAATCTCTTTTGAGAGCATCTCTTGTACACCTTCTTTTGAATCTTGTCTTGTAGATTGATTGAAGGTTCAAGTGCTTGAATCGTTGGACCGAACGAAAGGATATCATTTGGAGAGGCACACTTTAGCCTAATTGAAGGAGTGGTTATAACGGTGTTGTTCCACCCGGAAAGGAACTGATATAGTGGAATTCTTTGGTATTTTCCAGAGGCGAGGACATAGGCAGGGGATAAGCCAAGCCTCATAAAAACTTGGTGTTCCTCTCTACCCTACTCTTTAATTTCTGCACTATATTTATATTTGTGGATGCTAAGTGCAGGTTGCAGGGCTTAAACATTGAAATTCAAAGTAGACTTTTAATTTTAGAAAGTACGTTTCAATTAACCGTTTGCAGGAACCCACAAGGGAGTACGTTGGTTAATTTGCAGAAATCTTGATTAAGAGAACGCAATACAAACCAAATCAAAACAGGGTTTGCATTCATATTACAGGGCCGTTACCAAAAAGTTGAAAGCAATTCAATAAGTTGCAACATCTTGGTTATTTTGGTTATTAGCATTGATCATTGTGTGGTTGGTTTGATTGTTTAAATTTTAAGCAAATTGTTGTGTGTTTTTGTTTTTGATTGTTAATTGATTGAGTTACTTAAGTTTTGGTTATAAAGTGCTAAACAAATAAGTAAAGGATTTAAAAAGAACTTAATATTTTTAAATAACCCAATTCACCCTCCCTTTCGGGAACACTGTTCTACTTTCAATTGGTATCAGAGCTAAGTTGTAACAAATCCTAAACAAAAGTTACACAAAGATCTACATGGCAAACATAGGAATAGCTCCCTTCAGAGAGGGTCAATCATCAACTCGACCACCAATCTTTTGTGGACTGAATTATACTTTCTAGAAACAACGTATGAGAATCTACCTTTAAACTATGGACTGGAAGACTTGGAAGGTTGTCACGGATGGTGACTTAATTCCTACCAAGTTAGTAGATGAAGAACGAGTTCCTAAAGAAGAAAAAGAATTAACTGAACTTGATCATAAATTGCTTCAAACAAATGTAAGTGCAATTAATGTCTTATATTGTGCACTAGATATCAATAAATTTAATAGAGTCATAGCTTGCAAAACAGATAAAGAAATTTGGGACAAGCTGAAAGTAACCTATGAAGACACTGAAGATGTTAGAGATAATAGGATCGACATGCTAACTAGTGAATTCGAAGCTTTCAAAATGAATCCAAATGAATCAATCACTAGTATGTATACTAGGTTCACCCACATAATAAATTCTCTCAATGCATTAGGGAAAACATACTATACCTATGAGATGATCCATAAGATTCTTAGAGGTCTTCCACTCATATGGGAACCAAAGGCTATGGCCATAACCGAAGGAAGAAATCTTAAAACCACATCTCTAGATAAACTCATAGGATCTCTACTCACTTATGAAATGGCCTTAAAAGAAAGAAATCCTGAAAATAAAAATAAGAAATCCATAGCTCTAAAAGCATCAAAAGAAATCTCAAATGATGAAGATAGTGAATCAAGTGACTTAGATCAAGATGAACTAGCTTTTATCACTAAAATACATGGAAAGTTATATAAAAGAAACAAGAAATTCTTTAGAAAATTCAGAGGTACAAAAACCGAAAAAGGTGAAACAAGTAAGAAAGAAAACAAAAACAGGATTGATCCACCTACTTGTTATCACTGCAAAAAAGTAGGACACATCAAGCCGAATTGTCCTCAGCTCAAGAAGGAGAAGAAAAAGAAGAAGAAAACAGCAATGAAAGCCACATGGGATGACATGAGCTCAAGTGAATCAGATAACGAATTCAACGAGCAAGAGATGGCAAACCTATGCTTCATGGCACACAACGAAGAGGTAAATTCCTATTACTCCTCCTTAGAAGAATCAAGAAATGAGTCATACAATGATTCTTGTGAAAGTATGCCATCTTACAAGGAACTTCAAGTTGAGTTATTTGCTCTTCATAAAAGATTTATAAAAGTTACTAAAAGGAATATAGCGTTGAAGGAACAAAATGAAAACCTTAAGAGCCAACTAGAATCCTCTAAATCTATTAAAAAAGAGAAAGAATCCCACATTGAAAATCTAACGGAGAAAATAAATGTTATATCACAAGAATATGACAAGTTACAAGAAAATGATCAAAGCAAAAGAGATTTAGAAATAATTGGTCTTAAAAAGATAATTGAAGATAAAGAGAAAATAATTTATAACTTTACTAAAGGTAAAGAAAATTTTGAAAAGATGGTTGGACAACAAAGAATGCATGGTAATAAAGAAGGAATTGGTTTTAATGGAATCACTAATAAAAGAAAGAAGAAATTGGTCATGGGGTACTTTGTAAAAGAGGCAAAACACTATGCTAGTACATCCTCAACTAATATAAATGAGCATACAACATGCTACTTATGTAAAAACAAGGGACATATCATGTTTAATTATCCTCTTAAAAAGAAGTATGTTAAAGTTAAAAATGAATAGGAAGTAAACAATGGAACTAGATATAATTTAAAGAAAGTTAAGAAAGTTTGGGTTCTAAAGAGTAACACCATAAATCCTTCGGGAAAGCAAACGTGGTAGCTGATGCGTCGAGCAGGAAGTTTAGGGAATCAGTGTTGATGGCTATGGAGATCCAGTATCCGATCATGATGGATCTGGAGAGACTCGGCATCGAATTAGTTGAGAGTGGTTCTCAGGATCACATTGTCAGTTTAGTAGTGCAACCTACTTTGCAAGAAAGAATTAAAGCTGCTTAGAAAGAAGACCCAGAATTAGCGGAGGTGATGGATAAAGTGCAGAGTGGTCAAGGGGAGGAATTCAGTATTGCAGATGACGAAGCTTTGCGGTTCCGTTCTAAATTATGTGTTCCTGTTGATACTAAGATCAAAGAGATTATTTTAGAGGAGGCTCACAGATCTTTGTACATAGTTCATCTAGGTAGTACGAAAATGTATAGGGATTTGCGAGAATCGTACTGGTGGAGTCGTATGAAGAAAGAAATTGCTGAGTATGTAGCCTAATGTTTGACGTGTCAACAGGTGAAAGCTTAGCACCATAGGCCGACAAGGAAGTTGCAGCCATTATTTATCCCAGAGTGGAAGTGGGATCATATATCTATGGATTTTGTGTCGGGATTGCCGACGGCATTGCACGGCCAGAATGCCATTTGGGTGATTGTTGACTGTTTGACTAAGACCCCTATTTCTTACATATCAAGATCAGCTACTCCCTCAATTGTTTGGTAGATATTTACATTCAAGAAATAGTTCGTCCTCACGGAGTACCAGTATCTATTGTGTCAAATCGAGACCCGCGTTTCAGGTCATGTTTTTGGAAGAGTTTGTAGGAAGCCTTGGGGTCTTAGTTATTGTTTAGCGTGACATTCAATCCTCAGTCAGACAGGCAGACTGAGAGGACGATACAAATATTGGAAGATATGCTTCGAGCATGTGTATTAGATTTTGGGGGTAGTTGGACTCAATTCATACCGCTGGTGGAATTTGCGTATAATAACAGTTATCAGACCAGCATTGGCATTGCACTGTCTAAGGCTCTATATGGTAAGAGATGTCGTTCTCCTTTTTTTGGGATGAAGTGTGTTGACTTTTTGAGTACGATCCCTATTTTGATGCTAACAAAGCACATGCTTCTTATGTGTGTATTTAGCATGTGAACAGGTCCATTAATTTAACACACACATAAGGAAACAGCGATGGAAGCTTGCAAGATTTAAAGACTATACGATCAAGCATTCCATAAAGTCAGAAGAGCAAAAGAAGAAAGAAGAAGATGAAGACATTTCTGCTTTATATGTAATTGCATTTAATTCTATATCTTTGGTCTGTAATAATGCATCCATCTGCATTATGTGTTTGAATGCTCAGAATGACCGTAGATAGACCCTAAGGACCAGCACATCTCACCAAAAACCTTTTTCCCAAAAAGACTAAAATCATACAAAGTTTTTGGAATAGCTTTAGGGTCAAAATCAGGGCTAAAACGAAGTTTACAAAGGTCGACCGACACCGAATTTTTTTGGTGTCTTCAAAAAAGACCTAGAAATGACTTTAAGACATTCACTCATGCATACTCATACTTGGTCATTTGAAATAGGGTGATTGTGGCTTAAATAGGATCGAAATGCACAAAATATGCACATTCGGTCGACCGAAATCCTATGTACAAAATCCCCCGGTCAACCGAACCCGGTTCGAGTCAACAAGTTGACCATAATCCGATTGACCGAACTTGCCAGTTCATTTATACCCGGTCGACCGAACCTAGGTCCAGGTCAACAGTTGACCATGTCCCGATCGACCGAACTCTTGTAGTTCAAATAGGCCCGGTCGATCGAAACCTTTTGAAGTCAACTTTTTGATCACCTGGTCGACCGAGCCCAAAATGTACTTCAATGTTATGGTCGACCGAGAGTCCTCGGGAAATGCCCCAACTACCTGGTCGACCGAACTTCTCAGTTCAAAATGTGCTAGTCGATCGAACCTTGCTATTTTGAAAAATCTTCTAGTCGACTGAACAGTTAGTTCATTTTCACCCTCGTCGACCGAACCGTGCTAATTTGGAAAAATCGTCCTTCCTGGTCAACCAACCCTAAAGTTCAAAATTGGCCCTGTCGACCGAGCCATATGAACTTCGGTCGACCGAAAGTCTTCTGGTCGACCGGTGCTCTCGAGTAGGTCAAAATTTTTACCGCGATTAACTTTTTAAAACAAGATTAATTTTAATTAAACGTCATTAATCTTTTTCTAAAATGACCTCCGTGCCCCTAACGGTCATATTTCTCACAAACTCTATAAATACCCCCTCATTACTCCAGATTAGTAACTTTGATTAACTCTAAATTTCTCTCTAATCCTTGGTTAATCAAAGTTCCCCCAAAATGTTTTTTATAGTTTAAATCACTCTTTTGGGGTCAAATATTTTTTATTCAAATCTCTCTAACTCTCTTTCATGTATTTATTTCAAAATCTTCTTTGAGGAGAGTATTTTATTTAGGGCATTTCATTTGCACATATTCTCATTAGGCATCAAATATTTGAAAAAAATTTCTGAGAATATTGCTTAGGTGTTCTCTCGGATTATTTCCTTGATAAATATATTTCGGGAGAAGTTATTTATTACACAAACATTTTATTGATCTTAACTCCTAGATTCTCCAAATATTTCTAACTTGCATAAATCTTTGTAGGAAAACATAATACACATTTTTCATACACATTGCATTTGTGCAAAATCATTAAAAGAGCAAAACCCTAGGTTCTCCTATATTATTATTGAAATACCTTTTTGGAGAAAAACTTTTTATTAGGGTTTGAATATAGTCAAGCACCCTTACTCCCCTGAACATTATTTCACATCATTGGAGTGTGTAAATGTATAAGCTTACTGTGTACATCTCTTCTTGTATTTCAGAAGCATTTTCATGTACAAAAATGATTTTCATGTAACGGTTTGGTTCAACCTGTTAATTGAATTGGGGAGTCTCAGCCCCGCAAGTGAGACCAGTTCGATTCAGCCCAGAATTGAACTGGGGAGTCTCAGCCTCACAAGTGAGACTAGTTTGGCTCAGCCTAGTAATTGAGCTGGGGTTTTCCTCTCCCCATAAGGAAAGGATGTAAAATTCTTTTGCTCCACCCGATCAAGTGAGCAGGTATAGTAGAATCCTTAGGGGTAAGCTCAAGGCAAGGATGTAGGCTAGTTTGGTCGAACCTCGATAACAAATCTGGTGTCGCTCTTTCTATCTTATTTAAATTCCTGCACTTTAATTTCAGCATGTGTATGAATGTTTATTTAATGTCAAAATTATTCTCATGCACACATTTGATTTAAATAAGATACTGCACACGTGTATGTTTGCTTTTATTGTTAAACCCACTTTACATACACGTATACATGTTGAAAGGGATATGATACTATGGTGAATCAGCGAATTGTTTAAATTAGCCAAAAAGTTTTTAAAATCCAATTCACCCCCCCCCTCTTGGGATCACACCAAGTCCAACAAAGTGGGTGAGCGGCGAGTAGTGGGACCAGAACTTGTTCAGTAAGCGCGTGATAAGGTTCAACTCATCAGAGAGAGAATCAGTGCAACTCAAAATCAACAGAAGAGTTATGCTGATATTTGCCACAAGAATCTGGAATTTGATGTTGGTTATCATGTATTTTTGAAGATAGCTCCGTTGAAAGGGGTTATGAGGTTTGAGAGAAAGGGTAAACTTAGCCCTAGGTTTATTGGTCCATTTGAGATTCTAGAGAAAGTGGGGTTGGTTGCCTACAGGCTAGATTTTCCACCTATTTTATCCAAGATGCACGACGTATTCCACATTTCTATGTTGATGAGATACGTCCCAGACCCTTCTCATATTATTAGTTATGGTGAATTAGAGCTCAGTGACTCACTAGTGTATGAGGAGGTGCCAGTGCAGCTTCTGGATAGGAAAATGCAAGAGTTACGTAACAAGAAGATTCCTCTGATAAAAGTTTTGTGGAGAAATCATACGGTAGAAGAGGCTTCTTGGGAGTTCGAGAAACAGATAATACAGAAGTATCCGAATTTATTTCAAGAAGTTCAATCAGGGTAAAATGTAAGTAGTTAGATAATGTTTCTTTTGCAGGTACATGTAATAGTTTAATTAGTAAGTGGCATTTTAGTTTTGGGCGAATTTTATTTTGTTTATGTAATTATCCAAAACGTGGAATGTAACCACAGTATTCCTCCGTCATAAGTGAGGGTAAGTAATAAAATAAGTAGACTATTTTACCGTTTAAGGGATGATAGAGCACATGAATAGCAAATTTCGAGGACGAAATTTTATAAGGAGGAGAGAATGTAGTGACCCAGAAAAATTATAATATATAAATAATAAAAGAAGGGGAAAAAGGGAAAAGGAAAACAGGGCCTCGTTGTCGAATTCAGGGGGTTTGTCAACGAGAGAGCATGAGGGGCTCATCGACAAATTGCCTATTGACCTTGTCGACGAGGTGACGTGGCTCATCGACGAAGGCCAGTGTATAAATAGGCCAAACCTTCATTTTTTGGTTGAAATTTTCAGCGTAGACCTCATTTTCTCTCTCCTCTTCGGTTCTCCTTCCTTCTCTCTCAATTTTCGGGCCCGTTTGCCGCCGAATCGATGAACCGAAGCCACCACGACACTCCTAGGGAAGTTCTCTGCATATCTGCTGGAGTGGATCATTGGTGAGGCTAGTTCAGAATTCATCGCAAATCCAGGGTAAGACTTTCTACTCAGTATTTGGTTTCTTGACAGTTGTAGAAAGTGTAGTACACGTAGAAATACTGAAGTTTAGTGTTGGGGAATATCATTTTCAAGGTATTGAACAAGGAATCCTGCGGGTGCAGGACTATTTATCTTAGGGTCTTTTCAAGAATTAGGTAAGGGGATAAATTAAGTTAGTTGTTTTATGAAATTATAAGTAAAATTGTATAGCATTTGATGTCAGGAAAATATATTTATATAAATAAATAAATAAATATATATATGAGTATTATGTTGGGAAATACTGCTGAAAATGATGATATATTCTGGATATATATATAATATTCATTTTGTGTGGCATAAGTAGATTTTATGATAAATTACTATTTTCTGAGAATATGATAATGATATGGATTTTATAATGAAAAACCGGCGTACGGGCCAAGAATTTGTAAATATATGTTTTTCCGGCATACGGGCCAAGTTATGGATATGTTTTGCTGGCGTACGAACCGAACTATGATAAAAATATGAAATGTCAGTGTACGGGCCGATGTTTTTCATGATGTATATATATGCAAAATGATGTGATGACATTGATTTGGAAATTAATAGTATAAGATATCCATGTATCACAGTTTCATTATATGTTATATGTTATCAGAACCTGGTTGGCTTGGTTTAGGCTAGCACTTGCACAGTACCGCTGCTATGTGTTCATGATCATCATGATATTGTGTTAACGCTGCTATACGGAGTAGTGTGAGAACGAATAGTCGATGTGGTTTTAAGAAGTGTGGACGCCCCCGGTGTACAAACCAGGTCTGGAAGACCCATCGGACTTACAGACTGTACTTTTGACTTGGCAGTGGTCGGCCAACCATTGTCAGGTCCCGCCTTCGGGCCACACAACCCAGTCATGTGGGGGTAATACATGACAATAGCCAGCTAACCTACCAGGCTTGTTTTTATTATTATTATTATTATATGAGATGAATTATGTTTATGAAAATGGAGTATGTTCTGCCATGCTATGATAGTATATGTTTTCTCATATATGATATAAACAGTTTACTAATTATGTTTACGTATGGTTTATGTACAACACGGAAAAACTCATGTTGTCACATACTGATATTAGTTTATTTCTCTTATTGAGAGGTGTCTCACCCCAAATTACATGATTATTTCAGGAACCCTTAATAGGAGAGCAGATAAAGCTCCGCTGAGGTAGTTACAGCTAGTTTGCCCTTTCTGAAGGGTAAGTGTTTTGCAGATGGATTTTGTGAAAAGTGACCCTAGGTTTCTTTTGGGTAGTGTACTATGTATATATAAATACAATGGATACAGTAACTCTGGTATTGTAATAAGTAATGATGGGTATATGATATTTTATGAGTTTTATGTTTCCTGCTGCTTTGGCTTCCATACTATACTTCTGATGTATTTCTGTACCCATAAGTTCAAGATTATGATCTGCTGAACTTGTCATGTTGGTTTTATTATATTATAGAAAAAAAATTTGTGGTAATTAAGCAGGTCGTTACATTAATAGCATGAACGTCTGCATATCGCTTCTCACGAGTGAACCTTGTGTCAATATCATGTACATACATTGAGAAAAATGTAAGACATTCATTGTCAATGTATGCCTCAATGATTGAACCTTCCGGTCATGCTTTATTGCGCACATACCTCTTCAAAGTGGATAAGAGTCTGTGCATTTTACATAGCATTATTGACTTGTAGACACAAAATAGAAAACAAAATGAGGAAATCACATGACCATTATAAAAGGATTTTATAATTTACCTCTCAATAGGATACATCCAAAGATATGGACCGATCCTCCAATTATGACCTCCCTTGGTAAATGGATGGTTAGGTGGACCATGACATCGAACAATGTTGGTGGAAATATTTTCTTCAGCTTGCATAGTATGATCACGATGTCCTCCTTCAACCATTCAAGTATGTTTACGCTCAATTTTTTGGAGCACACCTGTCGAAGAAAGATCTCCAGCTCAATTAGCATCGAACGAATATCTTCGGTCAAGTGTCCACGAAGGAAAATGGGTAGAACCCGTTGTAGAAGACGTGACAGTCATGACTTTTCATTCCTAACATCTTCCCTTCCTTCGAGTTTATGCATCGAGTTATGTTCGATGCATATGCATCAGGGAACTTCACTGATTTCAACTATTCAAAAAATTTATTTTTCTCATCCTTCAAAAATGTGTAACAAGATGATGGCATGAGAAGTTTGTCCCCATCATGAAACAGGTGCAACTCAAGCTATATTCCCATATCTTTCATTTCTCGGCAAGCATTTGTGTTGTCATTTGTCTTCTCATTTATATCTAGCAATGTACAAATGACATTCTCACAAATGTTTTTCTCCATGTGCATGACATCCAAGTTGTGGCGTAGTGGAAGATCTTTCCAGTATGGCAACTCGAAGAAGATGCTTCTTTTTGTCCAATTCAACTCCCACTCAGCACATTTCCTTTTTCTACTGTTCGGTGGTTTCCTAAATTTCATATCTTCGATCAAATTGAGCTGCTTTAATATCTCCTCCCCACTTAAACGGTTTGATTGCAACCTTCGTTCTGATTTTCCATTAAAGCTTCTTACACCACGAGTTCTCCAAGGATGTCCAGGTCATAAAAAAAGACGAATATTCAAATTCGTCAATAATATTGTAAAATAATTTTTTCTTTATTTTTTTTAAATAAAAGAAGTATTAGTGATGATTCTCAAATTCGTCACTAATAAGGGGCTAATAGTGACGAATCTTCTCATATTGTGAAATAATTTTTTTTTAAATAAAAGAAGTATTAGTGACGATTCTAAAATCCTTCACTAATAAGGGGCTAATAGTGATGAATCTTCAAATTTGTCACTAATATTGTGAAATAATTTTTTTTTACTTTTTTTTAAATAAAGGAAGTATTAGTGACAGTTCTAAAATTCGTCACTAATAAGGGGCTATTAGTGACGAATCTTCAAATTTGTCACTAATATTTTGAAAGAAAATTTTCTTATTTTTTTCAAATAAAAGAAGTATTAGTGACGGTTCTAAAATCCGTCACTAATAAGGGGCTAATAGTGACGAATTTGAAGATTCATCTATTTTTTAAAAACAATAGTAGTGACAGTTATTTAATCGTCACTAATAAGTGTCTTTTAGTGACAGACTTAATTCGTCACTAATACCGCAGAAATCGTCGCTAATATTTTCTTGAGATAATTTCTGCGCGACAAATGTTTTCCCATGATATTTTTCGATTTTTAATGACGAAACTATTAGTGACGATTTCAAATCTATCATTAATAGTGTCATATTAGTGACGTTTGCTAAAACCGTCACTAATACCCACTTTTAGTGACATAATTGAATCCGTCACTAATAGTTTTGTCACTAAAAACCAATATTTTTTGTAGTAATCATCAATTACATATTTAAGTTAATTAAGCTAAATGATTTCTAAATGATGATTATTCATATATTTCAATGAAATTAAATTATACAATACAATTGATCACCCATGAGACAAAAATTTGAGTAGTGATTTGACACTATTATGAATTAAACAAAGGACATATGAGTTCATGGCTCATAATAATAATAATAATAATAATAATAATATTCTTAGTAAAATTATTATAAAAAATATTTAAAAATTCCATTTAATAATTTATTATAATTTAAATATAATATTATCAAATGGCTCCAACTCCCCAAACACGTTTGAAAATCATCACAATGAAAGGATAAAATTATTATTATCTTTATTGCACATATTTTGCATTGCAAAGTTGTCAAATTTTCTATTTCAATCTCCTCCATCCAAAGTTGTCAATTTATAAAGTTGTAAATTGAATATTTACTACATATTTCTCTTTTCATTCCCTACATTTAAATATGAACAAACGATATAGCGTGATCCATATACAGTTAGAAAGAGTAATGCTATTCTTCACAGCCTTTGGCTATCATGAAATTATGGTGTAATGACAAAAAAAAGTAACCGTGTTAAGCATTTTTCTTATATTGTTTTGTGGGCCAATGATATCATGAGACATATATATATATATATATATATATATATATATATATATATATATATGGAATTTATTTATTTTTTTCTTTTTTGAAGAAACCTTCATGCAATTTATTTATTTTTTTCTTTTTTGAAGAAACCTCCAATAAGATTTTCTTTACATGTCAATATTTTCCTTACAGTAATCAAAAAAATATTTAATTATACTTATTAATTATATCATATTTTAAATAATCTATTTGTGTAATATAATTAACTTGTTGAAGGAGTCAACTCATTACTTAATTTACTTTTTCTCCATAGGTCTAGACTGCATGTCGTACTCTTGCATTAGTCATGATTTATCTTAATAATATATTTTCATAATTCATATATATTACCTTATTTAGAAAACAATGACTTCCCCAAAATTGTATCTTGGAACATTTCAAAAAAATAAAGACCTAACGTGAATTTCATGGGGATATGACATGATGATCTCAAAATAATATATAATTTCTGCAAAGAATGTGTTAAAAAAGAGAATTATATTTTAGATCATCAATTACATATTTAAGTTAATTAAGCTAAATGATTTCTACATGATGATTATTCATGTATTTCAATGAAATTAATATATATAATACAATTGATCACCCATGAGACAAAAATTTGAGTAGTGATTTGACACTATTATGAATTAAACAAAGGACATATGAGTTCCTGGCTCATAATAATAATAATAATAATAATAATAATAATAATAATAATAATAATAATAATATTCTTAGTATAATTATTTTAAAAAGTATTTAAAAATTCCATTTAATAATTTATTGTAATTTAAATATAATATTATCAAATGGCTCCAACTCCAAAAACATGTTTGAAAATCATCACAATGAAAGGACGAAATTATTATTGTCTTTGTTGCATATATTTTGCATTGCAAAGTTGTCAAATTTTCTATTTCAATCTCCTCCATCCAAAGTTGTCAACTTACAAAGTTGTAAATGGAATATTTACTACATATTTCTCTTTTCATTCCCTACATTTAAACATGAACAAACGATATAGCGTGATCCATGTACGGTTGGAAAGAGCAATGCCATTCTTCACGGCCTGTGGCTATCATGAAATTATGGTGTAATGACAAAAAAGAGTAACCGTGTGAAGCATTTCTCTTAAATTGTTTTGTGGGCCACTGATATCATGAGACATGTATATATATATGTATATGGTATTTATTTATTTAGTTCTTTTTTGAAGAATGTTTCATGCTGGTAGGCATGGACGAACCATGTTGCTTCACATGTGCCCTAGTGCATGCACGTTAACATTTAACAAGTGAATAAAATTAAAATTTTCATAATTAATTTTTATTTGGATATATTTTAATACAAATAATAATTAATTTTTTTCTCTACATGTCAATATTTTCCTCATAGTAATCAAAAATATATTTAATTATGCTTATTAATTATATCATATTTTAAATAATCTATTTGTGCAATATAATTAACTTGTTGAATGAGTCAACCTATAACTTAATTTACTTTTTCTCCATAGGTCATGATTTATCTTAATAATATATTTTCATAATTCAGATATATATATATATATATATATATATATATATATATATATATATATATATATATATAACCTTATTTAGAAAGCAATGACTTCCCCAAAATTGTATCTTAGAACATTTCAAAAAAATAAAGACCTAGTGTGAACTTCATGGGGATATGACATGATGATATTAAAATAATATATTTAAAATTTAAGTGATTGAATGCCTTATATCCACTATATATAAGTGGAATCGACATTGTGCAATAAACAACAAAAGGGAGATAGGAGGTAAGAAAGAAAGATCAAGCAAGGCACAATGTCGAGTGTCATTGGTCATCCAAATCTTTTTTTGGTTTTGACTATTATTCTCTCACTCTTCATGTGCTCAATACTCTTTTGTGGTGAAGCACAATCATACGATTACATTGCATTTGTGCAACATTGGCCAAATACCTTTTGCAGCCACCGACTTTCAAATTCTAAATGTGTTGGACCCGTTTATCAAAACTTCTCAATTCATGGACTCTGGCCGACTGCTTTCAATCCATATCAGAGTCCTATGGATTGTAATACATCTGACGTACTTGATCCAAACCAGGTTTATCAATTTTTTCTTACTTTTATTGTAATTACATTATATATATATATATATAAGATTTTTTTTTTAATTATATATGATTTATTGATCTAGTTAAGAAGCATCCGACCTCAATTGGATGTCGCTTGGCCGAATCTGCTAGAACAGCAGCCTGATGGAATTTGGGAGTACGAGTGGAAGACTCATGGAACATGCACAAAATCAAACGCCATTCCCACTCAGCTAAGATACTTTGAACGTGCACTGCAGTTAAAGAATTCTTATAATCTCTTGGCCATTTTGACTTCAAATGGTTTGAATTTTTCTTTCTTTTCCTTTTGTGAATTACAACTAGCTAGCTACTAAAGTTTACTCGTACATATTTTGGGCACGTACTTTTCACATACAACACACATTCATTCACATACACTCTTCTTGATTCTGAAAAGTTCATTAATTAATTTGCAGGCATCGTACCAAACAACAGTTTGTATTCGGTGGAATCTATCAAAGATGCCATCATCAAGCACACCGGGTTCATCCCCCAAATAAAATGTTTTAATCCATTCGTCCGTCCAGTGGAACTACATGAGATACATTTGTGCCTAGACCATAACATGGTGATGAAGAATTGTGTCTACAAAGTCAAACAATGCGCTCAGGAGACAACAATTGCATTCCCAGACAGCTCCAACATTTACATTTAATAATTAATTGTAATTTAAATATAATATTATCAAATGGCTCCAACTCCACAAACACGTTTGAAAATCATCACAATGAAAGCACAAAATTATTATTGTCTTTATTGCATATATTTTGCGAAGTTGTCAAATTTTCTATTTCAATCTCCTCCATCTAAAGTGGTCAATTTACAAAGTTGTAAATTGAATATTTACTACATATTTGTCTTTTCATTCCCTACATTTAAACATGAACAAAGCGTAATCCATGCACGGTTGGAAAGAGCAATGCTATTCTTCACGGCCTATCATGAGATTATGGTGTAATGACAAAAAAAGAGTAAATGTGTGAAGCATTTCTCTTATTTTGTTTTGTGGGCCAATGATATCATGAGACATGTATATATATATATATGGTATTTATTTATTTTTTTCTTTTTTGAAGAATGCATCATGCAATTAGGCATGGACGGACCACGTTGCATCACATGTGCCCTAGTGAATGCACGTTAACATTTAAGATGTGAATAAAATTAAAATTTTCATAATTAATTTTTATTTGGATATATTTTAATACAAATAATAATTAATTTTTTTCTCTACATGTCAATATTTTCCTTATAGTAATCAAAAAAATATTTAGTTATGTTTATTAATTATATAATATTTTAAATAATCTATTTGTGTAATATAATTAACTTGTTGAATGAGTCAATCCATAACTTAATTTACTTTTTCTCCATAGGTCTAGAGTGCATGTCGTAGTGTGGCATTTGTCATGATTTATCTTAATAATATATTTTCATAATTCATATATATATGTTATACCTTATTTAGAAAGCAATGACTTCCCCAAAATCGTATCTTGGAACATTTCAAAAAAACAAAGACCTAGCATGAACTTCATGGGGATATGACATGATGATCTTAAAATAATATATAATTTCTATAAAGAATGTGTTAAAAATGAACTCCAAATTAGAGAATTATATTTTAGATCATCAATTACATATTTAAGTTAATTAAGCTAAATGATTTTTAAATGATGATTATTCATATATTTCAATGACATTAAATTATATAATACAATTGATCACCCATGAGACAAAAATTTGAGTAGTGATTTGACACTATTATGAATTAAACAAAGGACATATGAGTTCGTGGCTCAAAATAATAATAATAATAATAATAATAATAATAATTTTAGTATAATTATTATAAAA
Source organism: Malania oleifera (assembly GCF_029873635.1). NCBI lineage: Eukaryota > Viridiplantae > Streptophyta > Magnoliopsida > Santalales > Ximeniaceae > Malania > Malania oleifera. The sequence goes on along the minus strand of NC_080429.1, from coordinate 36,834,997 downwards.
AATATTTAAATTTTATATTAATAATTTATTGTAATTTAAATATAATATTATCAAATGGCTCCAACTCCACAAATACGTTAGTGAAAGGACAAAATTATTATTGTCTTTATTGCATATATTTTGTATTGCAAAGTTTTCAAATTTTCTATTTCAATCTCTTCCATCCAAAGTTATCAACTTACAAAGTTGTAAATTGAATATTTACTACATATTTCTCTTTTCATTCCCTACATTTAAATGTGAACAAACGATATAGCGTGATCCATGCACGGTTGGAAAGAACAATGCTATTCTTCACGGCCCTGTGACTATTATGAAATTATGGTGTATTGACAAAAAAGAGTAACCGTGTGAAGCATTTCTCTTTTATTGTTTTGTGGGCCAATGATATCATGAGACTTGTATATATATATATATATATATATATATATATATATATATGTATATGGTATTTATTTATTTATTTATCTTTTGAAGAATCCTTCATGCAATTAGCCATGGAAGGACCACGTTGCATCACATGTGCCCTAGTGAATGCACGTTAGCATTTAACATGTGAATAAAATTAAAATTTTCATTATTAATTTTTATTTGGACATATTTTAATACAAATAATAATTAGTTTTTTTTCTTTACATGTCAATATTTTCCTTACAGCAATCGAAATAATATTTAATTATGGTTATTAATTATATCATATTTAAAAATTATGCATAAATTTTGAATGATCACTATCTTAATTACTTTTTCCATAGGTTAGGCTGCAATCTAGTATGATGTTCTTAATATATATTTTCATAATTCATCATTTACCTATAAAAAATGACTGTATCTTGGAACATTTCAAAAAAAAAAATAAAGACTTAGCATGAACTTCATAGGGATATGACATGATGATATTAAAATAATATATAATTCTATAAAGAATATGTTTAAAATTTAAGTGATTGAATGCCTTATATCCACTATATATAAGTGGAATCGACATTGTGCAATGAACAACAAAAGGGAGATAGGAGGTAAGAAAGAGAGATCAAGCAAGGCACAATGTCGAGTGTCATCGGTCATCCAAATCTTTTTTCGGTTTTGACTATTATTCTCTTACTCTTCAAGTGCTCAATAATCTTTTGTGGTGAAGCACAGTCATACGATTATATTGCATTTGCGCAACATTGGCCAAATACCTTTTGCAACCACCGACTTTCAAAACTAAATGTGTTAGACCCATTTATCAAAACTTCTCAATTCATGGACTTTGGCGTACTGCTTTAAATTCATATAAGAGTCCTGCGGATTGTAATGCATCTGACGTACTTGATCCAAACCAGGTTTATCAATATTTTTCTTACTTTTCTTGTGTTGGCCTAACATGACTTTTCAATCTTGTTTTGATGATAACAAATGAAGGATAATTTAACATGTATTGTTTAAGTGATGATGTTTCCAAATTGCTCATAGATCAAGTTCAAAAGGGAGAAAAGCAAATGAAAAGTTCAAAGATTACTTGGGACTCTAAAGCTACATTTATATTCAAAATGATCCAAAGATTGCTCAAGCAAACATCAAACTATGTGGAAATCAAAAGCTGACTCAAAGCTCAAGTCAAAGAGGACACGAAGCAAATATATCATGGAAGACTTCTAGCTTAGAGTTTTGGCTTTAAGACCAATGTTGTAAGTACTTCATGTTTAAATATCTTATGAAAATATGTTGAAGTCTTTAGAGGTTGATTATGGACTTAGAGACCTTATTTCAGACCCTAGAAAATGTTTTATAAGTAATCAAAGTAAGAGAGCAAAAAGAGTTTTTGAAAACTAAACTAAAAAAACCTGAAAAGTGACTGCCCAGATGACTGAGGTACATTTCCAAAACACTGCAGTATTGCCTCAGAAGACTGAAGTTTAACTTCAGTCTACTGAAGAATTTCTTCAGAAGACTGAAGAATAATTCAGTCTGCTGAAGATTTTCCTGTTGGAATACAGAAGAGGCAGTACACCCTCAGAAGACTAAACCCTTCAGTTCAGTCATCTGACCCTATATCCAGTTCAATTTTTTCAGTGTTTTAAAGTACTTCAGAAGACTGAACCCGACACTTCAGTCTACTAAACACTATTAACAACTAGAAATTTTAAATATTTTAAAATTCAAATTAAGATTTCTTGTACCCTAAATTTTATGAAAACTTGGGAAACACTCCAAGTAATCTTGGGCAACACGAAAATACTTTTAGAAGCCTATAAATACATACTTTTAGCAAATTAAACTCACTAAGAAATTAAAAATATGTTTCAAAGCTGAAAACACACTTGCTATCTCAAAGCTCTCTCTTTTGCACAACTGATTTGCAGAGAATTCTGAAGTGCTGAATCAATCTTCTCTGATCTCTATACTTCTGAGTTTCTAATTCTCATCTAGAGAAGATCCCTGTGATAAATTCTTTTGAGCTTCAAGATATTTCAATTTGATATTTGAATATTGAAGTATATAGTGCTTGAAATTGTACTAATCTGCTCTTGTGAAAGTGATATTGTACACAGGAATTATTTCTTTTTTCTTGTAGTTCTTGGCGATTCAAGAATTGTTTGGATCGTTGTACCGAGCATGGGGTATCGCTTGGAGAGGCGTTGCTCTACCCTATTGAAGGAGTGACCGAGCATGGGATATCGCTTGGAGAGGGGGCTATACCCTTAAGGAGGGATTTGTAACAGTTTGCTTCACCCGGAAAGGAGTGCTCTAATGGAATCCTTAGGTGGTATTGGCCTATGGCGAGGACGTAGGATGGGGATAAGCCCAACCTCGTAAAAATCTTGGTCTCGTTCTTACCCTACTCTTTTACATTCAGCATATATATTGTGTGGTGTGTATGAGTACAGGTTGCTCAAAAACAAAATCCAAGATTAAGAAGAACTTTTAACTTAAGAAAGTACGTTTTAATTAAACTTTTGCGAAAACTTAAAAAGAGTGTACGATATTTAATCGTTTGCGGAAATCTTAGTTAAGAAAGTGCAAACAAATTTCATTCTTTACAGGGCTTGAAACAATTATATACACAGGGCTACAAACAAAAGCTGAAAATTGCCAAAGATATATTTTGGTTGAGTATTTTGTGGTTGTTCACTTTAATTTTTTTTATTTTTTATTTTTTTTTTATCAAATGGTAAATGTATATTGATCAAAATGCATATTTACAAGTACTCTGGGCATCCCCAGGTTGTTTGGAACCTTGTTCCCCATCTAATTACATTCAAAAGAAATACATCAGAAGCTGGGCATACCCAGGGGCTATATATAGCCAATTAGATACCTATCAAATACTCCAATGATCCAAATATCATGTGATACAATATTCCGAGACTTAATCAATGGAATACAAATTAAATTTTTCAAAGACCCCGATGTATGTGAATTTTTGTATTACATTAATCATTTCAGGAGAGGATATGTAGTGTCCCTCAAATCTAGCTCTATTTCTGAAGTGCCACAGAAAGTACACCAAGGCAGCTAGTCCAATTATCCTTCCTACAGCTTGGAAATTCTTCCCTTTCCTTCTTTGCACAGCCATTTCACTGCAGCTTTAATTGTAGACATTTCCCTTTTCAATCCCAACCATCTTCTAATTCCCTTCCATACCTCAGCTGAATAATTGCATTTAAAGAACAGGTGGTCAGCTGTTTACTTTAATTATTGATTGGTTATTTGGTTGATTGAGTTTTGTTCACTTGTGTGTTGGTTTGTGGATTGATTATTCAATTAAGGGTTGGTTGTGTGATTGCTAAATTAACAAGAGGTTAATAATTCATAAAAAGATTTTAAAGAAAATTTTAAAAACCCAATTCAACCCTCTCCCCCCCCCCCCCTCTCGGGACTACACCTTAACTTTCAATTGGTATCAGAGAGGGGTTGTAGTAAATCCTAACTAGAAGTTACATAAAGATCTATATGGCACACCTATGAGTAGCTCCCTTTAGAGAGGGTCAATCCTCAAGCAGACCACCAAGCTTTTGTGGACTTATTTATACATTTTGGAAACAATGTATGAGAATTTATCTTCAAACTATGGATTGAAAAGCTAGGAAGGTTGTCACACATGGTGACTTAATTCCTACCAAGCTAGTAGACGGAAAAAAGATTCCTCAGGAAGAAAAAGAGATGACCGAAATAGATCATAAAATGCTGCAAGTTAACTCTAGTGCTATAAACACCCTATATTGTGCACTTGATATTGTTAGTTTTGGTGCAACCCCAAGAGGGGGGTGAATTAGGTATTTAAAAATTATCACCTAGGTCAATCAGTTTAACAACAATATTACACAACCTAGGGTTAGTCTATGTGATCAATAAATAAACATACACGTGCAATAAAAGTAAAGTGCGTAAAAGTAAACAATACACGCAATATGTTATCGAGGTTCGTCCAAATTGCCTACCTTCCCGCCTTGGCTACACTAGTACAAGAATTCCACTACGGCTCACTTGAACGGGTGGAGTGGCACCTAATACAACACGCCTTACCAGAGTGGCGCACCTAACTTTCCTAACTGGGTCTAAGTCAGTCTGGGGCCATGACTAGTCTGCCTCTTCAGGCCCACGCTTAGAATACAACAAATGATATGAAATTTTTGTACATGGAAATACGCTTTTTCACAAGCAGATATGTACACCAGTATAGCTTAAGTAATAATGCAAGCACGTATGATATGTAAATATGCTCAGTGCTCTAATGTGTGCTAAACACTCAAATAAGTATAGATAATCAATCTAGATCAAGAGTGTATATCTAAGCAGGATTTGAAACACAATATTTGAATAGCACAAAATCATATCAAGGTTTCAAATATGTTAGCAAGTTGATTCTAACAAACTCAGTAAGATGTTCTCAATATACTTAGTACAAGGAGTGTTTGAATGCAAAATTTAAAAAAGATTTTTGCACATAAAAATATTGGCTTAGGTAACTTGTAATGACAATGTAAGAATGACAACCCTCAAAGTCTTTCCACATAAGATTTATCAAATGAAATCTGTGGAAGAACTTAATGCTATACTCTCAAATAAAATCAATCAAACAATATAGCAAATGAGAGTATGAGCTAGTGAGATTAAGCACAAGCACTTTAGAAATACTCACAACACTTGAAGGATCAAGAAGAATTAAGTGTATAAGTGTTTGGGAGTAGTATAGGCTTAAAAGGGATTTTTGAATTTGAGAGAATTTTGCCTTAATTATTTTTGCTAATCATTGCTAATTATTGCAAATGAACATGTATATATAGGCAAGGGGAAATTTTTGAATGTTGGGGACTCAATGGGGATAATAAGAGAAGTTTAAAACAAGTTTAGAAAAATTAACCCAGTTTACCCCTTTTAATTTCTAGTAAAAATTAATTTAACCCACGAGATTCGGGTGTCCAGTCTGAGATTCGGGTGCCTGAATAGACTCAATCAGAAAATCAATTTTTAAAGGTTCGGGGGTGCCCGAAGTCAGGTTCGATTGGCTGAAAAAAAGTCAGAAGCATTCTATCCGCGGTTCGAGTGCCCGAAGCTAAGTTCGGTTGCCCAAGGTCTTTTTGAACTCGAAGGTTTGGGTGCCTAGGTTGGTGAAAAGTGTTCTGACACGGGTTCAGGTGACCGAGGAAGATACGTTCAAATTGGTTCGGTCTGCCAAACAAGAAGTCAACAATTTGACTTTGTCTAAGGTTCAGTCGCCCGAGGCGTTTTAAACGCCATAGGTTCGGTCTCCCGAGCTCTCTCAAGATCTTCAATTTAAGGTCCAATTTTGCTTTATTTAATTCTCCAGATATAATAAGTGATGTTGGAGACTATATGCACTAAGTGTAGGTACCTAAGGTCTAACTAGAGTCTGTTTGAGCATACCTACCTATCATGGATGATACAAATTATTACAAGCCATAGGAGTGTACAATTCATAATAATATTACATCCCAGAATGAAGAAAGTGAAAAAGAATTACAAATACAACACAAAACTTTTTCATTCATCGGTACAAATACCGCACGCCATCATGATATGTCTTTCAGTTCAAGTACGTGCGCAAGGTGAACTTGCATACAAGCCTTAGCACAACCATTAGTACCAAGAGTATTTGTTATGATCAAAACTGGGTGTGACCTATCAGGTCAACATATATTAATGAATTCAATAGAGTTATGGTTTGTAAAATAGCGAAAGAAATTTGGGATAAACTTGAAGTAACCTACGAAGGTACCGTAGATGTTAGAGACAATAAGATCGATATGTTGACTAGTGAATACGAAGCCTTTAGGATGAATCCTGATGAAACAATCACAAATATGTACACTAGGGTCATATATATCATAAACTCATTATATGCTTTGGGGAGAACATATTCCACCTATGAGATGATCTGTAAAATCCTTAGAGGTTTTCCACCCATATGGGAACCAAAAGCTAAAGCAATAACGGAAGGTAGAAACCTTAAGACTACCTCATTAGATGAACTCATAGGATTACTTCTCACCTATGAAATGGCTATGAATGAAAGACGTGGAAAAACTAAAACTCAGGAATCCATTGCTTTTAAAGCATCAAACGAAAACTCTAGAGATGAAGATGAAGAAGAGATGGATGAAAAAGAGATAGCCTTCATATCCAAGAAACTTGCAAAAATTCTTAGAAGGAAGAATAAATTTACAAGAAAAATCCAGAACTCAAAATCAGATGAAGAAGAAGAGAAGGAAATCAGTAAAAAGAAAACAAAGACTGAACCTCCAACATGTTATAATTATAAGAAAGTTAGACATATAAAATCGGATAGTCCACAAGTTAAGAAAAACTCCAAAAAGAAAAAGAAAAAAGCAATGAAAGCAACTACTTAGGATAATATGAGTACAAGTAGTTCAGATAATTAATCAAATGACCAAGAGGTTGCTTAATATATGACATGAGACGATGATGAAGAACAAAGCTCTTCATCCAAATCGTTTAATGATTATAGTAGTGATTCGTCTAATGAATCCAATGATGAGACTATGCCTTCTTATGAAAAACTTCAAAATGAACTATTCAAGGTGCATAAGATTCTAGTTAAGGTGACTAAATGATATACATCATTGAAAAATAAGAATGAAGATATAATAAAATAATTAGAATCTTTAAAACTTGTTGAAAGAGAAAAATATTTAAAAATCAAGAGTTTAGAAAACAAAAATGAAAAGGAAATAAAAGAACTTGAAGGTCTAAAGACCAAAACTTCTAAGCATAATGAAAAAGACTTATATATTTCTAAACTAGAAAGTAAAATTACTAAGATATCTCAAAACCAAGAAAAGCTGCAAGAGAAAGATAAAAATATACAAGACGTAGAAATCAGTGATCTTAAAAAGAAAAATGAAGATCAAGCTAAAATAATCTACAATTTTACTAGAGGAAAAGAGAACTTTGATAGAATGATTGATGCACTAAGAATGTCTTTAAATAAAGAAGGCATAGGGTTCAATGGAGTTGAAAATATAAGAAAAAAGAACTTCTGTATAGGGTACTTTACGAAAGCCTCCAAAGACTATGTTAGCACCTCCTCTAATGCTTATACTCACACTACATGTTTTCTATGTAAGAAGAAATGACACATTAAGTTCGAATGTCCATTAAAGAGGAAAGATGTATAAATTAGACAAGTTTGGAGAATAAAAGAAAAATCAACTCTTATCAAACCATCCGGACCCAATGTGCTCAGGAGACAAAAATTGCATTCCCAAACAGCTCTAAGATTTTTTTAAAATGGTCTTTTATTTCTGTGTTCACTGTTTATTGTCTCTTAATTTATTTGCAATCTATGTATCATTTTATGTAAGATGAATTAAGATGATGCTGCAATAAAAAAATAAACATAAATAGTAGCAATTTAAGAATCATGAACTGGTAACAGCTCCTTTGGATGACAACATGCTTTAACATGTTAGGAAATTCTTCAGGATGTGCATATGATTTTTTCTGGTGCTCAGAAACTCAATACAGGGGAACAAATATTTTTGCAGAGAATTGGAACATGGACCAATCATGTATTCAATTGTGGATCATTTTTTCCTGCTCTTAATTTTAGCATTTTAAGGGCAATAAATTAAAGCAAACATCACCAAAAAAAAAAAAAAAACCATCCAAAGGCAAAGCTGTGTGGAGTAGATTATTTTTTACAGCCATGGAAACAAAACTAACTTCAATTACTCATTCTCTAGCCCTTTCAATCAAATTAGAATGGGAACTTGCATTATAACACAATCATCATTACGACCAATCCTGCAAATTAAATCATTTCTGCATTACTCACCAAGTTGACCTTAAATTAAAAAGGGGGAGAAAGAATCCCAAGCCAAGTTGGATACATGTAATAATTCTTATAGAAAATAATTCCATCTAACATAAACAAATTAATAAATGCCACATCAAAAACAAAACTAGCTGCTGTAAATGAAGTAAAGCCGGAGAACGGATGTGACAGAGACTTGATTCATGCATTGGAAACTAGAGCTTGCGCCCATCACCCATACTGTCTTGAAGGGGAATCCGAGCGAGTAACTCATCAAATGATTGATACTATAAATCATATCCAAGCTTAAACAAAGTTCAGATGTAAAAGATGGCAGCAAAATGTTTAATTTGCACGCATCAAGACTTCAAAAGATTAGAATCTGCAGCACAATCCAAACTCACCCAAAACTAAATTGTAGCTTGAGTGCAGCATACCCGGCTGATTATTCCTGTTTAATAGCAGTCTACTGCCCTGCAGTAGAATCAACAGAAGCTTAAGTTATGAGAGAGCAAAATTAACCTTCAAAATCAGAAACTATTCTTCTTTTTGAAAAATAAGAAAATTTTGAAACTGCTTTTAGAATCAACAATTTTTAACCGATTGTCGTTTGTTCGGTGAGTGTGTGGATCTGGTAACAACTCCTTTAGATAACAACATGCTGTAACATGTTAAGAAAATCTTGAGGATGTGCATATAATTTTTTTTCTGGTGCTCAGAAACTCAATACAGAAGAACAAATATTTTTGCAAAGAATTGGAACATGGAGGTGTTCTAGCAACAGTGATTTTGGGAAAAGTAAAAGGGCACAACTATATTATTTGTTCCTCGGTTTCTTGGGTTGTTACTGCCTTTGGGTTGCTTTAGGCTTAGTTCATTATTATTATTATTATTATTATTATTTTTGTAATTTTGTTTTGCTGCAAGCTGTCTAGTCGAAAATGGTTTGATTAGATGGGCACAAAGGAAAATCATTTGATTTCTGACTTCAAGAGGTGAATTTAAAACAAAATATTGATCTTATAAGTCATATCTTGTTTTGATCATGACAAATACCTTGGTATTTAATGTCAGTCAAATTTGTGTGTAGGTTCATATTAGCGAGATCATATGGTGGCATGTGGTAACTTGAAGAAAATGAAGATCCAGAATATTTATTTGTTGTAATTTATATTAAGTTCAATTCGGGTATGTAGTATTTAAGTAGGAATGGTCTGTAATAATTGATGCACATCATGCATGTAAGATTCTATAAGCTCAAAGACCTTAGAAAGACCCTAGGTCCTTGCACTTGCATTTAGGTTAATCCCCATTATCACATATGTTATCAGGGGAAGCTTTTTATTTGAAACAAGACTTAAAGTGTTAAATTGTTAGGGCTACGGGCAACCGAACCTTGGTGTTGAAAACACCTCGGTCAACCGAACGATTGAAAAAGTCAGAGTGTTGACTTGACTTCGAGTGACCGAACCAAAAAAGACCTTGGCATCTTCGGTCAACCGAACATTTATACTGACCTTGTCCAACAACTTGGGTGCCCGAACATTAACATTCAAAATCACCCTCGAGCAACTAAAGTGTAAGTTCGGTAAACCGAACTTGAGCCCAGGCGACTGAACCTCGAGTAGGTTGAAAAATCGCCTTGGTTAGCAAACCGAATGTTTGTTCAGGTACCCGAACATGGCCAAATTTTTACTGTAGTTATTTGGGGTTAAACAGGGTTAATTTTCTTAAACTCTTTTAAGACAAATTTAATAATTCCTGTGGTATCCCCAACAGTTATAATTTTGGCACTATCTATATATATGGCTTCATTTGCTCAGATTAGGAGTTGATTAGCATTTTGATTAAGTGGAAAATTCTCTCAAATTTTCTAAGCTCTTTCTTCCAATACAAAGCCTATACCCTCACATACTACTTTTCTTTTGCTAAATCAAGCCTTGTGAGTGTATTCTTAAGTGATTCTATATTATTCCTAATTGCTAAAAAGTCTCATTGAGTGATTGCTTGGTTATTTTTTATTGAGAGTTATAGCTAAATTTTTCCCCCGATTTAACTCAATAAATCCTTTGTGTGGGAAACTCTAAAGCTTGTGGGTCTTGGCATTTGAATTGCAAGATACCTTAGCTTGTGTTTTTGAGTGTGTAAAAATCTTTTCACAAACTCATTTTTCGAATATCTCTTGTGCTTGAATATTGAGAAAATATTTTTAGAGATATTTTGATTACTCTTTATGAAAATCTTTGAAACCCTAAATTGTTATTGAGATTTACATTTATACATGGTTTAAAAGATCAACTTGTTAATACACTGTTGTACTTGATTGAATAGACATTATATTGAGTGTTGATTGCACATATATATATATATATATATATATATATATAAAACTGAGCTTATAGTTCTTGCAATATTGGAGTGCATTGATTGATACTGGTACAAATCGTCTTGTTGGAGAAGCATATAATTTGTACACATCTTGTATTGTGAATTGGTTATATTCTAGGTGTGACCTGAGGGGGTGTTAATCCAGCCCAAAAAGATAGGTTGTAAACGCTGAGGTCAGCCCTGTGTTAATTTGACCTGGTTGTATTTCGATGCCGCTCCACCCGTAAAGTGAGCCTTAGTGGAATCCTTATACTTGTGAGCCAAGGCGGGGACGTAGGCACATTTGCCGAACCTCAATAACATATCTAGTATTATCTCTCTTTACTTGATTTATTGTGCATGCGTAATTAGTTTACTTGTATAATTTAATTTTAGCTGAATATATTGATATATTTTATATTTGCACTAGACTGACCCTAGGATTGTGTAATAATGTTGTTGGATAATTGACACAGGCGAGAAATTTTTAAAATACCAATTCATCCCCCCTCTTGGGATTACAGTAAAGTTAACACAAGATTTCAATTGAATTTGTTTCTGTACTTTAATGAGGTATGGGTGGCTCTGGCTACAATTTAGGGTTTTTTTTTAAGTTTTAGGACGAAGAAGAGAGAGGATATTTGCAGCAATCTTGTGGTTGCTCTGGCCGAAAAGGAATGCTAGAGGTTTTAAAGATAAAAAAAAGACGTCTCCAAGATTGCTTTGCGTGAAAGTTGTTTTTCTTGCTTCTTTTTGGGCCTCATTATTTTGGGGTTTTCGTGGATCTATTACTGTCCAGTATTCGAAGGGATGGGAAGGCAGCTTGGGTTTAATTTGTTTCTTTTATGTTTTTCATATGGGGATTTCTTATCCCGTTTCATTATAATTAGGTTCAATTTCTCATTGTAATTTGTTTCTCTTATGTTTTTTAATGGGTTTGATTGGATTCTTGATATTGGTAATAAAGTTTCTAGCCTTTTGCATCAAATTAACATGCTTGTTCACAAAATATCATGTTTGGGACCAAAATATCACACTACAAATCAAAATCTCAGCAGAAAACATGAAAGTTAAGGAGTTAGCCCAAGAGGGGGGGTGAATTGGGTTACTAAAAATTTTAGTTCTTTTTATGAATTCTTGAAGCTCTTTTTAATTTATCAAACACACGGCAATGCTTTTTAAATCAATCCATTAACCAATCACAACACAAGTAAACAAAACTTAAGCAATCTAACAACCAACCAAAAACTAAATTAATCAATCAAAAAAAATACCAAACCAAGATATAGTATGCAACTTTTTGGCACTTTCAGCTTTTGCGAGAACTCAAGATATTTGCTTGTTTGTAGTCCTGTGAATATATGTAAGCCCTCTATTGAATGAAATTGTTTGCACTCTCTTAATTAAGATTTCTACTAAAGATTAAACAACGTACTCCCCTTTTAGGTTTTCGAAAAAGTTTAATCAAAATGTACATTCTTATATTAAGAGTCTTCTTTAATCTCAATTTTTAATCTCAACAATCTGCACTTTGCATACACACACAAGATATATATATATATATATAGAAGTGAAAGAGAGACACCGAGATTTTTTACGAGGTTCGGCTTATCCCTAGCCTATGTCCTCACCTTAGGCCAATACCACCTAAGAATTCCACTAGAACACTCCTTTCCGGGTGGAGCAAACCATTACAAGCGATACCCCACGCTTAGTCACTCCTTCAATAGGCTAGAGCAACGCCTCTCCAGGCGATACCCCATGCTCGGTCCAATGATCCAACAACTTGGAATCGTCAAAGAACTACAAAACAAGAACAAATTCTTTGTGTACAAGAGATGCTCTCACATAAATCTGGTTAGTACAATTGAAATCTCTAATATACTTCAAAGTAAATATCAATATGGAAAGATGAAGCTCAAGAAGATATTACCGGGGTTCTTTCTTAGTTGTAAAACTCAGTTGAGAACACAAGAATCGTGGCCTTTAAATAACAAAATATTAGTAGTAAAATTTACAAATTGATTGCACAAGAAAGCTTTGAGAGAATTGGGAGATTTAAGAGCAAGAAAGCTTGATTGATGTATTTTCTTGGTGTAATTAATCTTTAGCCTTGTAGGGTTATTTATAGATGAGAAATCAAGTCTATTTTGTGTTCCCCAATTGACTTGGAGTGTTTCCCAAGTTTATAGAAAGTTTGGATGACAAGAAATACGAATTTGAATTTAAAAATTTTAAAAAATATGGTCGTTAACAGTGTTCAGTAGACTGAAGTGTCGGGTTCAGTCTTCTAAAATACTTTAAAACATTGAAAAATTCATTTTGGAAATAGGGTTAAAAGACTGAAGTGAAGAGTTCAGTCTTCTGAGGCTATACTGCCTCTTCAGGATTTCTCTAGAAAATTCTTTAGTAGACTGAACTTAATCTTTAGTATTCTGAGGTGTTGGCCTAACATGGATTTTCAATCTTATTTTGATGACAACAAACAAAGAATGATTTAATATGTGTTTGTTAGAATGATGATGTTTCAGGAAAGACAAAGCTCAAAGGAAAATCAATAGAAAGCTCAAAGATCACTAAGGACTTAAAGAACCACATTCATATGTAGTGTGATCCAAAAGATAGTTCTAGCAACACCAACAGGAGCAATATATGTGGAAACTTAAAGCTGACTCAAAGCTCAAGTCAAATGGGACATAAAGCAAAATACATTGGAAAGGCTTGAAGATTAGAGTTTTAGGCTTTAAGACCATTGTTGTAAGTACTTCATGTTTAAATATCTTATGAAATATTTTGAAGCTCTTTTAGGGTTAATTATGGACTTAGAGACCTTATTTCAAAACTCTGAAAAATATTTTATGAATATTCAAAGCCAGAGAGCAAATAACTTTTTGAAAACTAAAATGAAAATTTTGAATTTTGTCTGCCTAGACGACTAAGGTGTACCCTCAGAAGAATGAAAAGGTACCTCAGAAGACTGAAGAATTCGTTTAGTCTACTAAAGATTTTTTTGAAGGAATACAGAAGAGGCAGTACACCCTCAAAAGACTGAACCCTCAGTTCAGTCGTCTAACCATGGACCTCAGAAAACTGAACCATCAATTCAGTCATCTGAGCCTGTGTCCAGTTTAAATTTTTCATTCTATCCATATAACATACCATAACATAGTCTATACAATACTAGGACATACGCTCCCATAATTACAAAACATACTCCAGGTGTCTACAAAAACCATCACGACAACCTAGTTACAAAACTCATACTTAATCAGGCACTAAATGTAGCTAAACGACACCTCTGCTTCTGGATGTTAGGATGCTAGTTTCGGCTACCCGAAGGACCTAAAAAACATTGTATATACATTCGGGGTGAGACACCTCTCAATAAGGAAGAAAACAGGTTATATCAGTGTGTGACATACCAGTGTTATTTTACATAAAACATAACACCATACAATATGATACAATTTTGAAATATTTCCACACAGTTCCATACAGTTCTAGTATTTTCAAAAATCCATTCCAGTACATACGATACCCAAACATACGGTCAGTGTCGTCACACTAAACCAACCGATACCCTGTGATAACCAAAGCCTCACAGCGGTAAGTCGCCAATACGGTGTAGCTCACACCCATCGGTGACCATCCGGAACACACTGGAGATATTTCACACCCTCGGATATAGAGTCAGAAACTCTGGCCCACGGTAATGAATCGGTACATGGAGCAGCGTATGGTATTTAGCCGCCACATAGCTGTTTCAGCGTACGACAATTAGCCGCCCCTAGCTGATTTCACAAAACCTAGAATCATTTTGGAATTGACGTTCCTATACTCATCAGCGTACGGTAATTAGCCGCCACTAGCTGTTTTACAAAATACCTGGAACAATTACATACAACCATACATTCCACACTTATTTGGTTTATGGCAAATCATATCATTTTCAGTTCAATAATACAGTTTTATACAAATATGGATTACGGTCATCTCAATAATACAATTTAAATGTAACCAACAATTTTCCAAACAAAGCAGAGATGATACCCAAAGTCCCCAATTTTTCCAAAAACTGTAACCTGAAAATCCCGTATTTTACCCGATAGATTTCTCCAAATAAGTTACCAAAACATACATACGATCGTAACCTACAGGTTTACCGATCTCGATTTCAAAAATAAACTGATATAAACTAAATTCCCTTACCTTAACTTGAAATCAAACCACGAACTCTACGGCTCCCAAAACTACGAACCGAGACACCAAAATCTAAACAACGTAGAACAATACTTCCTTACAATTCATACTACTACACATATTTCGAAACAGAAATGGAAATCGAGCCTTACCTCAATTTTTGACCAAAACTCGAAACTGCTTGAAACGAGATTCTGATCCACTATTCACGAAGAGAATCTTGCCCTAATCTACACGATAACGTCGGATTTACGATTCAGGCGACGAACGGCGAAGAAATCTAGAGAGAGAGCGATCTTCAAGTTCTAGAGAGATAGGAAGAAGATATTTTGAGTTTTTTTAGTGATTAAGCAATGGAAACTGATATTTATAGCCCTTGACTCGGCCATCCTCGTCGACGAGTTGGCGTCCTCGTCGACGAGTCACTGAAGACACCTCGTCGACGAGACGGTGACCTTTTCGACGAGCTTGAGATCCTCGATTTCCCGAAATCTCTCGGCTTCTCCTCATCGACGAGCCTTTGAATTTCATTGACGAGCAGCACATAGACTTCGTCGACGAACTCTGCTCAATTACCAATTTACCCTTCTTTTATATAATTAATCCATATATCATGGTTCGGGTTCTTACAGAACCCGATACTTTAGTCATCTGAAATATCATCACTTAACCAAATATGTTAAGTTCTTCTGATTTGTTATAATCAAAATAAGATTTTAAGCCTTGTAAGACCAATAATCTCCCCTTTTTTTATGATGACAAATAAGGAGCAAAAAATTGAGTAAGCCTTAAAAAGACTCCCCCTTACAATAAGCATCTACTTAACAATATTTGTAATAAGCCTTAAAAAGACTCCCCCTTAAAATAAGCATCTACTTAACAATATTTGTAATATCAAGATCAATTTCAATATTAATTTCAATATCATGCTCATATTTCAAAATCACAAGCTTCCATATCAAGATCACGTCATTCAAAATCAAATACTTTCATAGCTGAGCCAATATACATGCTTAGGTATGTAGTATCAAGCTCAATTTTTGCCCAAAACTTCTCCCCCTTTTGACATCAATAAAAAAAAAAAAAAAAAAGTAAGATATCAAGAAAAACGTATAAATACTAAGGCAATGACCAACCATAAGTAAAAGTATAGATCTAGTGAAGGCTCAAAACAAAAACTTTGCATTTATCATGCATAATAAGATTAACAATAAGTCTCAAAATAGCATGAAAAAATACAAAATATTTTATATCATAATTTTCAATGATTTCCAGTAATAAACATAAATCATGATGTCATTATTTAACAAGTCTAACTCCCCCTAAATGAAATGTATTTTATATTCAATAAATTCAGACTTTCATCCGTGAATTGTAAACAATGTATTCATGAAGATACCAATTGTGCTTTTAAATTTATCAAGTCATGCTTCAAATATTAATTTATTTCATGTATATATATACCCACATTACTTTATCTTATATGTATACTTATATATTCATCATATTATTTATTTCATTAATTCAATTTAATAATAATAATTAATTAATAATAATAATAATAATATTTTTTTTCCTTGGGTTACTACATTCTTCCTTTTTTAAAAGAATTTCGTCCTCGAAATTCGCTACCCGATCATTGTTCACATTTTTTTAAAAAAATTTATCAACTAACTATCTCACACAATCTAGTACATATCATTATATAAATTTCTACATTATTCATAATTAAATAAAACTATCATTTATCTTAAACATAAACTCATACGTACCCCCTTGGCAATATCAGCCTCAATCGGGATCAACGAGTACACTCGTGCTGATCCACCTCTACCTAGAGGTATTTGTTGGTTTCCCTTGATACCATAACCTTTGAAATCAACTAACCAACCTCATACTACACATTTCCATATACTCCAATTTAAATATCAAACACCTAACTTGACCACAAACCATTAAATCACATCACCTAAATTATTCTCCTTCGAAGATTTTTTTTTTCTCCAAAAATCAACTAACCTAACATTCGAGTTCAAATCCCAAGTTCTAATTTCTTTGCTCAGAAACATCACCATCGATGGATTTATCATGATTTTCTGAAGCTATCTACTTCTTCAGAAAAACACAAAAGACCATCAAGGAATTTCTACCCCCAAGCTTACGAAACACAACTTAGAATTCCTAACGGTATCTTAATCTACTTATCCCTATCCTTATCACAACTCAATCATATACTCTGGTATTAATCCATTCTAGAGTTTGTAGAACCAAAAATCTAATGATTTGATACCAAAATGTAACGCCCCAAATGTAAGAACCCGAAATATGAAAAATGGGTTTAAATATTAAGAGAGGGGCAAAATTAGAAATTGTCCGGGTCAAAGGGTTATAAAAGAAAATTCTCATTTCTTCCAAACTAAGCAAACTTAGATTTTTATCTCTCTCTCTCTCTCTCTAAACCTCTCCCTACTCCTTCTCTCTAGAATTCTTCGCCGATCGTCGACAGAATCGAAAAACGGAAGCTACCACGAGGATCGTGGAAGGATTCTCTACAATTTCTACGGATCGAAATCTCGTTTTAGAGATTTTCGGGTTTCAGTGTAAAATCGAGGTAAGGCTCGATTTTTAATTCTGATTCGGTAGATTTGTAGGTAACTATCTTGTGAACATATTATGTACGGTGATTTGTAGGTTTTGGAACTCGGTTCGCTGTTTAGGGACCTTGGAGTTCGAGATTTGCTTACGGGGTTAAGGTAAGGGGAACTACGTTTATATTGGTTATTTTTGAAATCGGACTCAGTGGAACTGTGGTCCATGGTCATGTGTGTGTTTTGGCTACTCATTTTGGGGGGGGGGGGGATCTAACGGGGAAAACTATGGGTTTTTCATTATTACAGTTTTGGGAAAAAATGGGCGACGAGCTGAATCCCAGGTTTTGTTGAAAATCGAGTATATGTGTGATTTATACTGTGATATTGGGATGGTCGTGCCTTGACTTTATTTAAACTGTATTTGTTTGGAAAACCATGATTTAGATTACCAAATGAGTGTGGTTTGTTTGGTTATATGAGCATGCATGTGTGTGTGATATGTTGAAATGCCAGTAGGAACGCGGTTCCGAAATTGTGTCAGGTACTGAGAGTGTCTGGCTCTATATCCAAAGGTGTGTTATCGCCTGCCATGTAGGCAAGAGTGTTCGGCTCTATATCCGAAGGCGTGAGCCTATTCTGGCAAATCAGGCCGAAGGGTGTGGATCCACCAATTTAGCGCCGGTACGATACCATGGGAGTCAGGGACTAGCCATGTTCTAGTGGCGCCGTGTTTGCTGGTTGGCTACGGGCTAATGTCATATGTCGCGGGCCGGCTTCGGGCCGAAGAGTGTGACGACACTGAGGATTACTAATCATGTGTATGTATTGTGACGGGGCTGCATATAAATGGCCGCCGTATGTGTGCGTGTATGCACTGTGTAAATTAGTACTTGAATGCATTTAATTGTGTGTATGTTGTATCATGATATAACTCAAATGCCACACACCGATATAACTTGTGTTCTTCCTTACTGGGAGGTGTCTCACCCCTACTGTACATACATTTTTACAGGTCCTTCAAGTAACCGAAACTAGTGTCCTGGCGTAGGGAGCATAGTGGTCGGTGTTCTGCGTTAGTGCTTGGGTAAGTTCTAGGACTGTAGTTTTGTTGGGTTGCCATTTTGGGTTGTATTTGCGCACCCGTTATACGTTTTGATAGAGCTGTGTTTGGCTCATGTATAGACTCTGGTATGGTACTGCATATGTTGATATAGAAATACTTTTTCCGCTGCATACATGATTGTGATTGGATGTGTTTAGGGTGCCTGGGAACCCCACGGGGTTTGACCCTCATCCTTTGTACTGTATCTGTGATGATTTGTATGATACAGGGATAGGTTAGGTTACAATTTTCACCCCCGGGTCCCATTTTCGAGTTCAGGGCGTGACAACTTGGTATCAGAGCTAACCAGGTTACTAGATCTTGTAGACTTGGTTAGGCTTAGTTATGAGTACATACTAGAGTATAGGATGTGGATATGGGTAGAGTTGGTTGAGGGTTGTTCGGTTGCTAGACCAAGAATTGTTGATGGTATTTCGTGTTTTTCCTGGGATGACGATTCCAGTAAAAGTAGAGCAAATCATTGATGACTTTGGTGTCGGTGTGATAGGACAGACCTAGACCTGGCAGGAAATAGTTAACACGATTAGTGTAGATTATTGTGTTAACTGTATGTGTTATAGGGATACAGATAGATTCCTATTGTGTTGCAGAATGGAGCCCAAGGATAATAACCTGGGAAGTGGCTCTGAGGAGACTGCGAGTGATGAGTCTCCTTCTGTGCCTCAAGGTTTGATGAGGCAGGTATTGCGGGAGATCGGGCAGAGTGCGAGGAGACGCGAGCGCTCTCCTAGTACTACGGGGCGCATCATTGAGAGGTTCACACACATGCATCCTCCTACATTCTTTGGAGGACCTAACCCAACAACGGTAGAGGACTGGATGGAAAAGACTGAGAGGATCTTGGAAGTCATGCACTGCACGGATAGGCATCGAGTTCTTTATGCTACCTTCCAATTGTTTGGGGAAGCGGGTTGATGGTGGACTGCGGTGAATCTGTTGGAGAAGCAGAGAGCTGGTCCTGAGGAGATGACGTGGAGCCGATTCAAGGAGGTGTTCTTTGACAGATACTTCCCGGCTTCCGTACGAGATGCGAAGGCAGATGAGTTTTCTGCGTTGACTCAGGGGAGTTTGACGGTGCAGGGGTATGCGGCTCGATACATAGAGCTGTCCCGCTTTGCACCATGTATGATCTCGAGCGAGTATGAGAAAACTCGGAGGTTCGAGAAGGGTTTGAGGAAGGATATTCACAGACTAGTGGGTATGCCTCAGATCCGCGAGTTCTCGGTGTTGGTGGATAAAGCCACGATGATCGAGACTGGAATCCGAGAGGACGAGGTGGATCAGGAATCGAGGAAGAGGACGATACCTTCTGGTTCTCAAACAGGATCTCATCAGGGATCGTGGAAGAAGAGGAGCAAGGGCTCGAGTTACCGCTAGAATACCGAGCGCCAGGACTCTCAGATGAGCGAGACCGGTGGTTGTTGTACCAGATGTCACAGGTGGCACAAGGGAGAGTGCCGGTCATTTGGGGGTAGTTGCTATAACTGTGGCCAGCCAGGCCACATGTCTCGTGATTGTCGAGCACCGAGGCGAGATGTGCCTGTAGTTAGTGGGTACCGAGGGAGTAATCAGATACCTTGGGGAACCGCTCTGATGACTACAGCTCCGGCTAGAGTATACTCTCTTACTCCAGCAGACGCTGAGCATGCAGGTAACGTGGTGACGGGTACCTTATTATTGCTTTCAAATAAAGCTTCTATTCTGTTTGATTCAGGTGCAACCCATTCTTTTGTATCTGTAAATTTTGTGGGACGGTGTGGGATTGAGACCCGAGACATGAATGAGGTATTAGTTGTTACTACGCCATCTGGGAGTGTATCTTTTTGTAGGAAGATGTTGATAGACTGCCTAGTGGAAATTCAGGGAAAGCTGCTACCGGTGAATCTTGTGGTATACGACATGTCAGGGTTTGACGTCATTCTGGTGATGGACTGGTTGTTCTCCAGTTATGCCGTGATCGACTGTCGTAGAAAGGTGGTAGTTTTCAGACCTCCTGGGGAGCAGGAGTACGAGTTTGTGGGATCGTGTGTGCGTTCAGCGCCACAAATTCTGTCAACACTACAAGCGAGGAGGCTACTCTTGGACGGATGTCAGTGGTACTTAACTTGTGTGGAGGAACCGCCGCAGGATGAGTTGAGACT
Source organism: Malania oleifera (assembly GCF_029873635.1). Classification (NCBI taxonomy): domain Eukaryota; kingdom Viridiplantae; phylum Streptophyta; class Magnoliopsida; order Santalales; family Ximeniaceae; genus Malania; species Malania oleifera. The sequence goes on along the minus strand of NC_080429.1, from coordinate 36,814,291 downwards.
CGAGGATATTCGGGTAGTCAGCGAATTCCCGGATGTGTTCCCAAATGATTTACCTGGTTTACCTCCGGATCGTGAGGTGGAGTTTGCGATAAAGTTGCTGCCTGGTAAGGCACCGATCTCTAAAGCTCTGTACCAAATGGCTCCAGTAGAACTTCGGGAGTTGAAGGATCAACTGCAAGAATTACTTGACAGGGGATTCATTCGACCTAGTGTTTCGCCCTGGGGAGCTCCAGTACTGTTTGTGAAGAAGAAGGACGGGTCGATGCGGATGTGCATTGATTACCGTGAGATTAACAAGGTAACTCTAAAGAATCGTTATCCTTTACCTCGTATAGATGATCTCTTTGACCAGTTGCAGGGGACGCAGGTCTTTTTGAATATCGATTTACGGTCAGGATATCATCAGGTGAGGGTTAGAGCGGAGGATGTAGCGAAGATGGCTTTCCGAACCAAATATGGCCACTACGAGTTTTTAGTCATGCCTTTTGGGTTGACGAATGCTCCAACGGTATTCATGGATCTGATGAACAGGGTTTTCCATGAGTACCTAGATCGGTTCGTGGTGGTATTCATTAATGACATTCTGGTATACTCGAGGAGTACGGAAGAACACGTGGAACATTTGAGGTTAGTGTTACAGATTCTGTGAGAGAAGAAGTTGTATGCTAAGTTGAAGAAATGTGAATTTTGGTTAAGTCATATTGTGTTCTTAGGCCATGTGGTTACTGGGGATGGAATATCAGTTGATCCTAGCAAGATTGAAGATGTGGTCGACTGGGTAAGGCCGAAGAATGTGCAGGAGGTTCGTAGTTTTCTAGGATTGACGGGTTACTATCGTTGGTTCGTAGAGGGTTTCTCTAAACTGTCTGGACCTCTGACTCGATTGACCAGGAAGGGAGTCCAGTTTGAGTGGACCAATGATTGCGAGCAGTGCTTTCAAGATTGAAGCACCGGCTGGTTACTGCTCCAGTGTTGACCATTCCTTCGGGGGATGGTGGATTTGTGATTTATAGCGACGCGTCTCTGAAGGGATTAGGATGTGTGCTTATGCAGCAGGGTAAGGTTGTGGCGTATGCTTCTCGGCAATTGAAGGAGTATGAGAAGAATTACCCTACCCATGATCTGGAGTTGGCTGTTATTGTGTATGCACTAAAGATCTGGCGACACTATTTGTACGGGGTGCAATGTGAGATCTTCACTGACCATAAGAGCCTCAGGTATTTCTTCACACAGAAGGAGTTGAATATGAGGTAGAGGCGGTGGCTAAAGTTGATTAAGGACTACGATTGTACGATCAGTTATCGCCCGGGGAAGGCAAATGTGGTGGCTGATGCGTTGAGTCGGAAGTCAGGACCTACAGCTGTATCTGCAGTTGTAACTCAGTTTCACATCAGACGGGATTTGGAGAGCTCAGGTATAGAGTTGGTGGTTGGTGATCATCAGGCTTATTTTGCTGGTTTGGTGGTCCAACCGACCCTATTTGAGCATATAAAAGCCGCGCAGGCTAGTGATGCAGAGTTGGTAGAGGCTATGGAAAAGGTACAGCAGGGATTGGCTACAGAGTTTAACATCTCTGAAGGAGGTGTGTTAAGGTTTGGGACCAGACTGTGTGTTCCGAACGATTACGAGATTAGAAGGATGATTCTAGAGAAGGCATATCGTTCTATGTATATGGTACATCCTGGTAGTACAAAGATGTATCGGGACTTGCGTGAGACCTTCTAGTGGTCTGGTATGAAGAGGCAGATTGCTTAGTTCGTGGAGTAGTATCTAACGTGTCAGCAGGTGAAAGCTGAACATCAGAGGCCGGCATGGCCGTTGCAACCTTTGCCTATTTCGGTGTGGAAATGGGAGCATATTTCCATGGATTTTGTGACCGGTTTGCCACCTTCACGGGCAGAATGCTATTTGGGTGATCGTGGATAGATTGACGAAATCTGCTCATTTCATACCGATGAAAGTTAGCTATCCTTTAAGTAGGCTAGCAGATTTGTATGTGCATGAGATTGTGAGAATGCACGGCATACCGGTGTCCATAGTATCAGATCGGGACTCGAGGTTTACTTCCCGATTTTGGATGAACTTGCAGGAGGCATTGGGGATGAAGCTTACTTTCAGTACAATGTTCCACCCCCAGACTGATGGACAGTCAGAAAGGACGATACAGATATTGGAAAATATGTTGCGAGCTTGTGTGTTAGACTTCGGTAGTAGCTGGATACAGTTTATGCCACTTGTGGAGTTTGCTTATAACAACAACTTCCAATATAGTATCGGGATGGCACCGTTCGAGGCTTTGTATGGTCGGAGGTGTTGATCTCCTTTGTGTTGGGATGAGGTTGGTGAACGTCAGGTGTTAGGACCTGAACTTGTGCAGCAGGCGTCTGAGAAGGTGGATTTGATCCGGGAGAGGATTAGATCAGCTCAGAGTCGGCAGAAGAGTTATGCAGATGTTCGCATCCGTGAGTTAGAGTTCGAAGTGGGAGGTAAGGTATTTCTACGAATTACTCCGATGAAAGGGGCGATGAGATTTCAGAGAAAAGGCAAGCTGAGCCCAAGGTATATCGGACCATTCGAGGTACTTGAGTGAGTGGGTCCGGTAGCCTATAGAGTTGCATTACCTCCAGCACTTTCGAGGGTCCATGATGTGTTTAACGTCTCCATGTTGAGGAGGTACATGTTGGATCCTTCACATGTGATTAGTTATGATGAGTTGGAAATTGGGGATACTTTAGCGTATGAAGAGATACCTGTTCAGGTTCTGGACCGTAAAGTTCAGAAGCTTCGTACCAGAGAGATACCGTTAGCGAAGGTATTGTGGTGAAACCACAAGGTTGAGGAAGCTTCTTGGGAACTGGAAACGGAAATACGTCGGAAGTATCCACAGTTGTTTTGAGCACTTATATATGATCCTACTGTGGGTTGGGATAGGTGGTTAGTCGTCAGAAGTGTGAGTCTTGTGAACTCCTGAGACTGTTGTATATGTAACCACAGTATTCCTCTGCCATAAGTGAGGGTATGTATGTGTATGTGTATGATGGGACTGTGCTGTGATCATGGCTAGTTCGGTCTTGAGTTGTGTCTATGTGTATGTCTATGATGGGGTTGCGCTGTGATGATCGCCAGTTCGCTCTTGAGTTGTGTCTATGTATTTGATTGTATGTATGAATCTAGGAATGAGAGATGGCAAATTTCGAGGACGAAATTTTTGTAAGGAGGGGAGATTGTAAGAACCCGAAATATGAAAAATGGGTTAAAATATTAAGAGAGGGGCAAAATTGGAAATTGCCCGGGTCAAAGGGCTATAAAAGAAAATTCTCATTTCTTCCAAGCTAAGCAAACTTAGATTTTTATCTCTCTCTCTCTAAACCTCTCCCTACTCCTTCTCTCTAGAATTCTTCGCCGATCATTGACGGAATCGGAAAACGAAAGCTACCACGAGGATCGTGGAAGGATTCTCTACAACTTCTACGGATCGGAATCTCGTTTCGAAGATTTTCAAATTTCGGTGTAAAATCGAGGTAAGGCTCGGTTTTTAATTCTGATCTGGTAGATTTGTAGGTAACTGTCTTGTGAACATATTATGTATGGTGATTTGTAGGTTTTGGAACTCGGTTCGCTATTTAGGGATCTTGGAGTTCGGGATTTGCTTACGGGGTTAAGGTAAGGGGAACTATGTTTATATTGGTTATTTTTGAAATCGGACTCGGTAGAACTGTGGTCCACGGTCATGTGTGTGTTTTGGCTACTCATTTGGGGGGGATCTAACAGGGAAAACCATAGGTTTTTCATTATTACAATTTTGGGAAAAAAGGGGCAACGGGCTGAATCCCGGGTTTTGTTGAAAACCGAGTATATGTGTGATTTATACTGTGATATTGGGATTGTCGTGCCTTGACTTTGTTTAAAATGTATTTGTTTGGAAAACCATGATTTAGATTACCAAATGAGTGTGGTTTGTTTGGTTATATGAGCATGCATGTGTGTGTGATATGTTGAAATGCTAGTAGGAACGCGGTTCCGAAATTGTTCCAGGTACTGAGAGTGTCTGGCTCTATATCCGAGGGCGTGTTATCGCCTGCCATGTAGGCAAGAGTGTCCGGCTCTATATCCGAGGGCGTGAGCCTATTCTGGAAGATCAGGCCGAAGGGTGTGGATCCACCAGTTTAGCGTCGGTACGATGCCGTGGGAGTCGGGGACTAGCCATGTGCCGGTGACGCCATGTTCGCGAGTTGGCTACGGTCTAACACCCTATGTCGCGGGCCGGCTTCGGGCCGAAGAGTGTGATGACACTGAGGATTACTAATCATGTGTATGTATTGTGACGGGGCTGCGTATAAATGGCCGCCGTATGTGTGTGTGTATGCACTATGTAAATTAGTACTGGAATGCATTTAACTGCGTGTATGTTGTATCATGATAAAACTTAAATGCCACACACCGATATAACCTGTGTTCTTCCTTATTGAGAGGCGTCTCACCCCTACTATACGTACATTTTTACAGGTCGTTCGAGTAACTGGAACTAGCGTCCTAGCGTAGGGAGCGTAGTGGCCGGTGTATGGCTTTAGCGATTGGGTAAGTGCTAGGACTATAGTTTTGTTGGGTTGCCATTTTGGGTTGTATTTGGGCACCCGTTGTACGTTTTGATAGAGCCTTGTTTGGCTCATGTATAGACTCTGGTATGGTACTGCATATGTTGATATAGAAATACTTTTTCCGCTGCATGCATGATTGTGATTGCATGTGTTTAGGGTGCCTGGGAACCCCACGGGGTCAGACCCTCATCTTTTGTACTGTATCTGTGATGATTTGTATGATACAGCGACAGGCTAGGTTACATTATCACCTCCGGGTCCCATTTCGGCGTTCGGGGCGTGACACCAAACCCGAAAACCTAGTCTGGTGCATTATACCTGAATATACCGTGCTTCGTGGCGCCCCGAACCCGCCAAATGGGACTCGGGTGCCACGTCATCCATTCATTTACCTGATACCTAACATTATATTATCATTTAGGTAGCTAAAAACATAAATAAAATCCTGCAACAATAAAATACCAGAGTTTTTAACTATAACATCCCAAATAATCCATCCATCAGCCTGCATCTACATGTATATACATATCTCCAACATCTATCCATAACTCAAAAAACTTAAAATATAAAACCTAAAAACTTAATACAGCTCAGAAATATCATCAAGTTTATACCCTCTCTTTCTAACTCAAAAATATTATAACATCCCTGAGCTCTCTAAGCTCGATCACGTGGAGGTTCTGAAAAAGATGAATTTGTATTCGGGTGAGACACATCTCAGTAAGAGATGAAATAATATATTAAATCATTGTGTGACCAACATGAGGTTTGTAAATAACACATGTAAGGTATTTTACCAATGAGATTTCCTAAGGATTGAGGTGATTACCCGCTCATACAAGTAGCACCCCTCTGCTCTAATACTTTAGGCAACCAATCATCATAACTGAAGCATATCAGGGCACTTACCTTACCTAGCAAGCCCTCAGGTGAAGAAGTAATCTCGTACTCACATAGTTCATACAAAGGTTTACCAACGAAGGCTCCCGAGAATAAGAAAATTTACCTGTCCATACAAGTAATTTCTCTCTGCCCTAATACGTTATGCAGCCTACTGCTACATCTGATACCTACTAGGGCACTCGCCTTTCTCGGCAAGCCCTCGAGCGAAGAGTTTACCCCTCCCAAAATACATACCATGTTATACTAGCATAAATACTGATAATATCATAATACATTATTCTGTCTTTCGTTATCCTATAATTCTCATATGTTCGTGTTCTCAGCTTTGACATTTCATAGCGTTTTACTTTATATGGCTCTTTCCCAATTTACATCGTTCACATTTCACATTTCATTTCCATTTCATTCTCATTTTCATTTCATTTCATAACATACCCACCATCTTTCAACCGTTTTTGTGTTAGTCCACATAGAAATGCGCTAATCTGCTACCCAACACCTTTTCAGTTGTTTTTGTATTAGTCCACACAGAAATGCGCTAGTCTGCTACCCAGCATCTTTCAACTGTTTTTTTCCAACATCTTTTATCTATTTTTGTTTCCATGACTGCATTAACACTCACATGTAGCATATTTCATATATCGTTTTCATACTCAGTTCATTTCCTGCATATCCTGCATCTCATACATATAGCATAATTCCACACAAAATTCTATTTTACTTATGTCATACTATTTAGCAGTAAAATTCATATACATATATATATTTCCTACAAAATAAGCCAACTTACATTTAACATTCATATATTAAAAATATACCTTTAATTTCTTACATAATTATCCTAAAAAGTCTTTCACTTTCATCAGTCCATTTTCACATATACATAACTAATAAAACAACCCTAGGCTCAGAAATCATAATTTAAATGGTTGACATTTTTAACCCATAAAAAAATGCATACATATACAAAAATTATCTTTTTTTTTTTTTGGATTTGTTTAATTCATAAAATCTTGATTTAATATATATTCCCCCTTACCTAATTTCTTGAACTACGCCAACAGGGACCCCAAAACGATGCTTGCGGCGCTCACCCGAACCCTGATTCAATAGTCATAGTTCATTTAAATCAATCCTAAATAAAATACTATTTCAACATTCCCTAAGCCCATAAACTCCAAACAAAAAATTAAACTCTCAAATATAACCAATTTACTTATTTCCCCAAATCACACTCTCGCCTTGGAGTGGTGTCTAGGAAACCCAAATTTAAAATTTACTTCGGCCAAAACATCGACGATCGCGACTAGGATCCCGTGGTGGTGCTCGATCGTCGATTTAGCAATTGATTTAAGGAGAAATTGAGAAAATAGGGAAAGGTTACCTTACCCCAGGTGTGGTGCCTACACCTACGACAAATTTGCTCCAGAAGGAATGTCGGTGGCGGAGATAGGAATCGGAGCGGAATGTCGGTGGCAAAGATAGGAACCCAACGGTACCTTCCATTTCCCGATTGACCAAATATTTGTCGAGAAATTTTAGAGAGAGAGAGAGAGAGAGAGAGAGAGAGAGAGGTGGCCGTGGAGAGTGAAAATGAAAGTGGCACAAGGGGGTGAGCTCTATGAGAATCCAAAAGATAAGATTCAAAATTGAATTTGATAGATTGCATGCAATCTTACCCACTAATACTATCTACTTTAACCTATATATAATATAATAAACTTTCATATATATATATATATATATATATATATATATAATAATTTCAAATGTCATTCATACATTTATTGCATTCCACTTATATTTAATTATATTATATTAATATTATTACTTTACTATCTTACTTTAACCATTATAACATTATATTAATATTATACATATATATATATATATACCCACATTACTTTATCCTATGTGTATACTTATATATTCATCCTATTATTTATTTCATTAATTCAATTTAATAATAATAAGTAATTAATAAAAATAATAATTTTTTTCCTCGAGTTACTACACTTGTTCTCGAGCTTAGTGAGAAAAGTACCTCCACATGACGCGTCAACCATGGACCTATCTCTCTCAGCCAACCCTTCGCAGAAAGTTTGGACTAATTGCCACTTGAGGACCTGGTGATGTGGACATTTACGGAGCAGATCCCTAAAGCGCTCCCAAGTCTCGAATAAGTGTTCCCCATCCATCAGTGAGAAACTTGTGATGGCTCTCTGAAGCTGATTAGTCTTCTCAATTGGAAAGTACTTTTTACGGAATTCATGCTACATGGTGGCCCAGTTGGTCACTGTGTTCGGTTCTAAGGACGTCAGCCAATATTTGGCATTGTCCTTCAGAGAGAACAGGAACAACCTAAGATGGAGAACATCATCACTAAAATTAGGGATGTGGATGGTGGAACAAATTTTCAAGAACTGGTCTAGATGCCGATAAGGATTTTCAGTTGAGTTCCCATGAAAGTTGGACAATATCAAGATGATTGAAGTCTTAATCTCAAAATGTGCCGCCTGGAGATCCGGGAACCGGATGCAAGACGACAATGTGTATGCACTAGGAACAAAGTAGTCCCTAAGAGTCCAAAGGTTTTTCTCTTCCACCACAAGTAGGTGAGGAGCATGGGGTTCTGGGATTTGTTTAGTGGGAACCTGGGGGCTGTTTTCGGCCATTGCTTTCAATTCCGATGACTCAGTCGTCTTTAAGTTGGGGATAGGTTTCCTAAGGAACCTACGGGATTTTTCAATCTCTAGATCTATGAGAATTATCTCGGGTTCCAAAGAACGTGGCCCAAACATACACACTTTTAAGAACAAAGATTCAGACTTCACAAACAGAAAATAAAATAAAAGAAATAGAAATTAATCAAAGAAAGTGAAAATAAAAGGAGAGCAAATCAAAAGAACAAGGCTGTAATAATCTAAAACGAAAGTTGGCTTGTAACCGTAGCCAAGTCCCCGACAACAACACCAAAATTTGGTAGGCTCGCCAAGGCTTGGGTCCTTAACTACCGAAAATAATATTTATTAACCTAACTATCCCAAGTTTAGTAGAAAGTGAATAAGTCAGGTATCGATCAACGGAGACTTGAAACACAGTTATTAGGCTACTTCCAATTTAATTTATTATAGACTTGTTATGAAAAAGAAGTAAAAGATGGTACTTTTCAATGGTTAAAATCTAACTAACTACTTGAAAGCGATGAAATGAAAGCAAGTAAATTTATACTACTAGAAAGCGAGTAAATTTTTATGTTACCCTACTCCTAAAAAGCGATGCTGAGATCTGAATCAAACACTGGACATCATGCCTTTAATTATGCTCCTTTAGACTTTGATAGAAGTACTAACCCAAGCAGGCCAAAGCAGGAGAGGGTCGATCAAGGGCACAGGGCAGCAAGGGTGCACCAACCATCCGGAGCACGGTCAGAAACCAGAGTATACCCTGTCTCAACGATAACGAACACCTTCGTGGTCCCGTAGCTGACTACTTCCCTCTGACGGATACGTAGTAATGCTTATCCTCATCTGCAATCTTTCATCAAATACATAGCAAGTAAATGGAAAAAGTAAATCAAAAGCAGTAAAGGAGAAAGCAGGTAAAAAGATCATCCCTTTTATATTCAAAATATTTGTCATTAACGCTAGAAGGTACAAGAAAGTGATTGTGTAATTTACACGGATAGCACACGAACGCCACCAGTTGTCGCAAGTCGTTGAACACTTCATGCACACATCGAAACAGGAATTGAAAACTATGCTACTCCTAATCTAACTTGGCTCTCAATGACATCTTAAATCTGTCACTAACCTAAGAGAGGCCAAAGAGGAACCTAGAGCTTGTGTTCGTAGCGAATATTTATAGGCTCTAGGGTTTACAAGGTTTGTTTTACAATTTAAAAAGGTTTGCAGAAGATCTCGCGCAACAGATCGTCGTTGTCGACCAAGTCGCGCCTCTATTATTCTTGTGCGCGCCCTAGTCGAGACTCACGGAAAGTCAGGGATTCGAATCTTCAATGTCTTCGAATTCGTCGCGCTTCAGGGTCTTGATGGTCGAGACTTGCAGTATCTCGATCTTCAGGAAATCTCAGTATCTCGACATAGTCGCCCCTGAAGGTCTTTTGGTCGAACACTTCGTCGAGACTCTCGGTACTTCTAACTTTCATTTTTGTCTCAGCATTTCGACGTGGTCACCCCAGCAAGTCACTTGGTCGAGCACTTGGTCAAATCTTGTAGCATTCTGATCTCATTCTGGACCTTAGAGTTTGCAGTAAAAGACTAAATCGCCCCTGTGGTTTGCTGGTCGCGCCACATGGTCGGACATTATCTTCTTATCCATGTATGATCTAAAGCTTTTGGAGCTTGGTTGAACGTCTGGATTCGAGCTTTGAATCCTCCAAATTCTCCTTGGCTTCTTATAATGTCTAACTCCATGGTTTTAATCTGTTTTTCCTGAAAAGACAAACAAACATTGCATAGTTCTGAACAATGATAACTCTGGATAAATATATAATAAAATGAGGATAAGCATAGGTAAATGAGGGTCTAAAATCATATATTTTAGGGACTCATCACTTTCCTATATAATTAATTAATTAATTAATCCTAGTACATAGTCTGACAAGTTGTAGCAGTGCTATAGCATCTGCATCAGCATCCACGCACTTTCATTTTTATTCTGACCAAATGCAGGAGAACCTATCACACATGTACACATGGGATTGCATTTGCAAATTGTAGCCCCCGTGGACATCTTCCATGTATTTTACTATTATTATTATTATTATTATTTTGATAGTCGAGAACTCCAGTCACCATCACATCACATTGAACACCATGGTGCGACACCAAACTCAAGGGGTGAAAGTCGCCCGCCCATTGACACACCCCTGATAATTCACTAGTGTAGTGCTTCAAGAAGGAATTGAACATGTGACCTTGAGATCTTCAAAGTCATAAGTTTGCCTTTACCACTTGAACTAACCCAGCTAGACTTATTATTATTATTATTATTATTATTATTATTATTATTATTATTATATAGAATTCTATAGATTAAAATAGTACATTTTACAAACCCTGGATTAAATGCGCGGTTCTATTTTTACAAGTATCAAAATTGAAACCCATTACAATATGCAACTGTAATATTTTAGGCTTATTTGGAGCTATATATAAACATAAAGACATATTTCTGGCTCTAGGCTCACCCTAATTTTATTATAATTTTCGTAGAGTCACAACTATAGAAAAGGAAAGATGCGTGATTGTCTTACCTCTGTGTATACACACATCATCTTGAGTCTAGACAAGATCCACTCCATATAATCGATGGTACAAAGTACACACTGTAAAACTTTTATTTTAGTTTCATGTACATATGTCTGTGGATTGATTGATAGATTGTTATTTTTATTTATTATTAACGACAAATATTATAATTGACATTAGAGTTTTTTCCTGATTTTTCATGGTTATGTACATGAAAAAGATTTAATTTTAAGTTTTTAAAAATTTAAAGTTCATGGTTTAAGCATGGTGCATAGTTTATACACAATCAAAGTGTATAAAAAAAATTTATAAAAACTTTTACTTACTTTTAAAATTTTTCAAGATTGGTAGTAAAAGGGTAAAAAAAATAAAGAGTTTATTCAAATGTGCAAAATAATTTTTATTTTGATTTATATATTCAACATAACTACAAAAAAAAAAACTTGTTCGTCAATTGTTCAAAAACTATATCTGGTAGTATTTGGGGATGATGAATTTTAGGGTTTGAATTTGGATTTGTGTGAATTAAAAAAAAAAACAGATAATTCACACAAATTAAATTTTAAGATTTGAGTTACAGGCTCATGTACATAAACTAAGAGCTAAAAATATAAAAAATAATAAAAAATATTTTAAAACTTTCCTATATATACAAGTTTGGAAAATTGGAAAAAAGGTAAATTTTTTTTGTAATTATTTGAAAAATAAAAAATAAGAATAAAAATATTTCCACAAGTGAATATTGCCTAAAATTTTTTATTGTTGTTCAATTATTTCATATAACTGTTATGGGAATGAACAATTAGCTAATTCTTTTATATTTTTTTAAAAAAAGTAAATGTAAAAAAAAAATTATTTTCTACGATTGAATGGACCATAAATTTTTCAAGCCCAAACTCACAAATAATGTGGAATTGAGTGAAAACCTCAAAAAAGCCAAGCAATTGGATGAAGAGGATGATGAGGGCTAGATTTCTTTCTTACTCATGTGCATGGCAAGCACGTGAGTAATAATATGAATTTTGGATTAAATCAACGTATTTTTAAATAAAATGTGGGGTTAATAATCATATTTATCAAACCTCAATAGTAAGAGCAACTTGTAACTTTGGTAACCGCAAAGTCACGGATTTGATTCCTCCTTGACGCATCACGTCGGTGAATTATCAAGGATGCGTCAATAGGTGGACGACTTTTACCCCCCTCCTGAGTTTGGTGCCGCACCATAGTGTTCAAAGTGGCGCAATGGTGATTGGAATTCTCGGGTAATAAAAAAAAAATACCTCAATAGCAATTCTTTTATTTATGAAGCTTGAAAAAATGAAGAGAATATTTTAAGATTATTTTCTTGTTTTTTCCCTTCACTTGTTTTGAAAACAAAATTTAGAGATATTTATGTTTTAATTTCATTTTGAATTCACATGACTTCTCTTTCAAAATTCACCAAAAAAATATGCACGCGATAATTTAATCCATAAAAATAAAATTTGGATCTTAAACTATTGCATTAGAAGTACTAACCAAAAGCAAGAATGGAATTTTTGATTATTGTCATGACAGCTAAAAACAGAAAATGTAAATTATATAAAATGAGTAATGTAGGGAAATGCAATATTGTGCACAGCTGTGGATGGAGCCACATAGTCCAAAGTATGGACTATAGCCCCCATATAAGTGACAAAAATTCCTTTTATGCATATGTTAGAAGAATAAACTAGCATATATTTTGGACATTGCACCTACTCAACTTGTTTGCTACATATAGTCTTAGTCTAAATAAATTAAATGTAAGAGATTATTTCAATATTAAAAGAAAAAAAATAAATTTTATAGGAGCGGCAAAACAACAATTTCTCATGAGCGGCTCTAATTGAGCCCTCATTTGATTCAAATCATAAAATAGTAACTCTCTTAATGGATCATCTGGAGTTACTTAGTTTTTTAATATATATATATATATATACAATACTTATTTAAAAATAATCTAAAAAATATTTATTTTTAGATAAGTATTTATTTAAAAAATTACTTTACTAAAAAAAATATTTATTTTCTTAAAAAAATAGTTTGGAAAAGTACTTTTTGAAATAAGTACTTTTTTAAAATGTAAATCAACATTGACATAAGAATTTATAAAAAATATTTTTTTGAAGAGGTCATTATTTTTTAAGACGTTCCAAACTAGGGCTAGAATATGGTTGATTTCAATCTCTCAACTTTTACGCACAAATTGTTGACCATATGAGTCATACCCTGTTTCGATTATAACAAATATTTTGATATTTAATGTCTTTCAAGTTTGTGTGCAGGATATATTAGCAAATCGAATTGATGGCACATGAAGTAAAGCCTGAAGACCTTGAAAGGGTCTGTAATAATCAATGTATTACATGCATGATTAGATAGATAAGCTCAAAAAGACCTAAACTGACCTTAGGTCCCCCATGCATGCATAAAAGAGTACCCTATTAAAATAAATTAATCATTATATGAATAGGGTCAGCATTTTAAAGAGAAAAAGACCGAAAATGCCCAAATTGGCATGTTTGGTCGACCGAACCCTAATGCACAGGGACCTTCAGTCGACTAAACCTCCCTAGGTCAACAAGTTGACCCCTCGGTCGACCGACCAAGAATATATAGGCAACGCCCTAGTCGACCAAACCCCCATGTGGGAAATTCCAACCTCCTAGTCGATCGAACCCTTAAGTTCAAAATATCTCGGTCAACCGAAGTTCGACAAGCTTGGTCAACCAAACTCACTTCGGTCGACCGAAGCGCGGAGGTTTGGAAAATCGCCTTTGGACGGTCGACCATCTTCTTAGTTCAAATTTTTCACGGTCGACCGAACTAAGACACTCGATCAACCGAACCTTAAGTACGATCGACCGATGCTCTCAGGTTGGCGAAATTTACCGAGTTTAAAACACTGTTAAATTTTATTAACCTCACTTAAACTTTTTTTAAAATGACCAATATGTCCAGAATGGTTATAATCTTTAGGAATTCTATATATACCCCCTTATTTGTAAAAATTAGTCACTGATTAGCAATCTTAATTAGCAAAAATCCTATGAAACTCAAAAATTCCTACTCTCATTTTCAAGCATCCTACACTCATTCTAACTCACTTTTATTGCTAAAATCACTTTGTAAGTGTGCTTGAGTGTTCTTCTCATTAGGCTTACACTCTCACTTGTTTGGTATTGATTGAAATTTATTTATCTTGAGACTAAGCCCTAAGTGTTTCTAGGAGACTTTGTTAATAAGTTTTCCTTAGGAATACTTCATTGAGCTTTTGGGTTTTGCATTATCATTGCAATACTCAAGGAGTTCACATTGTATTTTGGCCACGAAAAATATTCTACAAATTATTTTCAAAATATCTCTTGTGCTTATCTTTGAGAAATACATTTTGAGATATTTTCTTGAGTGTTGAAGATCTATGTTGTTATATCTTTTGATTGATATTATCATCTTGATACAAAGATCAAATAAATTTTTTAAACCATTTTTGAATATCTTTTGTGGTTTATTTTGAGAAAAATATTTGTTGAGATACTTGAAGTGTGTTTGTGATCTTTGTTGCTGCATTGTGATTGGGACTATTATTTTGACACAAAGATCCTATCCCTTACACTCTCACGTACTGATTGCAATATTTGCATAAATCTTTGAGAGTAGACACTAAGACTACATTGAGCTTATCTTATCATATCATTTGGTAGTGTATTGATTACATTGGTACATAATTTGCTTAGTTAAAAAGCATATTGGTTGTATGCAAATTTTTATTGTGAAATATGTTGTATTCTAGGCGTGGCCTGAGGGGGTGTCAATCCAGCCCGGAAGGATTGTGTAGGTTGAGGTCAGCCCTATGAATTGACATGTTTGTCTTAGGTGCCGCTCCACCCGTTAAGTGAGCTTATAGTGTAATCCTTGTGTGTGTGTGTGTGTGTGCCAAGGCGGGGACGTAGGTAGTTTGCCGAACCTCGATAACATTTCTGGGTGTCATCTCTATTTACTGCTTTATTGTGCATGCTTGGCTAAATTAATTGTGCAGTTTAATTTTCACTGTATATTTATATTGATTTACTTTATCTGCACTAGATTGACCTTAGGCTTGTGTAATACTGTTGTTAGTGGATTGACCTAGGGGATAAAATTTGAAAATACCAATTCACCTCTCCCCCCTCCCCCCTCTTGGGATTATGGTAAAGCTAACAATTGGTATCAGAGTCACATAACACAGACTTAATATGTATTTTACAAAAGATCTAGGATGGCTCATAGCATTGTAACCCCTTTCCCTGAGGGACCCTCCTCCACACGACCTCTGATTTTCAGTGGTGTTAATTACACCTTCTGGAAACAGAGGAAGTGCATCTACCCTCAAAATATTGATTGGAAGGTGTAGAGAGTGGTCTTTAAGGGAAATTATGTTCCTATGAAAATAGAGGGTGAGACTAGAGTTCCTAAAACTGAGGAAGAATATACTGATGATGACATGAAGGCCCTTAGTATTAATGCTACTGCTATGAATAATTTGTATTACGGTCTTGATGTAAATGAGTTTAATAGAGTAATGGCATGTTCTACTATGAAAGAAATTTGGGATAAGTTAGAAGTCACATATGAAGGTACTAGGCATGTAAAGGATAGTAGGATAAATATGCTGACTAGTGAATATGAGGCATTTAGGATGAATTCTAGTGAGTCTATTCAGAGTATTTACACTAGATTTACACACATTATAAATTTGCTACATGCATTAGGAAATGGATGAGGCAACATGGAGAGAATTGGAAGTAAAGGTTGTTTCTACAATACGCTTGTGTTTGGCCGATGAAGTTCTCTATCATGTGATGGAGGAGGATTCTCCAGCGGCTGTGTGGCGAAAGCTTGAAAGCAGCTATATGTCTAAATCCTTGTCGAACAAACTTTTTCTTAAGCAAAGATTGTATTGGCTTAAGATGGTTGAGGGTTCGGATTTGAACAAACATATCAACATTTTTAATCAAATTGTGAGTGATTTGGCACATGTTGATGTAACATTCGAGGAGGAAGATAAAGCATTGATGCTATTAAATTTCCTTCCTACATCTCAAACTTATGAAAATTTGGTTACAACTCTTACATGGGGCAAAGATAATCTAAATTTGGAAGAAGTGACAAATGCATTGCTTGGTTTTCATCAAAGAATGGTGATTAGCAATGAAGCTTCACATAGTGAAGGACATGTTGTAAAAGGTAATCAAGAACATGGGAGACGTAAGTCCCAAGGAAAATCTCGATTGTAGTCCGGGAAGAAGAAGAAGGACGTGAAATGCTTTAAGTGTGGTGAAATCAGGCACATAAGGCCAGAATGTCCGGAGTTGAAGAAAGGGAATTCTGAAAATCAACAAAATTCATCAAAATCTGCGTGTGTAGTGGAAAGTGATTCAGAATGCAATGATGGAGATATACTATGTATTTCATCGAGTTCGGAGTGCCTCACAGAAGACTCTTGGATTCTAGATATCGGATGCTCTTATCATATGACAGCAAACAAAAAATGGTTTGATATCTACAGGTCAGTCAATACTGGTTATGTTTTGATGGGAAATAATATTTCATACGAAATACTTGGTATTGGAGATGTAAAAATAAAAATGTATGATAGTGTTGTAAGATCTATATATGATGTGATGACCCAAAAATATATATACGATTAAAGCATAATAATAATAATAATAATAATAATAATAATAATAATAATAATAATAATAATAAAAATGATCATTAAGTTAATATCATTACAGAAGTGTTTTCTATAGGATACTTGATTTCATGTTTGATGCCTAAGAAAGAAAGACCTTGTCTTAACAAGTGGTCAGAGACCATTGCGGCTCAGTCGCTACCTGGAGGTTGGCCTGGTCAAAATGGAATTTCATAAGATAAACAGGATAGACACTGTTTGTACACGTAAATAAGTACATATACATAAAATAGTGTTTTGACAAAACATAATTTGTAGAAATACATGGTATAATAATAATAATAATAATAATAATAATAATAATAATAATAATAATAATAGTAATATAGGTATCCTATGTGGGGCCCACAAGACTGTGTGGGCCTAAGAAAGACCTTGTCTTAGCGAGTGCTCAGAAACCATTACCGCTCAGTCACTACCGGTCTGGTCAAAATGGAATTTCATAGGATAAACAGAATAGACACTGTTTGTACATGTAAATAAGTACATATACATAAAATAGTGTTTTGACAAACATAATTTGTACAAATACATGGTATAATAATAATAATAATAATAATAATAATAATAATAATATAGGTATCCTATGTGGGGCCCACATGAGTCTCGATGTCATGTGGGATTCACATAAGTCCTGAAGCTATATAGGGCTCATAAAACCGTGTGAGGACTATTGGAGTTACATATGACCTACTTGGGTCTCGAAATTGTGTGCGGCCCACAAGACCAGGTGGGGCCCACATGAGTTTTCAAAATTTGAATTTAATTCTTTTAAAAAAATAATCCTAAAACATGGCTAAAAAATAATAATAATAATTTTAAAAAAATTAAAAAAATTAAAATAATTAATTAATTAAATGGAAGTAGTGGCAAGCACTCCCACATGACCTTCATCCCTATCACATACTCAACTCATACCTAACTCATCCCTTGCCCGTTCTTTAATTTTAAAAAAATTATAATTTCACCCCTCTCCTCACACTTTTACAAATTCTATTTCTTCCTCAAAATTTTCCTATATATAGGAAGCTCTCAACCTTCATTTTTCACAAAAATTTTCAAAGGAAGAGAATGATTAGTGAGTGAAAGAATTAGTGGTGGAGAGAAGATTTTTGAGTAAGTTTTCACTCACTCACTCTTTCTGATCTCATTTCTTAGAGATATTCATTGTGTTCATAGCACAAAGTAAAAGAAGAGGTAAGTAAATTTGATTATATTATATTTTTATTTAAAATTCATACCCGAGTTTATTTGTAAGTAAATTTCGATTCTGTTTGTTAGTTTCATAAAATTCTTTTGAATTTATTTTTACGCATATTTAATTATACTAGTTTTATCTTTAATATACTTGCATTTATTTTTGAGTTAATAAATATTCTAAACCCCTCGGGTATTTTACATCATTAGTTTCTACTCAAGAAAATATTTTTAACACGAAAATTGTGTAGCATGAATTTATTTATACATTACATATTTCACGAAAATATGAGTAAAGATTACATGAGTTGATTTTTTTTTATGTTGCGTATTTTATGAAAATATGAGTAAAAATGAGATTTTCATGATATTATTTTAATTATACAAATTATATAATAAAAATATTTTTAAAACCCCTTATGGCAAACAAAGTTCAAAGTTACAGATGTTCGGTACTGCAGTTTAAAGTTTAAACGGATCAGAGTGCACCCACACTGTTTATAGAGTGGTTTTATATGGTAGTGGATTTCTCCTGAGTGCACACCTGGGTTGGACCAAAGGTTTAATAGGGAAAATCTCACTTAATGATGATGTACATTGATTTAGTTTGACCAGCCAGCCAGTTAAGTCCAGTTTTCAGACCGCACAACCCAGTCATGAGGGTAAACATGACTTACGATTAACAGACCTAAGGGTGATTTTTACAGTATATGTATATACATATTTAATTACGAGTACAAAGTTATTGATGATTTGAAAGTAAAATATAAGTTTATATGAACATGGTCATTATTGTGCCTAAATGATGATTTAAAAGAAACGTATAAGGAAAAGTATATATATTTATGATTATAAATTTTTACTTTTGTAATTGATGGCAAAAGTTTTTATGCATAAATTTTTAAATTTACATTTATTTTAAAAGCATTTTTAAAGGTATAGTATTAAATATTATTTTACGAAATAAAAATATTTTAAAAGCTCATTTTGGCCACACACTAATAATAATCTTATTTACTTACTGAGCGTCGTCTCACCCCAATCATTATTTTATATTTCAGATCATTTTGAAGAGAGTACCAGAAATTTGGCGTAGCAAGTACATGGGTGGGAATAGAAAGAGCAGAGTAGAATAAAAAAAAATTAGTATAATATAATTTAGAATATGTTTGTGTATTTTAGAATTTTAGAAATTTGCATTTTTAATAATTGAGACACATACTTGTAACAAAGTTAATTAGTGCTCTGGTAATAAAAATAATTTAGATTTATTTGCGTCCGCTGAAAAATTTATATGCAGTAACCCACTTAGGTTTGGGTCCTTACATATGATGTAAGGCATGTGGAGGGTCTAGGAAAGAGTGTTATTTCATTGGGTATTTTAGACTGTAACAAGTATAGTTACGAGTCTGAAAAAGGAGAAATGAAGGTGTGTGAAGGCGATTCAATAGTGATGCAAGGACAAAAGATAAAGGGAAATCTCTATGTATTGCAGGGTGTTACGGTTGTAGGTGGAGATGCAACCGTTGAATCTGAATCAGTTACTTCATGGTATATGCAGTTGAAGTATATGGGTGACTACATATATTCAGATGTTTGGGAACCGATGATGATAGCATCAAAGGAGAGACATATGTATTTTGTGAGTTTATCACGAAGGGTCTTGGTGTACTTCATGCAGTGGTTGTGGTGGAGAACAAGACTGGGAGAGAAATCCTTATGTTAGACATTGGGGACTGAGTACGATGGTTTTGTTCAAGGAGTTTTGTGAGCAAGGCAGGTTATATGCAGAGCTCGCAGGGTACTTCTTGATGAAGTCAGTGAGTATGGTGCGTTTCTCGTATGATCGATCACCAAAAGTATCATTAGATGGGAAAGTTGTAATTGAATTGTGGGCATGTTTTTGCGGTAGATTACTCGGTTCTGAGTGGATGTCCACAGGTGCACTATTCTAATGATGGAAGATCTAGGCTTGATTTTTTTTTCTGGACAGTACCTCTTTCTTTATTTACTAAGAAAGGAGGGTGCAAGTTAGGTGATCCTGTGGCAAACAAAAGGGGTGATCGAGAACATGGTTTTTTGTTGATAAAGTCATGGGGCAGCGTACTCAGGTAAAGGAAAAGAAACAAAAATGCCAGAAAATTGCAGCAGCAGCAATCATGTTATTCAGGTGGAGTTAGTGATTCAAGGCAGAAATGCGGGGAGTTCTAACTCAGGTTAACAATATCACGGATTAAATGGGCTTGTGATGCAGGTGGAGCAACAAACTCAGGGCAGAGATGGCATTGGTTATATTGCATGGAGTTTCAGCTCGGGAGACCCGCAGAATCACAGTAAGCTTATGTGCACTATTAGACCACCACTCAGGTGTGTGAGGTGGTGAGGCTTCCAATATGAAAAAGGGGGATAAGATGCAGTGGAGTGATATGTCTGTTGTGTATGAATGACATGTTATTGGCTGGAAATGCTTTAACTGAAGCTTCAATCAGTTGGAAACTCTATTGGAAGGTTTTGACATGAATGTGTTTGGGTACGACCAAGATGGGTCTTGGTTTGTTGATTCACATAAACAAAGCTGCATGAAGATTGGTATTATTTCATGGTGGCCTTGTGGACGGAACCGTAAGGAGACTTTGTTTGCCGTCTCAAGGGGGTTTTGTGGAGAATCATTATGAAATGTCTACCGCTCAGTACCCAAGGACGGGGTTTTGTGGAGAATCATTGTCAAATGTCCTCCATGATTGTGTAAATGGGGTGTTTCAGCAGGCAACAGAGTGGACCGTCAGTTGTGAGATTTGTTGAAGACTATGCAGGGGGGTTTTGGTAATATAAGGCTTGTAGCAATGTTTGTTTACTGTTGTTGGAAGCCTAGGGTGAAGTCTTTGGGTGATGAATCTACAACTGCATCAGGGTTGATGATAGAAGCTGAAACTGCCATCGGTAAGTTCAAGCAGTATTGCTTGAACTTGGTATTTGTCTCCAAGTGTTAGAAGGGAGACATAACCCAATCGGGTGATTCAAGTTCAAGGTGGAGCAGTTCATTTGTTTTTCAATATTCTTCTAAGGGGGCGTATAATCGCCAAGGTGGAGATTGTTGTTTATGGTGTGACTCTTATACTTGAAGTTTCATAAATAAAGGAAAGAAGAAAAACATGGAGGGGCTACACAACAGACCCTCGTCAACGAGTGCCCTGAGCTCTCAACGAGTAGATACCGAGAGTCAAAATTTCTTAGAATGAAGACTCGTCGACGAGAGTATGGACACGTCGACGAGTAGTCTTCTTCGTATCGTCGACAAATCCTTGTACTCGTCGATGAGTGTCGCCTAGGCCGCAAAGAGAAATTCAAAATTTGAATTTGGTTATGGTAGTTGGGTATTTGGAGGGAAACCTCCGAGAAACTTCTATTTATGTACTTCTGAATGTATTTTGTTAGTAGAGAACTTTGTAAGACTAGTGTATTGTTGTTCTTCACGTTATAGTAAATATTGAGTGTCATTTGCTTTATTCTTGTGTGATAAATTGTTGTTTCTCATCCATATTGGTTGTGTGTTGTTGAAACTTGGTGATTTGTTGCAAGTTTACATCTTCCACTGAGTGTGTGTGTATCCTATACTCAATTAATATCACAACAGAAAGCTAAATGTACCATTAGTGTTGTCTCTAGTGATTCTCATACCAAAGATTTGTTTTATAGCTCCCAAATCCTTCATTACAAACTGATTTGACAACTTCTTCCCATAAAGATAATCCTTGATTTGCATCCTCCAGAATCTAAGTCTATGTCATCAAACTTCTCTATTCCAGACGTCTTTCCTACTTCCTCTGTCATTAGTCTCACTCGAACCTAACCTTAGGCTCTTATACCAGTTGTTGAGAAATTAACACAAAATTCTCAAATCCTGTGAGAAAACAAAATAGAGAAAACACAACCACGCCAAAGAAAAACAATCACACGCACAAGATAATATTTACGTGGTTCGGTAATTTTGTCGACGTTCACGGAGATGCAAGAATTTCACTATAATCAGGAAAAAAAATACAGAGAATGCGGCAGTACAATATTTTTCTCTCGCTCTCTCAAGAAGTGCGATGGTCGATTAACCCTAATCACCATAACAGCGATTTTATATCTTGCACACAACAATGGACTACAAAAAGAACCTAAAAAATTCTCCCAAGGACGTTGCCCCCAGACCATGGTTTTAAATAAAGGTCGCGACCGTTACGTAACGCCATTACGTAAGGATTTTTTGGATTATCGATACCGTTACACACCGAAAAATCAGTGGAAAAAAAAAAACACAGTTGTAACAGACATTACGAACCGCAACCATTACGTAAAGGCCGCTATGGCCGTTACGTAAAGGCCGTTACGGCCATTATGTAACCGCTACATGACTGTTACATCAAAAATTTATTTTAGTTTTTACTTTTTCTCACTTTTTCCCTCTTTCATATATCATTCTCAATATACCTAGTGGCAAGAGGGAGAAAAGATAATAATGAGGATGACAATGATTCAAAATTTCCTATTTCTTTAAATACTAACAATAGATGCATTAATTAACAATCTAAAAATACTAATTTGTTAATAAAATATTTTATTTTGATAATATTAGTAATGTAGATATTTATGTTCTATATTTTTCAACTTCAACCTTCTTTCTTTTCTAACTATTTTATATTTGTATTATTTGTATGTCTTATGTATCTAATATATTAATGGTGTATAATGTATTTTGTTTTATTAATTAATTTAGCACACATAACAATTTATCACAGATAAAAACAATGAGAAGTATCAATACGCGCACACATAATTTTTCTATCAATGGTGGTTTAAAACAAATGCAAACTTGTTGCTCTTACCAAATAACCTAGTTACATGAACTAAAGTATCCAAAATACACTAAAACTTTTTTCTAAGGGGTAAAAATTTAAAACATGCAAGTACACTAATATGCACAAGGTTGTGTGTGCTTCAAAAAAATTCACGGCCATTGCACCCGCCTCCCATTATGTAACATCCGCTATTCCCACTTCCCATTACACTCATTACCGTTACATTACGCTACCCGCTACCGCGATTTAAAACCATGCCCCGGACCCCCACAAGTACGGCTTGGGTCGAGCCTTAGGATAGAAATCTCTCATTAAAAAAAGGTCAGGTCATCATCCAAATCAAATGCAACTAGGCTCCACAAAGCCCAACAGACCAAGTATGGAAAACGGAAAATTTAAAAGCATTCAAATTTTTATTTCAATAGTTAGAACCTCTCCTGCCAAAATGATTTTTTTAAAAACAAAAAAAACAAACAAAAATGGGAGCAATATACAAAATTTAAACCTGTGCCATATACAATTCTTCAACCTGTGGCATATGTGCAGATGGCACCAACCTGCTTGGAGAGAGACTCAAGGATCATCCAACAAGATTTTGAAGAAAAAGGAAGCACTCCTGAATGCAGCATCCCAAAATTATGATGAACTGTGGAGCAAAATCAGCCGAACTGGATGAGGTCTTCGCAAGTTAGAACAAACGTTGGGTAATCCAACCAACAAAACAGGAGCTATCTTTAATCGGAAAGGATGAGGTAGACATGGATGGCCAATCAAGAAAGAAGACTAGGCCCACTCTCTGCAGCTGTCCAGGAATGGTCGTGGCCGTGTTGCATAGCCATTTGCACATCGCGTGCAAAATGGATTCTTGCTTTTGCATAGGGAGCATCTCTTGCTGTACACATGCCAAAAACAAAAGAGTGTGGTTGGAAGGTTATTTACACCATTATGTGGTCATATAAATGTTGACTAAAAGGGGTTAAGGAATTATGTAATTGACTATATATTTAACAGTCACTGCTATGAAATCCAATGGCAGCCGAAAGAAAAGAAAATGACCAAATAATGACTGATATGTTGGATAATCCTTCTATGATGCTTGATATATTCATGCCCATGTTCTGACCCATTATTCAAATGTAAGAACTACTAAGAGTTACAACACTGCCACTCATTGCTGACTAGTTTCATCTTAATGAGCAAATATAATATGAATGTTCTTACCCACAATCCTCAGTGCCCGAAAAATATTCTGCTCTCTTTTCCATAAAACATACTGAACAGATGATAATCAGTAGCAATCCCATGGATGCAGCTAAACCAATGCCTACTTTTGCACCAGCAAAAAGCCATCCGCAAGCAGGAAGCCCAGGTATCCCAAAAAGACCTGCATTATCAGTGAAACTGGATATATCCACAGTTAGTATCTGATAGATAACCTGCAACTGATCCCACTCTTTTCACATTCCAGGATTACTCCTAATCAAGGCAAAGATTTTTTGGGACTAAGAAAGTACTTAAAACTAGCTCTGTGCCAAAGCCTTGCACCAAGGGCATTTGGAACTCTTCCAGACAAGGAGTTGCTGTTCAAATCCCTTCATCAAAACAAATTAGATTGTATCAGAGTCCTATTTTGTGTTGTCTCGTGTCATGAGCTAATCATACGCTCGAAAGGTCTTACAATCTTCGTAATGATGTCAACTGTCCAAGACCTTCAGGTATTGATCCATTGAAAGAATTGTAGGAGAAGTCCCTGCATGCAACCATGTGCTTCAGATATTCAGTCAATACAATTGCTACAAATATCAATTGCCCAGTGTCCTCCCAATCCAGGGGAAAAAATAAAAGGAGCTAGAAGTATGATTGCAGTCCTGGAATATTTGTTCCACACTCATAGTGTTTCAATCATTGAAAACGTGCCTATTGGGATGGTGTCGTGACATCTTTTTCTCTAAAACATCATCACCGCCTCACTGCACCGCAATGCTTCCCCCAATATGAGTTCCTCATCAATCAATTAGCAGACTTTGTTTTACATAATGATATGGATAACAAGGTCAAAAATAATATCACTTGGGAATCCACAGCACACGGGGCCTTTACTTGTCCAAAAGCATGACATCTTTTTTTCTTTTGGGTGGGAAAGCATCTTTGTGAGAGAGCATGGCAACCATTTAAGATGCAAAAGGTAACACCACATTGAAATTTATTCTCCTGGGATTTACCACATGAATTTTATTTCTTAAAAAAAGCAGTACTTGGACGCAGCATGACACTTTTACTATCAGCTGACAGGTTCACAAAGCCCAGATAACTGAAAACTCTTCAATAGAATTAAACAAAATGCAAGTATCGCCTCATTGACTTAAGATAACTAACAGACATACAATAATATGGTGGAGTGCATTTTTTTTTTTTTTTCAATCTGAGAAAGTATAGAGTCCAACTGCTAATGGAAACAAGGAAAACTATGAGACATTTTGACGAACAGGAGACACATAGCTGAAGGTAATATATTATGTCATCTACAATAATAATTTTATTAACTTCATTTTTTTGGGTGTTAGAATAACTTGCTGTTTGTTCTCCGTACGTGAAGAAGGTTTTTAAGAATCTTTTGCAGCTGTACTCTTTTAGAAGTGAAATATTCTATTTTCCAAAATACAATAAGAAATAGAACAAAAGGCACTGACCTGAGGTTTGGCAAACGCATGGAGCTCCCTAAAATTTCAAAAATCTCATGAATCTCCCGTGACAGTTGATTTTTTTTGGACACTTATACCCCCTCCCTAGCCTTGTCTTCTTACAAATATCAAGAGAAGCCCACATCTACTTGCAAAGAGATCCATGCAATTCATGAAACCTCAAGGGAGGTCCATGTCTTTGGCCAAATCTACCTCTTTAGTGCATCCATATTCAAATTTAACTTAACTAGATCACACTGCACAAACTTCATAAATCCCCACAATGTCGCAAGCATATTAAAAAACAGATGTCCAATAGTATGAATCCCAATACTAATCACCAGTGCAAATATGTATTTTTAAGTTAACCCCAGAAAGCCAGCACTGCTTTCCAAATCTAAGCATGTTAGCCTGCAGAGATTTGCAGAGTGGACATTGCCACCAAATGAAATGGTAATCAGGTACAGTTTGGATCTGACAAAAGACCCGAGATCAATTAGTGCTGTGGTTTAGCACTTTTGCTCAGTAGGAAACCTATGGTAGTACAAATTCCCATATCATGTGAATGAAGGAGCAAGGGTTTCATTCGCAGGCTACTGAACACAGTAACTCCCATTGGCTGATATAAAGTAAGGTATTAAACTCAAAAAAATTAAGCAAACTACACAAATACAAAATCTTAAGATTAGCATTCCTTTGTGCGCTTTTAGAGCTATTCATTTTTCAGTGATCCAGTCATGCAGCATTATTGCTGGAAAATAATATCATTTATACCCGCCAAACAGAAAAAATCAACAGCACCTATAAGTAGGTGAAGAGCCTACAGATTTTACTTACAGTTTTTCCAGACTAGTTATGTTTCCAAGAGTGGATGGGATTACCCCATGGATGCTGTTTCTGCTCAAGTTTCTGCAAGTGTAAATGTTGGACAGCTATTATAAATAATAACATAAGATAAGGAGATGCTTTTAGTCATTAAAACAACTCACTAAATGTCTCTGTGTCTGGTTCAAAAATAAGCAAACATGACGGTAATAGATGAAGCAAAGATATAGCTAGGGCAAATTTACTTGGATATTATTTTATGACGTTCAAGGGATGTTGGATTGATAAGGGGTATCATTGGAACACATGCTGAAACAATGTTAGTGCATTTTAATATTTTTAATTTGCAAATATTGCTGAATTTATTTTTGGAAAGGGATATGTATTTATATTTAATTGGGTACTTGGGACATCAACTCATGAATTTCATAAATCCACAATATTAATTGAGTACCTTGAACTTACATATATATTTGTTTATTAAATGCATGTAGAATGGAGGGTCATGTGTGCCCATAAATAGACCCGAAGTCATTGGCACCTTGCATCAATCTCATCATACCATTCTCATCACATCATCCTCTCATTCCAACTCAATTGTTCACAATCTCTAAGTCTAGAGAGTTTGGCAACTGTAGAAAGGTGTTTCTTCGTAGAACTGTGGACTTTTCCATTTGTGCAAAATTGAAGAGTAAGATTCAAATCGGGCTGTTGGATCCTAGGAAATAAAAGTCAGGAGGAGACATGTTGCATCAATTCGTGGGTTAAGCCGAAATCTGCAGAGGGCTTGAATCTCCTTAAAGAGAGCAAGATACCCGCATCTCAGCCTAATTGTGTTTCGTGTTTATAATTTATTTATATTTTTAAAATTTTACTTCATACTAAATTCCCAACAAACAACATAAAAAAAACAAACATAGCCTCAAGCAATATTCCAAATTCTTAACATATGTTCACTTCAATGTTCATATTTTCAAATATGCAACTGAAACTTTATCAAGAACTTGCATGCTTTGCAAACGACGCAGCCAGAATATCTCATTTGGCAAGAAGCCCCTCAAACCTTGATTGTCTAGATCACTGACCGTGAAGAAGCATAATTGAAATTATGAAAAAACACAAATACAAGTTATAAAAAGATATTATACTATTAATATCTTAAACATATAATATG
Source organism: Malania oleifera (assembly GCF_029873635.1). Lineage (NCBI taxonomy): Eukaryota > Viridiplantae > Streptophyta > Magnoliopsida > Santalales > Ximeniaceae > Malania > Malania oleifera. The sequence continues at coordinate 36,787,038 of NC_080429.1, read as the reverse complement.
TTCAGGTTATTTCAGGAAATAAATACAAGTTAGTAAGTAATTAATTTTTTCCTTTTTGCCACATATAAATATAAGCAAAAATTTTAAAATATATATATATAAATGCATACATAAAAATAAAAAAAATAAAAACATGAATCCATAATATGCCAATAAACTTTCCAAATCATTTATTCAATATGAAACAAATGATATCATTCACAAAACTAGGTGGTCATGATTTTGAAGAGTCACAGTTATCAAAGGGGCAGATTTGGTTAGTGTATACTTAATGTGTTTGCAAGAGTAGAGGCATAGAATATTATAAAATTTCACACCAGCTTAAATTATTGCGCAAGGGAACTTTATGAGAATAGGTGACAAGTAATCCAACAATATAACACAATACCAGTGGCATAGAATCTAAAGATAAAATATGAAGCAAGAGATAAGGAAAGTACAATCCCATCAATGAACCATTTACCACTGCTTCCATCAAATTGGCACTTCACACCACTCCAAGGGTGTTGTTGGGAAATACATGGATCACCATTCCACCCAAAACGAAGAGGAAGCTCCAGTGCACTCTTCAATGCCTGCAAAGCCTTAACTAGAAAAAGAAAGAAAATAAATAAGAAAAGTGATCAAATTAGTATAAGTTTGTTAACAATACCAACTTCCAGGGACAAAATTCTTAGATCATAGACCATAAATAGTAAGTAAACAAGAAGCAAATAACAGCATTCACCAACACTGAGATGAAAAAGTTTGAGAGGGGGTCTACAAATTCAACTAGTATCACAAAATGTAGAAAAGAGTGAAATACAAAAAGAAGATCAATGGGGCAGATTGCTAGCAAAAATAAAAAGACAGCCCAGTGCATAAAGCTCCCGCATATGGGGGAAGGGGCAGATTGCTAACAAACTTCCATTATTTTAAGTCTCCATCTAACACTAATCAATCTAGCATGTCATACCAATGAATAAGGCCATCACCAAAGCCATACCGCCCATTTTATCCAAAGAAGAAAAGACCCCAAAGGAACTTTATGAAAAGCAAAGACAGATGGCCAAAGTAGAAACTGATTGAAACTTAAAGCAAGCCAATAATTTCCTACATAAACAGTGAATATGTTTCCTATGATTTTGAAGCATTGAAAAGTTGAGCAAATGTTTGATATAGCTTCTTAACCTCATGGGAGTCTAGCTTACCCAGCCAGATTTTGATTTTATAACCAATATTAGTTCGCTGTTTGCCCTGCACTCCGCTTCTCTGTTGTTTGGGTTTCTCTTCCCGCAGATTCTGCCAACTTATTTCAGTACTCCAGATCCACTTTTTATTGAATATTAGAATATCTTTTTTAATGGATTTGGAACCCAAGTTATACCAAGAACCTTGAGCATTCAATAATTGTACAACAAAGAAAACAAAGTCTTCACATCTCTGTCATAAAGTTGGGTTGGGAGTATGTTGGATAGACAGACTTATGAACAAATGCTCCAGCCTAGAATGCATTATAATGAAGAAATTTCAATACATCAAGTAGCTAACAAGCTGTTTCAGATGCTGGATGTATAAAACAAGTTGCAAGCAGCAAGATGGATAATTATTCCCTAAGAAAACATGGACACTTTTCTTCCATTATTTTTTCCAAACCAAGAGCTACCGATTCTCTCAGAAATAACAAAGGCCTCCCTTGATGCAGTCTCATGAATGAACTTTCCCTGCCAAGAGCCAAATGTATATTTTTTAAAGGATTAATCTTGGCAGAGCAGGTTGGCACCTTTCTGGTAGCTTCAAAGAAGATAATGTCTCTTCTAGAAGAGCCTAGCATTTTAAATTTATCATTGGAGAATTAAAGCTCAGGAAGCAGGAAACTAAATCCTGCTTTTTTATTGCAAGATTCAATTTGATCCCAACTTCGAAATTTTGTTTGGGGATCAGATGCTAACAACTGGCATTCTATACACTATACAGCACGATAAGTTAGTGAATTGAACAACAAATTACAGGTGTATTGACAAATTGCTTCATATAGACTCCAGGAGATATGAAACATAACAAAAATTCAACAAAATTTTAAGTCCATGAAAATAGAATCAACTTCATTTGAACTACTAAAGAATTTCCTCAAATTTGCTTTTGCTTGCAAAAATTGACAGTTCAGGTTACGCTTCTACATCTGTTCAGCAAGATGATGATCATCTATGACGCATATGACTATTTAGGTAAACAATGAATGAAAAACAACCAGATAAGAAAAAAGAACTTAAGAGGGTTTGGGCACTTACAACACTGCCCAAAAGCACCAAGGAGAAAATATATATTTGGGCAAAAGACACTAACCTCCCCCGAGATTTCAAAAATTCCAGAGACCTCCCCTAAGGTTTTAAAATTCCTAGGGATCTCCCCTGAGATTTGTTAAAAAGACACAAACCTCTTCTTATATTTTGCAAAAAGACAAGTTTTTTTTAGAGGAGATCCGTATCTTTTGCAAACCTCAAGGGAAGCTTGTGATTTTTTTGAAACCTCAGGGAAGGTCTGGCATTTTTGAGACCTCGGGGGAGGTCTCTGTCTTTTTACCAAACCTCGGGGAAGGCGAGTGTCTTTTGCCCTATATATTTAATTGAAATTCATGGCTGTAGGAGGAAATGGAGACCCATAAAAACTTATAAATTAAGAAAGATTTGGCAGAAAACTTTTTGGAAATGTTGGCCTAGATCAAGCAGAATGGTGAAAAGAAGATAAACATATAGCTGATTCATCTAGTATGAATCAAAGGCTAAGATCCTGTTGTTGTGCTTGTTGAAAATGAACAAAACCAACCTAACTGCAAAAATGTCATGTAATAGATGACTAAACGCTGTGCATATAAAAATATCATGACAGCAAAGGAAGGGAAAAAAAAAAATCAAGCAACTAATGCCATGCCATTGGCAAGTGGACTTCCAACCTATTAGCTATTTATGAAATATGCGTAACTGGTGCAGATGCATGGACGTACACATATCTACATGAACTCAAGCCAACCAACTGTCAACTCACAACTACTTACCATAATTCCTTTTCACCGCTCAGCTTTACCCAGGTCCCAGGGTCTTCAATTTTGGTTTCAACTAAACTTTTGACACTTCAAAAGTATGCAAATTTCAATGGAAAATTCGATGCAATGCTAATTTCCATTTAATTTTAAAAACTAATGGAGATCAAGAGTAAAGCAAGAAATTATTTTATGGAACTTGAGAAACTACTAATAGACATAAGAATGCAAGATTTATAACTAAAATGTATTACAAATAAAGGGATCAAGTAAAGGTATTTGGTGTCTAAGGTGCAACAACTATAATAAAATAATAATTGTATTTAAGGCATTTAATTAATTTAAACAAAATGAATATCATTTATTACACAACTACAAATAATTTAAGCTCACATGGTCGAATAAAATATTGTAGCTAATGTCTAACTTTAATTTTTCATATTATGTCTGAAGTTCGAAAGATGAATATCCTTCTTGTAATAATCTCTAGTTTCAGTTTTAAAAAATAAAAAATAAATAAAGATGGAGAAATTTCAATTTGAGTCTCAAATGTCAAATTTGAATTTCAAGAAATTTCATTCTATAGTTAAATTTTCAACATATTTCTGGTGATTTGAGGAAATTTGACAGAAATTGTGTAAAACCAAAATTGACTGCCATTTCAATTTAGTGGGTGTTACAATGAAATTTCAACAATTTCATGGAAATTTAAGACCATCGCTTTACCATATCCTCCACTAAATCATTGGCACTTCATTTTCCTCGCCTTGATCAAAGCTGTTTCTCTTGTCTTTCTAAGACATTCAACTTGGAATGAATCACTTCATTGGGTTTCATGAAGTAGTAGTGTACCAAAAGAATACAGTGTTTAGGCAAATGGCCTGCCAAAATATTTTAAGGCTTATAATGATGGGAGCAATGTTTTGTCATGATGACTGCAGGGTTATATCACTGTTCTTTTTAAGAACTGTTGAATTAAGGTTCTGCAACCAAAAAAAAATCACATGGTAAGGTGGTCCTTGTAAATTTTTTGAACTTTACGTTATCAAACCAGTCTCCATGACTTCCAAATTCAATCATTTCAGTCTACATTGGTAACACCTTTAACCTCTTGCAAAGGCATCCATTTCTTATTCTATCCCTCCTAGCCACTCATCCATTTTAACTTAATAGAGCAACACTTGTGATTATCTTCAATCATCTGTTATGGATTTTATCCAAAACATGAGCAACAATCATTGTGGGTATCGTAATCATCAAGTTTCACCATTTATTCATTTCAATAACAAGTATTACAAAGGTTACATTCCATATGTGCAGCTTACTACTCTCTCCATTGTTAGAACTAGAAAAATCCCCTCCAAATATCTATTTAAATCATTATGTTAAAGCTTGATATACATTGTTGGCCCACAACCTAACAACTTAAGTTTTTAGGTAAAGTGGTATTCTAACATTGTATCAGAGCTGGTTACCAGGAGGTCCTAGGTTCTAGTCTTGTTGCGAGCATTTATTATATGGTGTTTAAAAAAATTATTGTGTTCCCTATAATGGGTGTTATTTATCGTGTGTTCCATGTGCTTTTGGACTGCACGTGCGGGGGAGTGTTAAAGCTTGATATACATTATTGGCCCACGACCTAACAGCTTAAGCTTTTAGGTAAAGTGGTAATCTAACACATTATCACAGGTACACAACATGCAGAGTGGGTGGCACCAATTACAACAGTGAAAATCAAAATAATATTATCATAACAAAAAAGGAAAGTGACATATGTACCTTCATCTGGGGAAGTGCTGAACTCTGCTATAATGACCTCAAAGACCTCAATAGCACAGATTAGGGCACTGTTACCCTTCATAGGGTGCAATGATATTGTCAAACTTCTACCATTAATAGCAACAGTTTTGTTCAGTACAAAAGCAGCATAAAGATCCCCACTCATGTGCACAATGTCTACATCTTGAAATGCAATATCACCATTTATTAGGATGTCAAATACCCTTTGCCAACGATCAATCTCTGCAAAATGCAACCAAATTGAACAGTTTCTATTAAGATCCACGGGCAATGTATATGCTATGTCTGGCTGCACATCTGTACTGATAAGTGCAGTCTTATAAAGAGCTTCTGGATAGAAGTTAGGTGAAACTGAAGCCTGTTTGATGCTGTTTCCAGTAGATATATTGCTATCAGAAGTTGGATCGAAAACTCTAAGGGATTCCACAATCTATCCCCACCCCAGTGATCCCCTCTGCAATCTTCATCAAACTTTGGCATCTTAGAACCAGTGCTTAGTCTCTGTACTGTCCTAAGGATTGTACCTTTACCATAATTCTGGCCGAAATAGTATGCTTTATCATCCACTTGAAGAATTTCAATTGAAAAAATTGCTGCGTCTCCATGACCAGTGCTATGGAAGCAAAGAGAGGCAGAACCATCTGTGAGAAACACAAGGGCTTCAACAAATACCTGCTCATCATCACGGTTACTCCAGCCTGATTTCAAAGAATAAACCAGAGTTCCTTCCAAAGAAACATCAAATAAAGGCTCACTGACAAAATTAGATTCTGCAACAAGTCCAAAAAATATCCTTGCTGAATAGTGCCCACTGGGCACTCTATTGATGTCGTAGCAATTTTCAGGACCGGCTGATAGAGGAAAATAACGAACTGTCTTAAGTGGAGGAGTAATGTAACCCGTTAGTAGGTATCCCTCCAACAACAAGTCGGCTATATAAATCATTTTCCGCCAATTTATGCGATCATGGACCATTTCTTTTGATAGATTCAAGGATATTAAATCCTTATTCATTATCTCTTCCCATATTATTTTAGGTCTACCCCTATCCCAACAAATACTTGCTCATCATCACGGTCACTGCAGCCTGATTTCAAAGAATAAACCAGAGTTCCTTCCGTAGAAACATCAAATAAAGGCCCACTGACAAAATTAGATTCTGCAACCAGTCCAAAAAATATCTTCACTGAATAGTGCCCACTGGGCGGACTAGTTGCAGAATCTAATTTTATCAGTGAGCCTTTATTTGATGTTTCTACGGAAGGAACTCTGATTTATTCTTTGAAATCAGGCTGCAGTGACCGTGATGATGAGCAAGTATTTGTTGGGATAGGGGTAGACCTAAAATAAATGTAGCAATTTTCAGGATCGGCTGATAGAGGAAAATAACGAACTGTCTTAAGTGGATGAGTAATGTAACCTGTTAGTAGGTATCCCTCCAACAACAAGTCGGCTATATGAATCCTTTTCCGCCAATTTAAGCGATCATGGACCATTTCTTTTGATAGATTCAAGGATATTAAATCTCTACCCACTATCTCCTCCCAAATTATTTTAGGTATACCTCTACCCCTTCTACTGCCCCCCACAGTAACTAAGTCACTCTTCCTCACAGGTGCACTATGTGGCCTACGTTGCAAGTGTCCATACCATATGAGTCGTCCCTCCCTTATCTTATCTTCTATAGGAGTTACACCTAACTTATCACGAATATGTTCATTCCTTAATTCATCTTTCAATGTTATACCACTCATCCATCCAAGCATTCTCATCTCAGCAACTTTTACTTTTTGGATATTATGTTTCTTCGTTGCCCAACATTCCGATCCATATAGCATAGCTAGTCTTATAGTTGTCCTATAAAACTTCCCTTTCAATTTTAAGGGTATTCTACGATCACAGAGCACACTTGAAGCACTTCTCCATTTTACCCAACCTGCTTTAACTCTATGCATTACATCATCTTCGATTTCTCTTTCAGCTTGCATAGTAGGTATCCCTCCAGTATATGCAAAATCCTTAAACCACAATGTATTCGTTGAAGGAGTATGAACATTTTCATGAGCCCCACAGCTTATGCGCATTGCAAATGGAGCTGCAAGAAGAAAAGATATTTCATTGACATCCAATCAAATATTAAAAGCAAAACAAAAGGCCTTCTTTCGCCTTCAAAACCTCAATTCTAATTTCTAATAATTTTAAATTTTAGAAAATTTTACAATTCTGGCCACCAATCATAGATTTTTTTATATATAATTAAAATAAATAAAAATAATGTAATACAATGGCCCACAGTGTATTAATAGTAGTGTTACATTATGTGCCTACTTGATTTTTTTTATAAGAAAAATGTGCCTACTTGATTTTCTCAAAGCCCAACACCGCAAGAGGAAGGTAACTCCCTAGAAATAGATATAACAGATCCATCCTCTCCGAATTGCTAGAATATATTCCTCTACACACACTCTAAACATTTATTAATGTCAAATTTATTATCATTGGGGAAACAAAAATTCTAAACTAAGCAAATGGGAATTGAGGATTATGAGAAATATGTAGGCAAATATGTGTAATGGTCTCATGACTCTCATTACTTTCTCATTTAATTGTTTAGGGACCGACTCTTTTAAACTAAGAAAAGATTGAATAGATTTTATCACTTGATCTAACAAAATACAAAGGCCTGACTATTCAATTGACGCAATTGCCTAAATTTAGCAATTTAGCAATGAAAAGTTTTTTTTATTAAAAATTAAATATTAATTTAAAACTAATATTAATAAATTTCAAATAAATTTATTTTCTATATTAAAAATTAACGAATGCACAAGTCTCTACTAGTAATATTAAAATGAACATGAGGTACAACAATCATATAAGAGTCTCTACTCTCTAATCATCAAGCAGGGCCGCTTTAGCGAACAAAAATGTTACGCCTTAAAAAAAAATTGTTAGAAAAAGAAGATATATTGAGAGAGAGAGAGAGAGTATAATCAATGCTACCAAAAAATAAATAAATAAAATAATTAAAAAACTAAAACTAAGCAAGAAACCCCTCATTAAGCCATTCCTATCACAATTCACCAAACACTTCAAATTAGCTAATAACCCTGTACTTTCTCCACCTTAGATTTACCGCCATCGAGCAAACTTCATTTCCTCCACATAGACAATTTGAGGCAAAATTATCCAATAAAATCTATGTTGGCCTAAGATGGCTTTCGAATCTCGTTTTGATGATAACAAAGGTTAATTTTACAAGTTGTTTTTTCAAGTGATGACATTTTAGGAAACCTTGTATGACAAAGTTCAAAAGGAACAAAGAAATGGAAGTTCAAGATCACTAGTACCATAAAGCCACACTCCATCTTCAAAGTGATCAAAAGAAAGCTCAAGAGGACCAAAATGTTCAAAGCATATGGAAGCCTAAAGATGACTCAAGCTCAAGTCTAAAAGGATTTAAAGCAAAGATATATATGAAGACTTCAAGCTTAGAGTGTTTCAAGTCTTTAGGATAACTTATGTAAGTACTTCATACTAAATATCACTTTGAAATGCTTTGAAGCTCATTAGGGGTTGTCATGGACTTAAAGACCTTATTTTAAAACCCTCGAAAATGTTCTTTTAAACTAACAAAGGAAGATGGCTAAGTGTTTTTGAAAATAACTTAAAAAAAAAGTGTTTATAACTGTTCAGACGACTGAAGTTTAATCCTCAGGCACCTGAAGAATTTCCTAAACAAATTATGAACAGGCAGTATAGGCCCAGGCGCCTGACCCTGGTATCCTCAGGCGCCTGACCCTATTTCAAGAAGAAAATCACAATGTTCTTAAATTTCAGGCGATCGACCCCGAGACCTCAGGCACCTGAACACTGTTAACAGCTATATTTTTTAAAAGTTTTAAAATTCAAATTCATATTTCTTGTGCCCCAAATTTCGTATAAACTTGGGAAACACTCCAAGTAACTTGGGCAACACGAATTAAACCTTTTTGAGCCTATAAATACATGATTTCTCTAATCAAATCAGCACCAAGCATTGAAAATCTGCTCTCAAGCAATAATTGCTCTCTCTCTCTCTCAAAGCTCTCTTGCTCACACTTTCATACTGAGAATTGCTAGGATATTCTGAGTCTCTAATCAATCTTTTCTGAGTTCAAACTTCTGAATTGCTGATTCTTATCAAGAAAAGAAATCCGATGAATTAATTCTTGAGCTTCAATTCAATTTCTTTTGATATTTGTCTTGAAGTATATTAGTGCTTTCAATTGTACTAACCAACTCTATCTAAGAGCATCTCTTGTACAAAAGAAACTTTTTCTTGTTTCCTTGTTTCTTTGACGGTTCAGGTCATCAGATCGTTGTACCAAGCGTGAGGTATCGCTTAGAGAGGGGGCTCCACCCTAAACGAGGGTTTGTAAACAGTTTGTTCCGCCCACAAAGGAACGGTTTAGTGGAATCCTTAGGTGGTCTTGCCTAAGGCGAGAACATAGGCTGGGGATAAGCCGAGCCTCGTAAAAAATCACGGTCTCACTCTTAACCTTTACTCGTTATATTTCAGCATATATAAATTGTGTTTCAAAGTGCAGGTTGCTGAAAATAGAGATTGAAAAAAACTTTTAATTTAAGAAAGTACGTTGATTAATCATTTGTAGAAATCTTGGTTAAAAGAAGCGCACAAATATTCATTCATACATGGCTTTAAAGTGAATTTTTGCAAACACTGAAATAAGGAAGTGCTGCAGCAATTGGTTAAGTATTGTGTGATTGATTGGTTGTTATTATTAAAGGTATTTGGTTTGTGATTGATATTGAGTGTGGATTGTGGTTGATGTGATTGAGCATATAAAATTAAAAACATCCTTGTGTGTTTGCTAAGTATACAAAAGATTGTGAATTTGTAAAAAGGCTTTTATAAACTCAATTCACCCCCTCCCCCTCTTGGGACTACACCTTAACTTTCAATTGGTATCAGAGTCAAGTTATAGCAAATCTTAAATAAAAGCTATATAAAGGTCTAAATGGCACACCTAGGTGTATCCCCTTTTGCTGAAGGACAATCCTCAACTAGACCGCCTATTTTTTGTGGTTTAAACTATACGTTTTGGAAACAAAGAATGAGAATATATATTCAAACCATGGATTGGAAAGTATGGAAAGTTGTCACACATGGTGACTACATTCCTACTAAATTAGTAGATAGTAAAGAAGTTCCTAAAGAAGAAAGAGACTTGACCAATAATGATTATAAAATGATGCAAGTAATTTCAAGTGCCATGAACGCATTATAATGAGCCTTAGACGTAAATGAGTTTAATAGGATCATGGCATGTAAGTCAGCCAAAGAAATTTGGGATAAGTTAGAGGTAACCTATTAAGGAACTATATATGTTAGAGATAGTAGAATCGACAAGCTCACTAGCGAGTATGAGGCCTTTAAGATGAATCTGGAAGAAACTATCACTAGCATGTATACTAGGTTCACTCACATAATAAATTCCTTAAATGCTTTAGGGAAAAATTATTCAACATATGAAATGATTAGAAAAATCCTTAGAGGACTTCCTCCAATATGGGAACCTAAGGCCACAGCAATCACGAAAGGAAGAAACCTAAAAAATACCTCCCTTTGATGAGTTAATCGGATCCCCTCTCACATATGAGATGGCGATGAACAAAAGAAATTCAAAGAACAATAATAAAAATAAGAAATCAATAGCCCTTAAGGCTAGAAAAGAAAGTTCTAGTGATGAAGATGAAGACAACGAATTAGATGATGAAGAACTAGCCTTTGTCACTAAAAGACTTGGAAAATTTTTCAAGAATAATAGGAAATTCCCTCGGAAGTTTAAAGGATCAAAAACTAACAAAGGAGAAACAAACACAAAGAAAACTAAGTATGAACCACCTACATGATATAACTGCAAGAAGGTTGGACACATTAAACCTAATTGTCCATAGCTGAAGAAAGACAAGAAGAAGAAAAAGAAGGCAATGAAAGCTACATGGTACGATACAAGCTCAAACGAATCGGATCATGAATCAAGTGAACAAGAAGTTGCCAACATGTGCCTTATGGCACACAATGCTGAAGTAAACTCTAACTATAGTTCATCGGAAGAATCTAGTGGAGAGTCTAGTAATGATTCATGTGATAGTATGCCTTCATTACAAAGAAATCCAAGCCGAATTATTCACCTTACATAATAGGTTAATTAAAGTGTCTAAAAGAAACATAGCCTTGAAAGAACAAAATGAAGATCTTAAGAAACAACTAGAAAGTTCTAAAACAGCTGAAAAAGAAAAAGAATCTCATATTGATGATCTAATGAAGGAAATTAACATGTCTCAAGAGTTAGTAAAACTACAAGTAAACGATGAAAGCAAGAAAGACTTAGAAATAAATGAACTTAAAAGTAAAATTGAAGATAAAGATAAGATCATTTATAATTTTACTAGAGGAAAAGAAAATTTTGAAAATATGGTTGGACAACAAATGATGATTAGTAATAAAGAAGGAATTGGTTACAATGGAATTGAAAACAAAAGGAAGAAGAACTTATTTATGGGATACTTTGTAAAAGAAGCAAAATACTATGCAAGTACATCCTCTACAAATATACATGAAAACACTACTTGCTATTAATGTAGGAATAAGGGACACATAAAGTTTAATTGTCCACTTAAAAAGAAGTATGTCAAAATCAAAAATGAATGGAAAGTGAACACTAAAAATAGACATGACTTAAAAAGAATTAAGAAGATTTGTGTTCCAAAAGTAACACCTTAAATCCTTCCTTGTAGGTATGCTTTAGGACCACTCCATCAAAGGAAAAATGGTACTTGGACAGCGGGTGTTCAAGACATATGACTGAGGATAGAACAAAGTTCACCACCCTAATTCAAAAATATGGAGGGTATGCGACCTTCGGTGACAACGCTAAAGGTAAAATCGTCTGAATTGGTAAAGTTGGTAAAAAACCCTCACTTACAATTGATGACGTTTTGTTAGTTGATGGATTAAAGCATAACCTTTTAAGCATAAGTCAACTTAGTGACAAAGGTTTAGACATAATCTTTAAGCAAGAAAAGTGCAAAGTTCAGAATCCAAGAAAACATGAAATTCTATTCAGAGCTTATAGAGTAAATAATGTATATTGCATAAACCTTGAAAACTTAATCTCTCAAGATGTAACATGTTTGGCTACCATTAATGAAGCTAGTTGGCTTTGGCATAGAAAACTAGGACATGCAAGCATGGACCTATTATCAAACTTATCTAGAAAAAACTTAGTCAAAGGTTTTCCGAATACAAAATTAAAAAAAGATAAAATTTGTGATGCTTGCCAACTTGGAAAACAAATTAAGACAAACTTTAAAAAGAAGAAACATATTTCTACTAGTAGACACTTAGAAAATATTCATTTAGATTTATTTGGTCCTACTAGAACTCAAAGCATAAGAGGTAAGCAATATGCCTTTGTCATTGTTGATGACTACTCTAGGTTTACTTGGGTATTATTTTCAGCCTCCAAGGATGAAGCTTGTAACATGCTAATAAATTTATGCAAGAAACTTCAAAATGAAAAAGAATATAATGTTTCAAATATAAGAAGTAATCAAGGAAAAGAATTCAACAACAAAGAAGTCGAAAAATTTTGCAATGAATATGGAATTAATCATAATTTTTCAGCAAATGTTTGGAAAGGTAGAAGGCCTAACATTTCTTATTTTCATATTTTTGGATGCAAATGTTTTGTATTAAATGATAAAGATGATTTAGGTAAATATGATGCAAAAGCTGATAAAGGTATATTCTTAGGGTATGCATTAAAGGGCAAAACTTTTAGAATATACAATAAAAGAATTCTTACAATCTTGGAATCAATTCATGTAACATTTGATGAAGAAAATTCATTCAATAAATCAATAAAAGGTGAAAAAGTTCAAACTACTCAAAAACCAGAAGACTTTGACATAGTAGAAGCAAAAGAAAAAGAAAATGAAGAAAAATCAAATAATGATACTGTTGAAAATACTGAATTACCAAAAGAATGGAAATATGTAAGGAATCATCCGAAATATCAAATAATAGGAGAACCATCACGAAGTATAACTACAAGATCCTCTTTGAAAAATCTATGCAATCACTATACTTTCTTATCTCAAGATGAACCAAAAAATATTGAAGAAGCTCTAAGTGATGACTCATGGATAATAGTCATGCAAGAAGAATTAAATCAATTTGAAAGAAATAAAGTATGAAAATTAGTTCCCAACCATTCAATCATAGGAACTAAGTAGGTATTTAGAAATAAAAAAAGATGAAAATGGAATTGTAGTTAGAAATAAAGCTAAACTTGTAGCTCAAGGATACAACCAAGAAGAAAGAATAGATTATGATGAGACATTTGCTCCCATGGCCAGAATGGAAGCAATAAGAATGCTTTTAGCTTATGCATCTCATAAGGAATTTAAATTGTATCAAATGGATGTAGAAAGTGCATTCTTAAATGGTTCTATAAATGAAGAGGTATATGTAGCACACAGCCACTGGGCTTTAAGGACATACAAAAACTTGATTATGTGTACAAGTTAACTAAGGCATTATATGGTTTGAAACAAGCCCCTAGGGCTTGGTATGAAAGAATTAGTGGATTCTTACTAGAAAAGGGGTTTTCTAGAGGAAAAGTTGATAGTACCTTATTTATCAAAACTAAGAAAGATTGCATGCTCATAATCCAAATTTATGTAGATGATATCATATTTGGTGCAACTAATGATGATTTATGTAAGGAATTTGCCAAATGTATGCAAGAGGAATTTGAAATGAGCATGATGGGAGAATTGAACTACTTCCTAGCAAATCAAACAAGCAAAGAATGGAACTTTTATAAGTCAATCCAAATATATAAAAGATATGCTTAAGAAATTCGACATGGAAAGTAGTAAGCCAATAGGTACCCCCCATGAGTACTTCCATAAGCCTCAATAAAGATGAAAAAGGGAAACTGGTAGATATGAAATATTATAGAGGTATAACAGGAAGTTTGCTGTACCTAACAGCTAGTAGGCTGGATATAATGTTTAGTGTATGCATGCGTACACGATTTCAATCAGCACCTAAAGAATCACATCAAATAGCTGTAAAAAGAATCCTAAGGTATTTGATAGGTACAATTGATTTAGGACTTTGGTATCCTAAGGATACCGGATTCGAAATGATTAGTTATTCGGATGCCAATTATGCAGGCTGTAAGATTGATAGAAAAAGTACAAGTGGGACTTGTCACTTTCTAGGACAATCCTTAGTATCTCGGTTTTCTAAGAAACAAAACTTCGTAGCCTTATCCATAGCTAAAGCTGAGTATGTAACAGCTGGGAGTTGTTGTGCACAAACCTTGTACATGAAACAACAATTACAGGACTATAATCTAGAATATTCCGCCATACCAATTAAGTGTGATAACACAAGTGCAATAAACATCTCTTAAAATTCAATATCACACTCAAGAACTAAAAGCATTGACATAAGACACCACTTTCTAAGAGATCACATTCAAAAAGAAGATATCCTACTTGAATTTATAAATACAAATGACCAATGGGCGGATATCTGCACAAAACCTCTTCCCGGAGAAAGATTTATATCAATTAGAAATGTACTTGGGTTGTTACATAGTAGGGAAGTGATTTAGGAAGATTTCAGGTTGAGTAATAAGAGAATTTTAAAAGTTTAAGGACTTCAGGCGACTGAGCTTGGAAGTTCACGGGCCTAAATAGTGTTTTTTGGAGGCTCAGGCGCCTAAGCCATCAGACCTCAGACGACTGAAGTGCTACTGCCTGCTGAAATTCAATTTCGATAAATCTTCGGGCACCTGAACTCGCGGGTACTAAATATTTTTAAGCGCGAAAACCCTAAATCTTCAGACTCCAGGCTCCTGAACCCTGCTCCATCACTCACCCAAGGCTACTACCCTTGATTTCCCTCAACTCCTCACTCAAAATTCCTCGAATCAAAGCCTCAAAATCCTTCTCCTACACTTTTTCCCACGGATTCTAGGGTTTCTCTTGGCCGATTTCTTCCATCCTCCAAAAATCAAAGATGTCTCGCACCAAGACTACAGCAAATCAAGGATCTTCTTTCGGAAGGGATGATAACAACATCGAAGAATGGCTTGTCACCCCTCAATCGAAGCTTCAATATCGTTCTCATCTCCGTTCCACGAGCCCGATTTTTGGTAAGGTCATCGACACCACCTTCTTTGATTCAGAATTTCCGAAAATCCTACCTATGTTTAGGAATATCGATTGGAAGAATTTTGTAGTTTATCAATCCAAAGGATTGAATCCCAACCTGGTCAACATTTTTTATGCAAACATGATCCATGACGAAAATGTCCTAACCACTGAAGTTAGAGGAAAGAAGATTGTTTTGACTCCACAAATCTTGGCTCCCATTTTGCGTATCACCCCGAGTGAATTTGAATGTCCAGCCTTTGCTCAAACTTGGATTCTAGAGCAAGGCTTCACACCCAAAGAATTTTTGCCAATGATTATGGTAGAAGAACCCGTTTATTTTGGCCATCCACCTATGTATAAACAGCTGAATCTTCAGGCCCAAATACTTCATAAAATCATCACCAACAACATCCTACCAAAGGCTAGTTCATATGATCATCTTTCCTATGTCGATGGCTTTGTGTTATGGTGCTTACTAAAGGGGAAGAAACTTGATCTCTCTAGCCTAATTTTGAAATGGATGTGGGTCAAATTGGAAGCTACTCGTGTAACTCTTCCATATGGTGGTGTATTGAACCTTATCTTTGCTCAACTTAATGTTACTGCACCTACTGAATCGTTCATCAAACGTACAAGATATGACATTTTCACCTCCACAACCCTCAAGCAAATGGGATATGAAAAACATGATCAGGGTTGGTTTTTGAAAGGAGAACAACCTCAAAGGCTAGCAGTTGTACCTCCTCCTCCTCCTCCTCCTCCTCCTCCTCCAGCACAGGACCAAGGACCTCTAGCTGACACTCCCTCTTGGTATATTCCCTTCCATCATCAATTCTCTACTTTCAACAGAGATATGCGATCAGGTCTTCAAACCCTTCATGAGAATGTTTCCTCACTTGATCAGCACCTTACTCGTATCGAGCAGTATAGGGCTAGCTCATCTCGTGGTATTGATCCTATGGAAACTAGTTCTGCCCCTCGGAGTGATGCTTCATTTGATGAAGAATCTGAGGAAGGAAGTGAGGAAGGTGATGAAGAGAAAGCTGAAGGTGATGATGATGATGATGATGCTGATGATAACTGATTTATTTGTCACTTTGTGTTGTATTAAGAACTCTCTATGTATTGGCTTTATCTTATGTTGCTTTGTTTGTTTTTGTTTTTGTTTTTAGTTTGGCTTGTAACTCCATTACTTATGACTTTGTGTAATATGACTATGCTCTTTATGTGCTAAGACTATTTGTGCCTATGCTCCTCATTTCTTTTTGATTGATGTCAAAGGGGGAGAGATATTGAGCAAACATGAGAAAGCAAACATAAGCAAACATGAGAAGAGAGTATCTTAGAGAGCAACCATGAAAAATGAGAACATAGCAAATATGTAAAACACGTACTCTTGACCTAAGATATAGCATGGGGGAGTAAAAGAAAAAATGAACCTGAGAACAAAAGAAGAATAAAACTATACGCATATATGTTGACATGAGCTATAATGCGATATACTTGATTGTGACTTATTTTTTGAACTTACTTATATTTGAAATCATCATTTTTCATATTTGTTAAAAGGCAAGCTTATTGTAAGGGGGAGCCTTATCAAGGTTCTCTCATATTTGCTCCTTATTTGTCATCATCAAAAAGGGGGAGATTGTTGGCCTAACATGGCTTTCGAATCTCGTTTTGATGATAACAAATGAAGGTTAGTTTATCAAAAGTTGTTTTGTTAAGTGATGACATTCAAGAAACCTTGTATGACAAAGTTCAAAATGAATAAAGAAATGAAAGTTCAAGATCACTAGTACCATAAAGCCACACTCCATCTTCAAAGTGATCAAAAGAAAGCTCAAGAGGACCAAAATGTTCAAAGCATATGGAAGTCTAAAGATGACTCAAGCTCAAGTCTAAGAGGATTTAAAGCAAAGATATATATGAAGACTTCAAGCTTGGAGTGTTTTAAGTCTTTAGGATAACTTATGTAAGTAGTTCATACTAAATATCACTTTGAAATGTTTTGAAGCTCATTAGGGGTCGTCATGGACTTAGAGACCTTATTTTAAAACCCTAGAAAATGTTCTTTTAAACTAACAAAGCAAGATGGCCAAGTGTTTTTGAAAATAACCTAAAAAAACAGTGTTTATAACTAGTCAGACGACTGAAGTTTAATCCTCAAGCACCTGAAGAATTTCCTGAACAAATTCTGAACAGGCAGTATAGGCCCAGGCGCCTGACCCTATTTCAAGCAAAAAATCATAGTGTTCTGAAATTTCAGGCGACTGACCGAACCTCAAGCGCCTAAACACTGTTAACAGATATATTTTTAAAAAACTTTAAAATTCAAATTCATATTTCTTGTGCTCCAAATTTCGTATAAACTTGGGAAACGCTCCAAGTAACTTGGGCAACACGAAATAAACCTTTTTGAGCCTATAAATACATGATTTCTCTAATCAAATCAGCACCAAGCATTGAAAATCTGCTCTCAAGCCATAATTGCTCTCTCTCTCAAAGCTCTCTTGCTCACACTTTCATATTGAGAATTGCTGGGATATTATGAGTCTCTAATCAATCTTCTCTGAATTCAAACTTCTGAATTGCTGATTCTTATCAAGAGAAGAAATCTGGTGAATTAATTCTTGAGCTTCAATTCAATTTCTTTTGATATTTGTCTTGAAGTATATTAGTGCTTTCAATTGTACTAACCACCTCTATCTGAGAGCATCTCTTGTACAACAGAAACCTTTTCTTGTTTCCTTGTTTCTTTGACGGTTTAGGTCATTGGATCGTTATACCAAGCGTGGGGTATCACTTGGAAAGGGGGTCCACCCTAAAGGAGGGTTTGTAAACGGTTTGTTCCGCCCACAAAGGAACGGTTTAGTGGAATCCTTAGGTGGTCTTGCCTAAGGCGAGAACATAGGCTGGGGATAAGCTGAGCCTCGTAAAAAATCACCATCTCACTCTTAACCTTTACTCGTTATATTTCAGCATATATAAATTGTGTTTCAAAGTGCAGGTTGCTGAAAATTGAGATTGAGAAAAACTTTTAGTTTGAGAAAGTATGTTGATTAATCGTTTGTGGAAATCTTGGTTAAAAGAAGCGAACAAATATTCATTCATACATGGCTTTAAACTGAGTTTTTGCAAATGCTGAAATAAGGAAGTGCTGCAGCAATTGGTTAAGGATTGTGTGATTGATTGGTTGTTATTATTAAAGGTATTTGGTTTGGGATTGATATTGAGTGTGGATTGTGGTTGATGTGATTGAGCATTTAAAATTAAAAACATCCTTGTGTGTTTGCTAAGTATACAAAAGATTGTGAATTTGTAAAAAGGCTTTCTTAAACCCAATTCAACCCCCCCCCCCCCACCTTGGGACGACACCTTAACTTTCAATCTAAGCTTGAAGGTCCTCCCTAAAAATCTCTTAAACTAGGGTGTGCAGTATTCCATCACTATTTTCTCTTTAACTAAAGCATCATCCTCAAAAATACTAATTCCACCCAAACCTTTTAATGGCACATATGACAAAGTCCCCAAGGCTATCAAAAGAATGGTCGGAAGAATAACATTGCTCATCCTGAATTTCATCCAAAAGTAAACCCATGTACATTCAAATCACTAGTCCTGCACTATCATCATCTGAGACAACCCCCCACCAACTCGCTACGCCACTATACTTAAAACACCTCCTCTATCTCTCTTAAGACTTTTTTTTTTCTCACCAAAAGAATCTTGATTTTCATCTAGATGTTTCCTCATTTCAAAACCCACTTGCACTTCTTTACGGTGAACATGAACCTTTTGACGACTCAGATTTCTGAATTTACTTCCTGTATTTCCCTCCAAACCAGCAATAGAACCCCGAATATCATCCTCACAAGATTTATCATTCTTAAGGAAACTCCCTTATTTCATCACTGATAACTAATAATCCTCTCCTCTACAGGAGAATAATCTCCCTCTAGAATACTAGTTGAATTTTTAGAATTAAACCTTTCTAACTCCACCTCTTAATTTCTTCTGATATTGGAGCAACTCCTTTTCTCCTCTTGACCACCTTGGATCTGATTTGAAGACGGTCAAAGCACTATGACATTATCATCTTGCTACTGTTCCAAAGGTTGATGAAGCCCCTCCACCTCACAATTTTTTAAAGAATGAATATGCGCCTTTGATTCAAATTGGGCGCCAGACAGTCAACCAGGGTATTTAGGCCAGCAAGGGAAGACATTCGGGCCTGCCCAATAAGTTGGTAGATTTACCCGACTCAACCCACCCAACCTTCATCCTCCCTTCTTCCACAAAGGATAGCCGCCTCTGAAACCAAGTCCTCAAGCAGAATCTTTACCCCTAGCAGCTTTGATTGATTGTTGATCACTTTATGCAACAAAAGCTGAAGGACTCCCTTTTGCATCTTTCCCCCACAGGCACAGCGGCCACAGCCTCCAACACACCCTTCAAATGATCTCCAACAGCATCAATTCTTCCTAA
The DNA here is from genome assembly GCF_029873635.1 of Malania oleifera. Lineage (NCBI taxonomy): Eukaryota > Viridiplantae > Streptophyta > Magnoliopsida > Santalales > Ximeniaceae > Malania > Malania oleifera. Next base: position 36,767,489 of record NC_080429.1, on the reverse strand, counting down.
ACCACATGACTTCAGGAGGGATTCTCAACCAATCTTTTTGCTACCTTCACCATCAATGCATGGAAGAAAAGATCTCAAGATAGAACTAGATTCTTCCTCAAATTGAAGACGTCCCTCGCCTTTGGACCCCTTCCGGAACAAACATAGAAAACCTCTTGCCCCTCACCCATGCCCTAATTCCAATAACTTTCCTATCCTCATTGCACAAATCGCCATCCAGAAGTTCTTGAAACCTGCCTGAAAGCTTCAAAAACCCTTACTATTGTCCAATAAGTGGCAAAAAAAGCCATGTGAAAAGCAGGGTCCGCGACTAATGAAAGTCTCACCCACTGATTGTGTTGCCAATTTTTCTCAAGAACAAACAAAGCAATAACCTCCCCCACTTTATCTAATCTCAGATCGAAGGATTTCCCTTCAATTTAGACTAAACAAAAATTCAACCATTAAGAACTAATGGCACCATATTGAAAAATGAGAGTGAGATAAGAGCCAAAGAAAGCTTCACAAAAGAGAGAGAGAACTCACTGCAATGAGTTCTTTTAAAATTATTATAGAAAACTCAAATGTGCTAATGTTAGGAAATTTCAACTCAAATTCCTCGCATGGCTTTAATATGTTTATAATCACATTATTAGGAAACTTTGTTTTTAGGGAATTCCTTGGAGCACCAAAGAGTTATCAAGAAAGTTTCTAATGTACTTTTACAACATTGACTTTGGATGATCTATAAATACATGGGTGAGCCTTTATTCAAAAGTATGTGAGAGAGGCACCTGAGCACCTATGATAAGTTTAGAGGCAGTTTTGGGCTTTGGGTTACACCTTTTGTGGAATTGACACTTTAGATAGACGAAGTGATACTAGTACACCATATGTGAGGTGTTTGTTCTCTTGTTTTGTTTAAGGTGTTACTCCCTCTATAATGTATTGTCTATCACTCCATCCACATTATAGTGAATTGTTGAAAATTCCACTTATGAGTTTGTCTCACATTGGAAAAATATGGTGAAGGATGGATGTTTATATACATGGTTGGGCCCAAGACCCAATAGGCTTAAGTTTTGCTTCAAATTGGTGCTCATCCATGTATATCAAGCCCACCCATGGATTCTCTAATTTCCTTACAAGTGATATCAAAGTCGACAGTGCATAACTCTAGACAAATGACATCATAAAGTTGAAGTGTGAAACTAATTTTCCTAGCGTGCTAAGAGGACCAAGTGTGTGGCCAAGGCCAATAAGGACCATTTAGGCCAGCTAGATGGATCCAAATAGGATCAAGATGTGGGAGGTAGGATTGGTTTGGAAGCATATGGAATGCATCTGAGGCACGTAAGGTGCAAGGGTAAGGCCCACTATAGCAACTGTTGGAGAATTGGGCTTACCCCCACGAGCGAGACGGTTTCCATTCAAGGGGGAGTGGTTGAAACTAACAAGTGCAGGGGAGAATATTGAAAATTCCACTCACATTGGAAAAATATGGTGAAGGATGGGTGCTCATATACATGATTGGGCCCAAGACACAATAGACTTAAACTTTTGGGTCAAGTTGGTGCATCCATATATATCAAGCCCACCCATGGACTCCCCAATTTCCTTAGATAAATCGTAAACTAGAGGAGCAACAAGTGCATTGGCATTGTGAACTTTAGGTAGGGGTTGGTCCTACTATTCAACGAATAGTAGTAAGCGACCTGCAGTAGACTTCCAAGTGTGGACATGAACCAAAATGCGGTTGAAAAGAGAAGGTGGATCCTAATGACCTTGAAACGACAAAAACCAAAATGCATGACGGAATGGAGAAGCATGTGGTGAATAGTGAAGCCCCTCAAAACATCCCACATCAAGAGTAGGATGGAGTGTGACATGTTCATAAGGTTCTATTGAACATATGTATAGTTTTAGTCCCACATCGGAATGTTAGGATAACCTCACTCTCTTGTATAGCTATATATATACATCTCAAAGTTGTAAGCAAGATACACCAAGTGATATTCACTTTCTCTTATATAGCTCTCTCTCTTTTACTTTCTATTTGAACTACTGATGGTAACTCAAGCTTAAGCTTTTAGCTTGATTGTTGCACTTAAGAGGTCATTTAGACTATTCAATCCAAGTTGGAACATGACAATATCTCCTTTGTCTATGGGCATATAATGCTATTTGGGTGAATCTTGTTGATTCTTTTTGCGCTCTCTATGATTAGCCTCTTGTTTCATTGCTTTCCCCTTCCATGCTTCTGCCATGCATATGAAATGGTATCAAATCCAAGTTACCCAACAATATGTAGTTGGAAAAGCAACGCAATTTTGTTGATGTGGATAAATCAGCAAGACATTTGGCTAATACAAGATTTAACAGCTTAGTGGAATTTCATCCAAGGGGGAGATTAGCTCAGAAATTTTGTCTCAAGTGCCTTGTCTAGCTTCATTATGTTTATAGGCTTGCATTAGGAAACTATATGCTTGAGAATTACTCAGCTACAAGGAGTTGTCATTCAAAAAGTTTCTTATTAGTGTCCTTATCCTATTCCACAAGGATCTTAGATGCTCTATAAATATATGAGAGATCCATTAGTTAAAGCCTTAAGAGGTATAGGAAGAGAAGCAGATATTGAGTTATAGTAAAGTTGAGGGGGAGCTCCTTGTTACACCTTTTGAGGGTGTAAGACTAAGGGATAGGTCAAGTAGGTCTAGTACATTGTGTAAGGTGTTCATTCTTGTGCTTTCAGTTTAAGTTATTACTCCTGTTTTCTTTTTGTGAATATCTCTATTGTTGGTGACTTAGAACTATTTGAATAAACCACATCAATTCTCGTCATAATCTTTATCATTTATCCTCTTGTTTGATTGCCCTGCATTTCCATGCTATTTTCATACATATATAACAGCCAATAAACAAATACCAAGCAAAAAGATGGTTGACTTTGTCAGCAAATTTGTTTTTGGGTAAAATAAATGATGCAATTTGTTTTCCTTGCTATGTGGAGGATGGCCCACATAATATGGATGAGGTAGAATAGGTCTTGGAGCCTTATCCTGATTGGAGTACATGATGGGAAAGGACTCCAATTGAAATAAGCCTCATCCTAATTTGATCCATCATGGGAAAAGACTTGACTAGTATAAGAGACTTGACTAGTATAAGGGACTTGACTAGTATAAGCATTATCCTAATTCGATTAGTAAAGGATTCTAATTGAGGTCTGATGATAACTCTATAAAAGGCTAGGTGCCCCTTCATCTCTAGTATGCAATTTCCAAAGAGGGGAAAGAGAGAGAGAAAGAAGAAAAGATTGACTAAACTCATGAACTTCATTTAGAGCGAAGTAGGAAGGATGTATTGGGGGTACAAGGAGGAAATGGGGACAGCAGCTTAAAGTGCAGTGCACTTTCTATGGAGATAAGAATTGTACCTGCCACCATGGAACAAACTGAATCCACCCTCATGACTAGATCGAAGTTCGATCCACCACTTTGGGGAAAGAGATGAGATGGCCAAGTGTTATAAAACAGGGGGTCTTCCGTTCGCCAATCATATGTATCAGCTTGGCTTCATCCCATATCAAGAAGTCCATCGAAGCCTTTCCACAAATTGAGATTTGATCATAGAAGGATTGAATTGTATATGAGGAATAAAGGGATACAAAAAAAGTAATAAGAGGGGCACAAAGACCAATCAACCATATCAGATGTATTCTTGAATTCCTTTGTTCCAAATAGAGGAGGACAGGTTATTCACATTTCATTTGATGGTCAAAGGCAAACTGAGAGCTATGCAGTGAAAATTTTATAGATCCCCGAGAGGAAAAATAGAGATGTCTACTATGTTACCCCCCATTATACGTAGTACGAATATCCTTTATTTCTTTCTTTGTTAGGTCAAAAAGAACCGTGGGTTCTTTGGTTGCTTATTCCACTTTTTTCAGTGGGAGGAGTTTCATAAGTAGTAGCAGCAGGTGGGCTTAGGCTCAGTTAAGTCCATTAATCTATAATTGAATAGTATCATCGGCCTATAGAATAGTCTAGTAGTTAGTTTGTATAGTCTACGGTAGGGGTGTACAAAAATTACCAAAAAACCAAAAATCGCACTGAAACCGGACCAAAATCACAAGCGGTTCGGTCTTTTGGTATTCGGTTTCGGTTTGGGATTTCCAAAAATTTTTGTTTCAGTTATGATTTCAGTTTTCTGGACCTAACCAAACCGAAAAACCAATTTAATTATTAATTTTATATATTAATCAATAATTACATATATGTGTTAACATATGATTGGTCCACAGTCCCAAGTATAATAGGGTGCGACACACTGGAATATAAACCCATATAAATTTTGGAAAAAACCAGTTTGTCTTCTCACTTCTCACTTCTCATTCTCAAATATCAATTACAATTAGGGATTTAGCCATTTAGGGTTTCTTCACCATTGCCTCTGCCTCCCCACCCGCTGTGGCGCCACCCTTCCGCAAGCCCCCAAGTCCCAGCCTTGCAACCCTCGCTGGCATAGTAGGCTAGCAGCCTCAACCGCCTCCTCTCCAACTCCACCAAGTAACCGACACACCATCATGAATGCCTCCTTGGCTACACTGAGGACTGGAGGTCGTTGACGAGGTTGGCTTCTTCAAATCTGTTGGCGCATCCACCAAGGAAGCTGCCGCTGATCTCCTCAGCACTCTAACTGTTTGCCTTCTCCTATTGATCTACAAACGCTACACTCGGCTCGATGATGCGAGCCAGCTCCATGGGACTTTGCTAGTTTGATTCGTGGATTTGGGTTTGAAATTTGAATGGTTCACTCAGAGGTTTCTTGTGTTCTCTTGGTTTTGTTGGCGTTATCAGGTTAGTTTGAATGTGAAAATGGATCTGTTTGATTGTTTGGTTGCTGAGAAAACATGGGAGAACAAAATAATCATAGAACATTGAAAAAGTCAATTAAAAACCAAAAAAACCGTAACCGAACTGCCCAATGTTTGGTTCTATAAAGAAATAGCAGGTTTGGTTCGGTTCAGTTTTGGTTTCCCTCAATTAAAAACCGCAGTTTTAGTGAACTGATTTCACCCCTAGTGTATGCCTTGGCAAGCACCTGACAACACAGCAAGAAGCTTCTATTCTTACCATTTCAATAACAAAAATGGAAAATTAAAAATAAAATAAAAAAATAATAATATCAACACATCAGGGAAAAAGCAATTGATCTCGATCAATAAACCTGCCAAAAACCTGAACCAAGTTGTAATGATTCTCTGGCTAGAGAGAATGTGCCCTTTGAAAAAAAAAAAAGGGATTTTCAACACATCAGGGAAAAAGCGATTGATCTCGATCAATAAACATGCCAAAAACCCAAACAAAGTCATAACAATTCTCTGGATAAAGAGAACCTGTCATTTATACAGGGCAAGTGGGAGTTTATGGGAATGATTTAAATTTTGATGAACCAACTCTATAGTTCCTAACAAAGAAAAAATAATGAGGACCATACTCTGAACCATAGACATATTGAATGGATTCAAGGCATGAAGTAGCAGTTGAAATTGGAAATTGACCTAACTTATCGCTTTCGGAACAAGCTAGTCAATCAAGGCTACGAGCTATTGATCACTTGTCATATTTACTTATTGATTATTCCACTTCTTCTTGATTTGAATAAAGGAAAAATTATCTTGAACTATTGTATCTTAACCATCAACTCCATACCACCCTTCCCCAAGAGCTTGGGCAGACACCAATTCATTCAAAATCCAATTCATGCCTCCTTTCCGAACCAGTAACTTGGTCGGTTCCAGTCCAATCCGGTCGGACCAACCGGTCCGTTCCGGCTCAGTTACTATGGTTTAGGATAGTAACATGGTCGTGGTATAGGGATCCTAAGATCCTATATTCTCTCATATTTTTAAAATATTTACAAAAATACTTTTGATATAGCCTTGTTTTTTTGCCTTGGATAACTTATGCATGAAATGGACAACTTAGAAAGTGATTTCGTTTATTTTATATTAACAAAATTATTACTCAAAATTTTATTTTTCAGTTCATTGGTGAGTATTAAGTGGTGTGAACTTTAAATATTAAGAATGAAGATTAAAAAAACAATATGTCGATGCATTTAGCAATATTATTGATAATGATAGTGATGATTTTATTGATGGCCTTGATTAAGCCACTGATGATGATTTTAGTGATACCAATGAGACAAATGATGGCTCGGATGCTGACATTAAGATAGAAACTAGCTTGATAGATAGCTTTTGTTTGCTAAATTTTTTTCTTTAAAGAAAAATGGATATTCATGTTGTATGGTTGTTTATTAACAGACTTGTGTTAAAAAAAATCATGTTCTTGTTTTTTATAATGACTGTTTCATTTTCATTCTAAGTCGCTTTGATTAAGTTAGGAATGCAACAACTTGAAAACTTCATTTTTTCTTCTTTGTGTAAATTTACATTTAAAAAATTTCATTTTGAATAGGTCAAAATTTAAGTAAGTTTTTTGCCATGAAAAACTCAGCACCTTCAAAGAAAATCCTTGGCATGACCATCTCCTATAATAGAACAGCCAAGAAGTTGTCATTATTACAGAAAAAAGTACATTGAGAAAGTCCTTAAAAGATTCAACATGGAAGCAGTTAGGTCTCCTTTTGCTAATCAAATCAAGTAGAGTTTCAAGTAGTGTCCTTCAATAGAGAAAGAAAAGGAAGGGATGAGATCCATTATCCATATGCTTATAATGGTTTGAACAAGGCTAGACATAGCTTACGATGTTTGTGCTTTTCGCAAATTCTCTCCAAATTGGTAAAAGCATTGGATGTTGTCCCACATATCTCCAAGATACCTCCACATTATGTGTTTGCTTTGGGAGCGGAAAACATGTATGGTTGATTATACAAATGTAATTTGGATAGGGTTGTTGATACTAAAAAGTCCACGTAATGATACTTAATCAATTTCACAAGGGAGCTTGGCAGTTGAAGTAACAAAAAAAAAGGTGTTGCTCTTTCTACTATAAAAGCATAGTTCATCTATTGCAAAAAGTTATTATGGATGAAAAGATTTTTGCAAAAGCTCAAGTTCAAGCAAAAGAGGCATGTGTTGCATTGTGAGACTCACTAACTCAAAATTTCAGGAAGAATCATACAAACATTTCATTCTTAATTGAAATACATTGATGTGAAACAACATTAAATTAAAAAGTATTTGATTCTAATTTATTAAGAACTAAAAAGATTCATTATGATGTCAATGGTTAAACATAATGACAAAATCTATATCAAAAGAGAAACATGAAACTTGCAGCAAGATTGTCGGTATGGCAACCTCCTACCACAAAGTAAGAAGGGAGAGATTTTGAGGTTCCCACTTATGTGAGATGGCGTAGCAGTTTTTTCCTAATTGGAGTCCATGGTGGGAAAGGACTCCATTTGGGATAAGAGGATAAGCCCTATTTATTAGATCCATAACGGGAAGGATTCTAATAGACATTTAACACGAACACTATTAAAGGTTAGGATCGTTATATTTTCCTGTATGGATTTTCGATAGAGGAGATAGAGAGAGAGAAAAAAGTTGCTGAAAATTTTGGGTTGAAGGGGTTTGGGCGTCCAACTTGTTCTTGACAATTGGATGGCAATTTCTCATTTGATCAAGCTGAAATTTTGACAGCGTGTTCGTGAATCGTCCTTCTCCATTTTAAGCAGTGTGTTTGTCATTTGGACCACTCTAGAACTGGCAGACTTTGTTATTGGGTGAGGCCTCTCCATACTGTATTCTAGTTTGATGATTCCACCTTGTTGACCATGCCTGATGTGCTGGGTGCCAAGAATTTGTTGGTCTTGTGCTACTGTCTTTCGGCCAAGTGGCAAACAACTCCATACCACGCCCAGCACAACTAATATTTTTAACGCGCAGGATTTGATGTGAATGCTTAAGCATCTCTTATTCACCTAATTAACAAATAAGTTTCCTAAGAGCTTGGTCCAATGGCACCCCAAAAAAAAATAAAAAATAAAAATAAAAAAAACCTATCAAAAAATATTAAAAGAAACCATCAACTACAACCAGATAAATCCACAACAAGCACAGAAATGCTCCAGATGCTTCGCAATTAAAAAATATTTTTCGTCAATTGTTCGTTTCATTCCAAAGAAGGTACAGCAAAATAAAAGCAGACGAAGAAAAAAAACAGACTGATTCACTTCTTTCTTACATTTGTTATTGTTCTCTGTTTCCAAAAAGGAGAAGAGCAAATGAAAGCGACTGGCTATGAGGATCATCGATATACTCACTCGGTCAGAAATGGGCACTTAACTATCATTTTTAGGTAGTAAAATTATTACCAGCAGAAATCGAACAAAATTCGATTAAATTCACTTCAAAAACCCTAGTTCAGGAATTCCAGCAACGGCTGATCAATCTTCACATGAATTTGAAGCGCACAAAGAAGGAGAAAGCAACGAGAGCTTACCAGGCCGAGGAGCAGAAGGAGGAAGAGCTGAGAAGAATGCGAGAAACGGTAAGAGCAGATATCCGAACATCGTAGCTCCTACATTCCTGCTCTAGGTTTTGCTCTGCTAATGCCTCCTTCTCACATTCTCCCTGCGGTCTTTTTCCGGCTTTTTAGAGAGAGAAAAAAGAAACCAGGGCCAGATATAGAGACAGAAAGCCGCTAGAGGCGAGGAAAGAGAGAGAGAGAAGTGTCCTGACATGGACGCAGCCACAGAGTGGAATTTTTTTTTTTCAATTTAATAGTTGGAGTTTTGTCCGGTTTTATTATTATTTTATAATAAAATATAAAATAATACTACGCTGGGATATTTTTACCACGCGTCAAAACCTGATTGTCCAAGCCATTTAAATCTCGTACGACAAAACTGCGAGATTTACCACGCATCAAAACCTGATTTTCTTATCATTTAAATCTCACAACTTGATCCTACGAGATTTGTCACACGTCAAACCACGATTGTCCTGGCCATTTAAATCTCGCAACTTAATCTTGTGAGATTTTCTGTATCAAATTATTTTCAATGCATTGAAAGATTAAAAAATAAATTAATATTTATATAACTTTTTAAAAAATTAATATAAAAAATAACAAAAATAAATTAATATTTCTATAATTATAAATATTTTTCATAATTATCTTCTTCCATATGTAAAGTAAGAGCCAAACATCTAAAATATTTTTTTTTATAAAAGACGTTTTCCAACTTTTCTATATTTTGAATAATTTGAAAATAATGTGACATTTTTGTAAATATTTGAAAATTTAAAAACAAAAAATAAAATTATTTTCACAAATGAATAGTCATACTTATTTTTTTAAAACTATAGTTCAGTTATTTTAAATAAAAAATGAGCTACACTTTGTCACGTTATAGAATATTTGTCACACTAACAAAGAAAAAGTGAATATATATCCAATTCTATTAACTATTTTAAAATTTTAAAAAAATTATTGCATTTTCATTTACTACATTTTTAAATTTATTTACTTACTGGACATTTTTCTTTGCAAATTCTATGTTTACCATTTAATTTGTTTTTAATACTATTCTAAAAAAAATAGAAGTGAATGTTTGATTTTAAGGTTTTTCTCGATTTATATTTTTTAATTAGAGTATAATTGCATGTATGATAGGAGGATTAAAATAGTGGCAATAATTTTTTAAGATAATTTGCATCATGAAAGCTATTCCTTTGATAATGAATAGATAATTTGCAAGAATTTGGGTTGTAAAATGCAAAATAAACAATTAAATAAATTATAAAATAGAACATTATTAAAGGCTAAAAGACACATGCATTGCGTTTATATCACTATTAAAAATAGGTGATAACATTTTTGTTTCATTCGAGACTGTCATGCACAACTTTCATTCACATATACATGTTAGAGAAAATGAATAAACATTCTCAATTATACATAAATAATACAACGATGCTATACAATTGAAATGAAAATAATCAATACTATACAAATGAAATAAACATAATGTTATACTACTCAGTGCTGCAGTGAGGTTGTCTCCGGGGTCGTGGTGGCTAGCGTCTGCTTTTGCTCTCTCCATGCTGGTCATCTGCATCAGGTATCTTGTTTCATCGTCGTCCTGTCTGTGGATCATCTTTGCCAAGAGGTACTACGTAATCATCATCCATGCCAAGCACCCGGGAAGAGAACTGATATGATGTCTCTAGACGAGAACGAGGTGGTATAATGGGTGCATCGACCTCCTCCCCACAGAAAATGTCGTCCAATAAAAATGACATCAATGGAATGGCAGCAGAGTCAGATGGGCGTTAACCTATCTATTGGACTGTCCTGCAATATCATCTTCTGACAAAGGCGCATACGATGCTGACGGATCGAACACGTACTTTGCTTGTACAACCGGTGGCTAGGAGATGGGACTCAATGAACTGCACTTAAATATAAGTAAAATGTAAGTGAACTAAACGTATCTGGTAGAAAAAGATTATGATGTGCTACACTTTAATCGTACTATACCTCATGCTCCCGGTGCATATCCAACTTGAACCTATACCAGGACAATGTATGTTCCACAACCGACAACACCCTCAAGTCATCCCTCCATCTGTACAAAATAAAACGTAAATTTTCGAATGTAACGACTAGTAAGAACTACAAATTAGCATTCGTAATACTTATAGCAAGAATGTTATATTAAATGATGTTGGTACTAACTAGTATGCGAGTGGGAGTGGGTCAACCGGACAACCGTCCCGGCCCCTCTCATTATGCAGGAAACCTCGACACGTAGGAGCTAAGGACGAAAATCTTAATTTAAATTCATTATTTCTTTCATTTATACTTGTAATTTCATATTAAGTAACCTATGCTAGTTACTTATTTTGCAGTATATATATGTTTTTTAAATCCCAAGAATATTCAAGATACTAAAGAGTAATTTTTTGTAATATTTTAGTGATAATTTATTATTAGACTTAAGTTTTCATTAATCATAATAATGAAAGGACAAAAGAATAATTTTATTAATAAATTTTATCTTTTTAAAATTTGACTACCTATTGACCAACGAACTAAAAAAAAAATCAATGATTGAAGTGTCATACTTGAAAATCTTAGGTGTTTCAAATTTTACCAATGAAAAACTATATAACGAAAATTTAATAAATTAATCTTATTAATTTTGCACAACAAGCAAATAATGAGTTTTGAATACTACCTAAATTTTTGCACATTAGAATATAATTAAATTGTGGGGGCATGATAAGAATATTATAAAAATTACAATAAGTTTAGGAAGACCAATTTTTTCTCCATCCCATTATGATGTATCAAACAAATCATTCGGAATAATAATAAGAGAATCATATATATTTGATTAAACAAAACATATATTTATTCTAGATACACATGCATGTAAATATTATCCATATATCAAACAAATCATAAGAGAATTTATATAATCAATTCTACATACACATGCATGTAACTATTATTTGATTAATCATTTCTCGACTTCAAAACTACACATATATATTTTATCTGAAAAAATACAAGACTTTTAACAATAATTCATTTTAAATTAAAATCCAATCAATAATAAAACTATTTTCTAATACCAAATTTAAAGCACTACATTACAACATACTTGTCAATTAAATTACACATAACACATATAACAAATAATAAATGAAAGGAACTAAAATACTAACAGAAAAATCCTAACCTCAAATTTGGGCGTTTCCAAACGATGTCTTCAATCAGCAAATTGAAGGTGCTACGTAGTAATTTTTGAGTCATACTAATGATTTTGTCAATCAAACTAACAAATTTTTCAATCAAAAATATGAACTTGAATTTCAAAACAAATGAGCGGGTTTCATTGAACTTACCCCATCTCCCCCTATTATATCCTCCCCCTCAACGTTCACGAGCAATGGTTGGTGAGCAACGGTCACCTGCAAATCGGGCGGCCTCTTCACTCTGCCCTCTGCTCCGCAGTCTTCTCCACTCTGCTACCCTCTGTTTGCGAAGAAAATTGAAGGAGAAAGGGTTGTTGAAGGGCCGAAGCAAATCTCGCAGCCATGCGTCACACACCAAGCAACAGTTCCATTTCCCAGGCTAATCTCGCAGCTTGGTCCTACGAGATTTGTCTTGACACGTGTCGACACCTGATTTGCCTAACCCTACAAATCTCGCAGGACCAAGCTGCGAGATTACGTAAGCATTAAATTGGGAAAGTTTTTCCCAAACAGAGCATTATTTTATATTTTATTATAAAATAATAACAAAACGGGAAAAAAAAACTCTTAATAGTTTACCCGTGAAGCGGCTGCAGCTGTATGTATGTGAGGTCCTTTGCTCTTAATGGACCTCCGATCCTCCCAATTACCAAGTATTATGATCCTGGTCGTACATCAAATCAGTAGCTGTTCAAAAGATCGAACGGTAAGAAACGCAGCTAGGAGAACACGTGTATAAGAAGCGCGGGTGCACCGCTAAACTACGACCTAACATCGCATACAGTTCGTTGTGGGCCCCATAATTACTACTGAGAAAATTGTTGATTCCACTTACACTTTTTGTAATGACCCGAAAAATTTTAACTATTAAAATAATAAGGAAGATAATAAATAGAATAGGGAAAAAATAAAAGAAAGGGGAAAAGAAATTTTAAAAGAATCAAACAGGAACTCGTCGACGACGTTGATCTTCTCATCGACGAGCAATCTTCTGGGTTTCGTTGACGAGTATATGCGTCTCGTCGACAAGGAATTACTAAGAGTAGGGAAAATTCGGGTTTCTAAATGCCTTTTTTTTTACCTCGGCGATGAATGTCCTTCTCGGCTTCGTCGATGAGTCCGCGTGTCTCGTCGACGAGGGTTTGGTTATAAATAGGTCTTGGCACTTATTTCCCCGAAATTCTCTCTTTTTTCTCATTTTCTCTCTTTGGGTGTCGGTTTCTCTACCTATTTTCTTCGAATTCGGCCCGGATTTAGCCTGATTCGATAATCGAAAGCTACCACGAAACTCCTGGGAAGATTCTTTGCAACATAGGCGGAGCAGATTTTCGGTTTGGAGTACTTGGGAACCATTCCAAAACCAGGGTAAGTAGGGTATTTTTAAGTTCCATTAATAATATGGAGTATAAATGGCCTATGGAATGATAAAATAGCATTTTATTAAAGTTTGGGTTGATAAACTCGGGTTTTTTAATTAGGGTCCGGGTGAGTGTCACAGGCAACGTATTGGGGTTTCCATAGGCGTAATCTAGGAAAACCTGGTAAGGGGAATTAATTATAGTAGGGTTTTTATTAAAGTTTAAATCGGTTAATTTGGGAATATAAAATATATATGACCCTTTATACGGACCCAGATTGCTACCACACATACAGAATACCTGTACCTGATAAACATACATAAACAACATGTCCTAAACAGGGACATACAGGTGTATCTCATACATAACTGTAATTCAAATGTTGCAGAAAAACATAAACATCCATAGGGATCTTATTAGACATACACCAGAGTTCTAACTGTATCTTTAATACATAGGATCCATACTTAAAACATAAACTATATTACATCCCCAAAAGAAACTAATTAGGCTAACAACCTAGTACTAGTACAAAAACTTACTCCTATCAATCAGATTCTAAGCTTTTTAGTCTCACTAGAAGACTAGGATCAATGCCCTGAAGGACCTGAAACAAAGGTTGTAAGATTGGGGTGAGACACTTCTCAGTAAAGTGGAAGATATTACAACAACACGTGATTACATGAGTTTATTCCAGTTAAAACAGTTGCACAATTCCATATGAAACAGTTGCACAATTCCACATTCATATTACTGCACCATAGGAGATATACAAATATAATTCAGCATCATTACAAGCAAGAGTTCCCGAGGTTAGGGTAGGGTACATGCCCATATACTGTACGATCCCTCACACGATACTCAACCCTGTAACCTTACCCATTTTAGTTTTTAAATCATGTATATGAATATTTAAAACAACGACCAACTTTGAAATGTCATAATATGCCTATTTACCCCATGGCACGAGTTGTGCACTGATAACTCTGACATGCCATGTTCGTGCAGGCACTGCCAAGCATCTATTATATAGTCCGAATGCCCCACCTGGTTCATTTTTTCACAAGTGGTTCCAATACTCCTGCAAACCGACTATCTTTGTACCCACACTGATTCACATGTGTGGTTGCACTGTACTTTACTAGCAACGGAACCGCACCTTTAGAAACTAGAGTATCTTTCAACTCCTTTAGTAAAAAGCTATGGTACCGTTTATCATATATACAATTTACAATGAAAACATAATAATCTGTGCATTTCCAGTATTTTCACAATCTCATTAATGAACTAAATAAGCATTCTTTCTTTCTTTCAAACTGAGGTATCAACCGGCACACGTACTCTCGGTTGACCCCTTTTCACATATAAAGCTCGGTATTTAACCGGCACCTGTTTTCCACAGCTTTAGATAGTATAATGGAACCTTAGTTCCTATAGTTCATAACTGTATATATCAATGCATTATGATAGCTTTGGTGTATTCCCAAGAGGGGGGGTGAATTGGAATTTAAAATTTTTTCCTAGGTTTCACCCAAATAGCAACACTAGATACACAACCTAGGGTTGTCTACCCAAGTGCGCAGATAAGTATAATATGCAGAATTTAAATCATGCGCATCATTTACACAATAACATACACGTGTGGTAAATATAAAGTACATAAATATAAACAGACACACGATATGTTATCGGGGTTCGGCCAACTGTGCCTACATCCCCGCCTCTAGCTCGTAAGCCCGAGGATTCCACTAATTGCTCACTTAACGGGTGGAGCGGCACCTAATACAGCCAGGTCAATTAGTACAGGGCTTACCTCAACCTTTACAAATTCGCCTTGCGGGGTGGAGAAGGCCCTAGGTTAAATTCACAGGGCTGACCCCAACCTGATCCTTCCGGGCTAGATCAAACCCCCTCAGGTCATGCCTAGAAATACAACAGTATTTTTCTCAATAAGACTAGTACAATGATTATGCTTTCATGTAAAGCAGATATGTACCCAATACGCACAATATATTCAATCAACCACACATCAACAATATAGGAAATGTATGCTTAGTGATGTGTATTTTTGTGCAAGCTACACTCAACTAGATATGATCGCTAATATACTCAAGAGTGTTTTAATCAAGCTATTTCTTTGAAACAAGTCATAACAAATCTCAATAATGAATCGCAGTTTCAAAATGCTCCAACAAACTTTAAATCAACTAAAAAATGTTTTCTTCAATGAAATATGCTCAAGAGTTGTTTGATAGAATAATATAGCTTGTTATAAAAATTTTGCACACAAAAGAATAAGCCCAAATGAGTATTGCAATGATAATGCAAACTCACTTAGCTATATGATTTTTCCCAACCAAAGATTTATCAAATGAAATCGGGGGAAAAATCAAGCTAAACCCTCAATATGAAAATCAAAAGCACAAGAGCAAGTGAGGGTTTTTAGCAAGATGGAATAATCAATAAAACACTCACACAACTATATTTCTCAAAAGAATGGATATATTATGAGTGTATAGGCTTGGAATGAACAAATAGGGTTTTGGAAATTTGAGAGATTTTTTTTGTCTAATCCTATTTGCTAATCATCTCTAATATAAGCAAATGAACCCCTATATATAGAGAGAGAGGGTAAATTATGACCGTTGGGGGGACACACAAGGTATTCTTAAATTTTTTTAAAAAGGTTTAGCAAAATTAACCCTATTTACTTAATTTTAATCCCGGTAGAAAATAATTTTACTCGCGACATTCGGGTGGCTGAACCAAGGTTCGGTCGCCCGAATAGACTCATCTTGAAAAGCCCATTTTAAACAATTCGGTCGCCCGTGTGTAGGTTCGGTAGCCCCAACAAAAGTCAATAGCATTTACCGTGCAGTTCGGGTGCACAGTGCAAAGTTTGGTTAACCGAACTTGCCAATTCGGTCGCTCGAGCCCAATTTGAACGTGTCGTTTGGCCACCCGAGTAGTTGAAAAGTGTCATGACACAGGTTCGAGTGCCCGAGGATGATACGCTCAAAACGAGTTCGGGTGCCCGAACACAAAGTCAACATGTTGACTTGTTCGGTCGCCCGAACCCTCTCAACATTTTTCATTCAATTCATTTTAGTCTTGATTTGATTCCCTTTATATGTTGGGGACTTTCTTATGTGCAATTCCTGGGACCTAGGGTCTTTTCTAAGACCTTTTAAAGTATGCCAAAAAAAACTGGCGTCGGTCGACAAAACCCTAAGGTCTCTACAGTCTTTGAGCTTTAGTTCCTACATACATGCCATGCATTAATTATTATAGACCGTTCCTATATTACTATTACATACCCATATAATATAAATTACATCAAGAAATAACCTTCTGGGTCTTCATGCTTTGCTTTCATGTGCCATTACTTGATCTGTTACAATGAACCTACACATACACTTGAAAGCCATCAAATATCTGAGTATTTTTCATTATCAAAACCGGGTATGACCTATAAGCTTAACACATTATTAGTCCATTTAACAACATATATCATGTTCGTTTCGTCAAAAACTGCTTTAAGGAGTAATCGGTTCAAAAAGTTATTTAAATGAAAAATGAGGGTTCAAGCATCTCCTACTAGTAGTTTAAAGCAACTAGGTAAGTTTTTAAAACGTTTGGAGATCATATGCAAAAATATCTAATTTTACCAAAACCGTAAAAATAATTAAACCGACACTTTTACCTGGTAGAATTTTGCAAACGAACAGTCATAACGTACATAATAGTATAGACTACAGTTTTACCGGTTTAATTTTCAAAATAAACTGATGTAAACAAATCCCCATACCTTAAACCTGAAACCGAAACACGAATGAATCGATCCAAAACAATGACTCGGGGTCCCCAAAACCTAAAAATCAAAGAACAATACTTCAATATAATTTCCTATACTACCGATCTACCGAACCGAAGCCGAATTCAGACCCTTACCTCGATTTTAAAGAAAATCCCAAAATTCCACAAATGAAGATCCATTCCACAATAAACATAGAGATTCTCCTTTTGATTCACGTGATAATGATGGATTCCAGCAACGGACGATGCGAAATCCTAGAGAGAGAGAGGGTTGGTTCGAGTTCTAGAGAGAGAGAGAGAGAGAGAGAGAATGAGAATAAAACCTAACTTAACCTTTAAGTAATCAAAATAAATATCTCCTCCAAGATATTTATATATAAACATCTCAAAATATCTTCTTTTAAAATATCTTCTCCAAAATATCTCCTCCAAAATATCTCTTTATTTACTTATTTATTAATATTTATTTATTTATTTATTTATTTTGGGTTGGGTTACTATGTATATATATATATATATTTAGGTATGATGTATTTGAACAATTGATCATTTGGAAAAAAATATTGACCTTTGGTATAATATATATATATATATATATATATATATATGGAAAAGAAATTATATGGTAGGAATACAACTTTCATAATTTTAATTGGTTGTTGTGAGTACTGAATGGTGAAATATACTGTTGGATTGTGATCATTGGATTGGTTATGGATATTGGCATGTTGTGAATACTGACAGGTGATAAATTCTGATTTATTGTAAATACTGCTGTTAAGATTGTTGCGTGACAAATATTGTGATGTGTGTTTATGGGTTATTTTGTGTGGTTATTCGAGTGTATCACAATATAACGTTGGCAGACTTGAGGAGTTCGTATATTGTCATTATATATTAGGGTAGAGCATTGTAGGTCTGAGGAGCTTGTTCTACTGATATACTACGGGTAGGTCATGGGGATTGGTACTAGCGGTTAGTGGTGGCTGTGTGGACCATGCGTTGATGTTTGTCTTGTGTGGACCAGTCGTGTGTGGACCATGTGTTGATATTGGTCATGTGAAGACCATGTGTTGATATTTGTCCTGTGTAGACCATGCGTTGATGTTTGTCCTGTGTGGACCCATCCTGTGTGGACCATGTGTTGATGTTAATCCTGTGTGGACCGTGTGTTTTGTATGAATGAGAGTCCTGTGTGGACAATGTGTTTATGTGGAATGTGATCCGATAAGAAGAATGATATAATAATTTAATTATATGTATATATATGCCAAGGTAAAACATTCTGCCAAAAGCTTGCTGAGAAAGGCAAGTGCCCTGGTATTTTCGGTTTGATGCTAGAGCAGAGGGAAACTACTTGTATGAGCGGGTAATCCTCCCTATTCTTGGAGATTTTGTCTATATACATAGCTTTAGAGCTTACTGAGTAAGGTGAGTGCTGTGATATTGGTATTAGAGTAGAGGGAAGCTACTTGTATGGGCGGGTAATCTTCCCTATTCTCGGGTATTATTATCAAAAATAATTATGAATGTGAGTATGAAATCAGAAGCCAGTATTTATGCATATTAGATGTGAGTATAAAATCAGAGATCAATGTTGATATTAATGATGTTTTTTTAGCCGCGGTTGATGGTAAATGGCAAATAAATGTATATTTTGTAATATTTAAACACTCTGCCACACATACTGCTATCTTTGTTCTTCCTTATTGAGGTTAAAACGAGGTTAATTTTTATTAACCCTAATTAAACTTTTCAAAAAATACTGAATAGGTCCTGAATGGTTATAATTTTTGGGGTGTCTATATATACCCCTTCATTTGGTTTAATTAGCACCGAATTAGCAAACATCATTAGCCAAATATCTTTTCAAATTTCTTGAGCCCTATTTTCACATTCAAGATTACATACTCCACTCATTCTCATTCCTTTGCAAAATCTACTTTGGTGAGAGTATTTTGAGATAATCTACGCTGCCATTACAAGCTTACACTCTCATTTGTGTTGATTGATTTTGTGATTTTATTGAGAGTAAGCCAAAAGTTTTCCTCTGTGATTTAATCCATAAATTTATTTCGTGGGGAAACTTTCATAAGCGTGTGAGTCTTTCCATTCTTGTTGCAAGACTCAAGAGCATGTCCTTTGTTGTGAAGAAAATATTTTTGACAAGCTAATTTTCTAAATATCTCTTGAGCTTATCTTTGAAAAATATTAATGGGATTTTTGCTTCGGTATTTCAGATTTTTGATATTAAGCATTGTGAATGATATTGTTATTTTGAATCAAAGATCCCTACACATACACTCTCACACTTTGACTGCTATACTTGCATTATTTTTTATAGTAGACATTTAAACTACATTGAGCTTATCATATCCTATCATACTGTAGTGTGTTTGATAGTACTGGTGCAAATCTGCTTGATTGAGAAGCATAATATTTGTACACAAATTGTATTGTGATTCTGTTGTATTTCAAGCATGGCCTGAGGGGGTGTTAATCCAACCCGGAAGGATTGGTTGTAAGGGTTGAGGTCAGCCCTGCTTTAATTTGACCTGGTTGTATTAGGTGCCGCTCCACACATTAAGTGAGCCGTAGTGGAATCCTTGTGCTTGTGAGCCAAGGCAGGGACGTAGGCAGTATTGGCGGAACCCTGATAACATATTTTGTGTCGACTCTCTGTTTAATTTTCGCACTTTCAATTCCGCACATGTATGTTGTACTTGAATTGCTGTGAATGTTTTAATTGCTTTAAATATTTGCAGACATACTTGCTTGGGGAATTGAGTCTATTTTAGAAAGACCCTAGGTTGTGTAATACTATTGCTGGATTAGTTGAACCTAGGGGAGAAATTTTTTAAATCTCCAATTCATCCCCCTCTTGGGATTGCACCAAAGTTAACAATTGATATCAGAGCCTTGTTACTTAGACTTAAACGTTATTTTGTAAAAGATCATGATGGCTCGTGTTGGTGCATCTCCATCTTGTGAGGGTAGGTTCTCTGCAAACCCTCTAATGTTCTCTGGTGAAAATTTTGCCGATTGGAAACTTAGAATAATTATTTTTATCAAATCCTTAAATTGGAGAACTTGGAGAGTTATTACTCAAGGGAATATTATGCCTACGAAAACCGTCAACAACGTTGAAATTCCGAAATCAGAATTTGAGCTGAATGAGAATGATCTGAATTTAATGCAAGTAAATTTTGATGCCATGAACATTCTATTTTATACTTTAGATACTAATATCTTTCATGAAGTAAGGGCATGTAAAATTGCTAAAGAAATATGGGAGGAACTCGAAAAGAGGTATGCGGAAACTAAGTTAGAAAAGGCTATCACTCCCAGTGATTCAAGCTCAAAGGATCATGGTGGAGAAAATCAGTGCTTTATAGCTTTAACCGATGAAGAGGTAAATTCGTCTCCTTCCATTTCATTAAATGATTCATGCAATGATTGTGTTAAATCTGATGATACTTCTACTAGTGAATATTGTAGTGAATTTGATGATGATAGTATGCCTACTTATGAGGAATTGCAAGTTGAATACATTAGAACTCATAAGTCTCTCGTTAAAGTTAACAAAAGATATACTACCTTGAAAAACAAGAATGAGTCTTTATTGAAAAATCTAGAATCTAAAATTCTTGTTGTAAAAGAAAATGATTCGAAAATCATAAAATTGGATAACAAGAATGCAATGCTGAAAAAAGAGCTAAAAGATTTGAGATCCCAAATTTCCAGTGACAATAAAAAGGATCTTCTTATTTCAGAACTTGAGTGTAAAGCAAACACACTGACCAACGAATTTGTAAAATTACAGAATGTTTGCAAAGAATTAAAGAATTTTAAAATTCAAGATCTTGAAAGAAAATTAGAAGACCAGGCTAAGATCATCTACACTTTTACTAGAGGCAAAAACAACTTCGATAAGTTGTTAGGTTCACAAAAGACGACCTTAGATAAAGAAGGTATAGGTTATAATGGAATTGAAAACAAAAAAAGAAAAAACCTATACATGGGGTACTTTGTAAGAGAATCTAAACATTATGCTAGTACCTCCTCCGGTCCATATTGTAACGACCTTATTTTTTTTATGCAATTTTATTTTATATATACCATAAAATTATACTACTCTGATACCCTAAATAAAATCTATAACGACATCCCGATCCAAGTGGGGACACGGAAGCCTGAACAACCATAAAATTTCATGTGCAGCGGTAAACAAAAAGGCATATATCCATATTTACAATACCAGAGTTTTAGTATTCCCAAAATATACATACAACATGAACGTTCCCAAAAATATTCCATCTAATCTCCTAGGGACCATTCAAAAAATGTATCTTTCCCAAAAATACTCACCCTATAGACAGGGCAGTACTATAGTCCCCCTACCTTCGAGCCTGATCTGCTCATCTATTTGGTTTACTTGAAGAGTGATAAATTACTAAGATAAGACAACTCACTAAGACGAAATATGTTATTACCAGTATGTGGCAGATGAGTTTGCATAACTGTAATATCTGATTTAAAAGTATTGTATGCTATAAAAACCAGAGTCTAAGAAACATATATAAATAAAACACAGTATAACTCACACCTATGTTGTTTAACATAAACTGTTTTCTTGAATATTCTAATCAAAATACTTTTAGTATCTATAGGTATGACTGCCATTTATGTAAATCTAGATATATAATAATATCTGAGAAAACTTCCCTCGATGGATAACTAAAAGTCATGAATTAACCTTTCAAGACAGGGTTGTGCGGTCCGTAGGCGAAACTTAACACTAGTTGGCCGACCAAGATAAGTCAACTGAACACTGATAGTCAGATCAGCCACATCAACCCTAACTGACGGGGAGCCTGTCCACAAC
Organism: Malania oleifera; assembly: GCF_029873635.1. Classification (NCBI taxonomy): domain Eukaryota; kingdom Viridiplantae; phylum Streptophyta; class Magnoliopsida; order Santalales; family Ximeniaceae; genus Malania; species Malania oleifera. Next base: position 36,745,708 of record NC_080429.1, on the reverse strand, counting down.
AAAGGTACGATCGATTGCTGAAAATTCACATACTATCTAAGATATGTTTTTGCACTCTGAACTGAAATAGCAACGGTACCGTGCTCTGAAAACTGATCTAGTCCATCAGGGCCTGATACAATATATATATAAGATATGTGGTTGAACTTTGAACTGAAATAGCAACGGTACCGTGCTTTGAAAACCGATCTAGTCCATCAGGGTCTGATACTATATATATATAACTGATATATCTATATTACTGATTAACCATGATTATGTTTAACTGAAATAACTATAACGCTGTAGTAAACTGATATGAGTAAACTAATATATCAGAATGTTATGGTTATGTAATATGAATGTCATGGTTTACTAAAATTGAATTTCATATTTCTGTATAAGCTGTAAAAATCATAATCTGTATGAATCATAACTCTGGCTAATAATGCATATCGTGCTTTCTATATAAACTGTAAAATCATGGTACTGAGAAAACTGAATATTTTAACTATGTAAAATTACATAAATTCTGATAACATGATAGCAGTATAAATTATGTACTATACTAATAATTTCTCATGCCACACAATTAATTAAACAAAACACATGTATTGAAATCTGTAGGACTGCATAATTTACTTACTCTCAAAACACCCATAATCATATATCATATTTTACTCGTAAGTATTTCTAAATCAGTTGGCATAGCATATTTCCCTTACCTATCTAACTGGGAGGCTTGCCTCCAATTCAACCCGTACGCCCTCGGCATACCAACCTCAAAATCCTGCAATTACATATATACAAATTCCCAGTAAAACACTGAATTTCCCAAAAAATCATGACACTCATATTTCCTAAACCTGCCCACTCGTAATTTCCTAAACTATAGTTTACCTGGGCTCTTAGAAAAATATCCGTTGGGGTCCTCAACCCATGCCTGTAGGGTCCCAAAAACACCCTAACCCTGAAATCATATCACCCTAATTTTACTCATACAACACAAAATCTGGAAATACCTAAATAATCTACTTACCCTGATTTTGGGATGGTGCCCAAGTTGCCCTAATCAACAATTTGTTTCAGTAGACTTGCATAGAATCTCCTCAGGATCAACGTGGCGGCTTTTGATCATTGAAACGGGGAAAAACATGGCGAAAATTATAGAGAGAAGGAGGGAGAACCGAACTGGAGAGAGAAAGTTGGGAGATTTTGATTTTTCCTCGCTGAAATGTTATTTTCGGCTATTTATAGACCTCTGGCCACGTGGTCTCATCGATGAGACACGTGTACTCGTCGATGAGCCATAGAAGGTAGTTCGTCGATGACGGTGAGGAGCTCGTCGATGAGACACATGTCCTCATCGATGTGCCCAAGAAGGCTGTTCGTCGACGAGACCTTATTGAGCCCCCTTGAAAAAGCGAAAGAAGAAAGAAAAAAAAAATCCTTTTCTCTCTCCTTTCTTTATTATTTAATTTCTATAATTATCCGGGTTACTACATTTTCCCCTCCTTATAAAATTTTGTCCTCAAAATTTGCTATCTACATTAAACACCATCCTTTGAGGAAAAAATAGGCTACTTATTTTATTAATTACCCTCACTTATGGCAGAGGAATACCATGGTTACATATACGGTTCTGGGAGATTACAAATATACTCAAAAAAGAAAATTTCTCCCAAAACCAAAACACTATCTTATCCTATAATCTAGAATACAACCATACATTTCTGTACCGAATAAAACAAAAATGACTTTATCTAAATAATAATGATTAATATTGTACCTCACTAAACAGGTGTGGGTATTTCTGTCTGATTCCCTCCTCAAGTTCCCACGAAACTTCCTCTATAGCATGATTCCTCCATAGGACTTTTACTAAATGAATTTTCTTTGTGCGTAATTCCTGTTCCTTTCTGTCTAAGATATGCACTGGTGTCTCCTGATATGCCAGTGAATCTCTGAGCTCTATTTCTGTATAATTGATCATGTGGGAAGGGTTTGGGACGTATTTACTTAGCATAAAAACATGAAATACATCATGTATTCTAGATAGGGCTGGTGATAGAGCTAGCCTATAGGCAACTGACCCCACCCTCTCAAGTATTTCGAATGGGCCAATGTACCTAGGGCTTAACTTACCCTTCTTCCAAAACCTCATAACTCCTTTCAGTGGAGCTACCTTCAAAAATACCCGATCTTCCCCGTCAAACTCTAACTCCCGGCAGTGAGTATCAGCTTAAATTTTCTGCCGACTTTGAGCTACACTAATTCTGTCTTTAATAAGCCGGACTTTATCGTACGCTTGCTGCACCAATTCTGGTCCCAAAACTCACCTTTCTCCCACGTCTTCCCAATATAATGAAGAACGACACCTCCTACTATATAGAGCCTTATAAGGTGCCATACCGATACTAGTCTGTTAGCTGTTATTATAGGCAAACTCAACCAGTGGCATATATTGGGTCCAACTACCCTCGAAATCCAGCACACAAGTTCGCAACATATCCTCAAGTATCTGAATCGTCCTCTCTGTCTGTCCATCTATCTGAAGATAAAAAGTTGTGTTGAATGATAACTGTGACCCCATAGCCTCCAGAAAGCTCTTCTGAAGCCGTGACGTAAATCTAGGGTCACAGTCTGAGACTATGGATACCGACACACCATGGGAGTAAACTATCTCCTGAATGTACAACTCTGCTTGACTTTAATAGGGATGAAGTGAGTGGTCTTGTCAGTCGATCTATGACCACCCAAATAGCGTTTTTCCCCTACCGCGCTGGCAGTAGCCCTGTTACAAAGTCCATGGAGACGTGATCCCATTTCCACTCTGGGATGTAGAGTGGTTGTGTAACGCCCTGAACCCTTAATCTCGGGTCCGGTGCGCTATACCTGATAAAATCCTTGATAATCCATAAATCAATACATACGCAGCGGAAAACATAAGCATAATCTCCATATAACATAATACTAGAGTTTACTAATTCAGCTATCCATCCAACACCTACATTTCCATAAATCTACATAACTCCTAAAACATTTCAGTATTTTCACAATCCATCCTTTCTCAACAAACTTAAAACGTAAAGACATAAAACATGAATATTTACATTCCCCAAAATTAACATTGAAATACCCTTTTCTTTTTATATTTCCCAATAATGCTATAAAAACCTTGAGCTCTCAAAGCTCGATCTCGAGGAAATCCTGAAAAAGATAAATTCATATTCGGGTGAGACACATTTCAGTAAGGGAAGAAATAATATATTAAACATAACATGTGGCTAACATGAGATATATAGATATCATTTTAAATACATTTACAAACCATTATCATAACATAAAAACCATTTTCTGAACCTAAACAACCACATGCAGAGATTTACCCATGAGAATACCCAAGGATAAGGGTGATTACCTGCCCATACAAGTAGCACCCCTATGCTCCAATACTCAGGCAACCCTAGAATCACAACTAAAGCATATCAGGGCATTAACCTTACTCAGTAAACCCTTAAGTGTTAGATTGATCTCGTACTCACACAGTTCAATAATAGCTTACTAGCAAAGGCCCTAAGGATAGGGAAATCCACCCGCCCATACAAGTAGGTTCCCTTTGCCATAGTACGTTATGCAGCTACTGTCATATCTAAAGTTACTAGCGCACTCACCTTTCTCAGCAAGCCCTTAGGCGAAGAGTATGCCCTGCCCAAATCATAGCATGTTTTACGTACATAAATACTTCTAATATCATAATACATCATTCTTTCTATCATTATTCAATCATACACACTAGTTCATATTCATAACTTAAACATTACATTGCGTTTCACTTTAAGTGGCTTTTTCCCATTTGTATCATTCACATTTCACATTTCATTTCATTGCATTGTCATTTCATTGCATAATGTTTTCATTTCATTCCTTCGTACTACAGCTGGTCTTTAGCCAACATCAATTAGTGTACATAGAAATACGCTAGAATCTACTAACACAGCTTCTTTTAGCTGTCATCAGTTAGTCCACATAGTAATGAGCTAGATCTGCTAACATGACTGTCTTTCAGTTGTCTTACATTTATATGGTTGCATTTAACATACACAGGCAACATTGTCCATATCACATTTTATCCATAATATCTTACTTACTTAACCTGCATCTCATACATTTAACATATATTTGCAAAGAATCCCATTTCACACAATTTAACAGTAAAAATTCATACATATTCCTGTAAAATAGGCCAACCCACATTTAACATTTAATTACCGAAAATACAATTTCCATTTCTTACATAATTATCTAGCAAATTCCTTCCACTTTCTTCAGTTTATTTCCACAAATATATAACTAAATAAGTGGTCATAGGCTCACAAATCATAATTTCACATGGTTGGCATTTTAATAATTCACACCAAAACATACATATGATATAACATAAATTATTACCTTTAATTTCATAAAATCTGATTTAATATATAATTTCCCCTTACCTGGTTTCTTGAACTATGCCGACAGGGACTCCGAAAAAATACCTGCGACGCTCATCCGGACCCTGAATCAAAAATTCTAGTTCCATGTAATTAATCCTGAATAAAATATTATTTTAATATTTCCTAAACTCATAAATTTTAAATAAATAAATATACCCTTAACTATAGCCAAATTACCAAATTTCCCAAATCTCACTCTCGCTTTGGAGTGGGACCTAGAAAACCCCAATTGAAAATTTACCCATGTCAAAATGACAACAATCGCGACTAGAACCACGTGGTGGTGCCTGATCGTTGATTTAACGGCAAATTTAAAGAAAAATTGAGAAATTAAGAAAAATTGTCTTACCCCAAGAATGGTGCCTACACCACTCTCACGACAAATCTATTCCAGTAGAAATGTCGGTAGCGGAACTAGGAATTCAACGTTCCTGATTCGCCAGAAACCCGTTGAGAAATTGAGAGAGAGAGAGAGAGACGGAGACGGAGCTGCCGCGACGCGCAATAGAAACTCCAGGGGGGTTGCGTGCCTTCTCTTCTGCAAATCTTCTTCCTGAAGCAAAAGCTTTAGGAAGTTTACCTTTTATACATATATATATATATATTTATTCAACATTAACTTATACTTATATATATATATATATATATGTATCTTATTTTAATTAGTTTTTTTTTAAATCCAATGCAATAATGTTTAATTTAACAACTAATTATTTAATTATTTAATTTATCTTATTTTAATTTAATTTTTTTATTTTTTTTCTTTTTCCCACGCCATTCATTTTATTTATTTATTTGTTATTTTATCTATTTATATATATTTTTTATTTCAATCATTTTAATTTTTCGGGTCTTTACAGGTTGTAACTGCCTCGTCGGTCTCTGGTGCTCAGCCTTTATCTACTAGCATGTCAATCAATGTTTCACGAATTCAGCAATCTCCCTCTTCATGTCGCTCCACCAGAAGGATTCCCGTAGATCCTGATACATTTTCGTGTTGCCCGGATGCACAATGTAAAGGGATCTGTGAGCCTCCTCTAAGATCGTCCTTTTGATCACAGCGTCTGCAGGAACGCACAGCCTAGTACGGAACCTTAGAGCCCCGTCATCTGAAATACTGAACTCTTCCCCCTATCCGTCTTGTACTTTCTCAATCAGCTCTATTAACTCTGCATCATTCCTTTGGGCGGCTTTAATCCTCTCCTTTAGAGTAGGCTGCAACACCATATTGACAATAAATTTCTAGTGATCATCCTCTACTATCTCTACCCCGAGTCTCTCCAGATCCATCTGGATCGGATGCTAAATCTCCATTACTGCCAACTCTGCCCCTACTAATTTCCGGCTCAATGCATCAGCCACCATATTTGCCTTCCCTGAGTGGTAGCCGATAGTGCAATCATAATCGTTAATGAGCTTTAGCCACCTCCTCTACCTCATATTCAACTCTCTCTGGGTGAAGAAATACTTTAAACTTTTGTGGTCTATGAAGATTTTACATTTTCCTTCATACAGATAATGCCTCCAGATCTTGAGAGCATACACTACCACAGCTAATTCTAAACCATGCACAGGATAGTTCTTCTCATATTCTTTAAGTTGCTTGGATGCATAAGCAATAACTCTCCTGTACTACATCAACACGCACCCAAGTACCCTTTGGGATGCATCACTGTGTATGACAAATTCATCCTCTCCTGATGGAATAGTTAACACCAGAGCAGTAACCAGCCGCTGCTTCAACTTCTAGAAGCTCTGCTCACACTCATCAAACCATTCAAACCTCGCCTTCTTGCTCATTAGCCATGTCAAGGGACATGATAGTTTGGAAAAATCATCTACAAAGTGCCAGTGATACTTTGCCAGACCTAGAAAACTCCTAATCTCCTGAACATTCCTCGGCCTCGCCAATCTACCATTGCCTTTATCTTACCTGGATCAACTGATATGCCATTCCTAGAGATCACATGCCCTAGAAAGGTGACCTGCCTAAGCTAGAATTCACATTTCTTGAATTTTGTGTACAACTTTCTTTCTTTCAATATCTGCAACACTAGCCTCAAATGATTGTCGTGCTCCTCAAAACTCTTTGAGTAGACCAGTATATCATCTATAAAAACCACAACAAACTGGTCCAGATACTAATGGAACACCTGATTCATTAGGTCCATGAATGCAGCTGGTGCATTAGTTAGACCAAATGACATAACTAGAAACTCATAATGCCCATACCTGGTCCTGAAAGTTGTCTTTGAAATGTCCTCCACTTTAACTTTCACCTGGTGATAACTTGACCGGAGGTCAATCTTGGAATAGACCTGGGTCCCCTGGAGTTGATCAAATAGATCGTCGATTCTGGGAAGAGGGTATTTATTCTTGATTGCCACTTTGTTTATCTCTCTGTAATCAATACACATCCTTATGGTTCCATCCTTCTTTTTCACGAACAAGACTGGCGCTCCCCAAGACGACACGTTGGGCCTGATAAAACCTTTATCTAACAACTTTTGTAGCTGGTCTTACAATTCTTTCAATTCAGCTGGAGCCATTCTGTAAGGCGCTTTAGATATTGGTGTCATCCCTGGAAGCAGATCAATTGCAAATCCTACCTCTCGATCTGGTGGTAAGCCAGGTAACTCCTCTGGAAAGACATCTAGAAAATCTCTAACTAGTGAAATGTCAGCCTGTTTCAGTTCTTCCTTTGGCAGCTCCTTTATGTAGGCAACATATCCTTGGCAACTGCTCAGAAGTAGCATCCTAGCCTGAATAGCTCACACCAACTATGACGAGGCGCGCACATATGACCCCACAAACCTGAATTCCTGCTCTCTCGGGGGTTTAAAGATCACCTCTTTCTTATGGCAATCAATGCTGGAGTAATTAGCTGCCAATCAATCCATACCCAAAATAACATTCAACCCCTGCATATCTAATACCACGAGGTCAGTTGGTAATACCTTCTCCTGGATGCCTATTGGATAGTTTTTAAGTACCCTCCTACACCTCACTACTGATCCAGTCGGTGTAGCTACAGACAACTCAATATCTAGAAATTATGTCTCAATCCCAAATAGTTTAACATATCTCGATGACACAAACGAATGGGTGGCACCTGAGTTAAATAAAACAACAGCTTTATATGGTAAATAAATAAGTGTACCTGTAATAAGGTCTCCGGAAACCTTGACGTCTTTCAGCGTCAAAGCATAAACCCTCATCAGAGCTGCGTTCCTCTGCTGGCCTCCACGCGGCGCCTAATAACCACCCCGGAATGGTTTGGGAGCTGGTGCGTGGATCGGCATTCTTGGACATGCTTGCACTATATGGCTGGGTCTCCCACAACAATAGCAGATGTCTTTCCCTGCTTGACACTCTCCCAGATGTTTCTTCTCGCACGTCTAACACACAAGGTAAGTCTGCACACCCTGATTCTCACGATGTCCCGTCATCTACCTCTGACCTCCTCTATATTGGTCTCCTCTCCACGGGCCCTGGCTAGAACCGATCTGAAAACCTGAGGGAACAGACCTCTTCTTCTGACTCAATGTTCTTGCATCTCCTTGATTGCACTCCTTTACTACGGTGGCCCTATCTACTAACTCAGAGAAATCCTATACCATAAGAATTGCCACCTGTTTATAAATTTCCCGCCTCAAACTCCTCTCGAACATCCTAGCCTTCTTAGCTTCATTTGAGATGATATAAGGGCAAAAGCGCGACAATTTGATGAATTTTTCCGCATACCTCTAAACTGTCATCTATCCCTAGGACAAATTCAGAAACTCCTGTACTTTAGCCTCTCTGACAGTGGTGGGAAAATATCTACCAAAAATATCTCTTTGAACCAGCTCCAGGTCATAGCCACCGGCATGGGTCTCTGCTCCTCCAATAACCTCGTAGTTGTCCACCACCTCTCAACCTCGTCGGTCAATTTATATGTAGCATACAGGACCCACTGCTCATCGGTGCACTGGAGCACCGTTAGTATTTTCTCAATCTCTTACATCCAGTTCTCAGTAACTTCAGGATCAGCTCCTCCTATAAATGTTGGAGGATTCATCTTCATAAACTTTTTTATGGTACAGCCCGAGCCTATAGACGGGCCTCCCTGCACCCTGGAGCTCCTAGTGATCTCAGCCATAACCTGTTGAGCCACGTTGTGCAAAACAGCGTCTGAATCATCTCCACCTGCCCTCGAGGGCCATGCACCCTCATTACCATTAGCATGGACACTGTTATTCCCCAAGTCCATCCTGAAAAAGACAATGGACATGGTTTAAGGACCCTATCTCCATACATATCTAATATATTTCATCAATCTGAAATCCCATATCTTCAATTAACTTATCATCTCTGATCTTAATTCAAGATTCAATCCTGCAACCTAGGCACACAACCCGATAATAGTTGACTATGGTTTTCATGAAATCGTCACCCCAGGAAAGATGCAAAAACCACCAAGGAAATCTTGTACCCAAACTACAGAACAAAACCTCAAATCCTTTCCTATACTCTGGGATTGTTTCCGCTATACTCTAAAGTCTACAGAACCTAGCAACCTAGGCTCTGATACCAAATTGTAACGACCTGATTTTTTATGCAATTTTCTTTTATTTATACCATAAAATTATACTACTCTGATACCCTGAATAAAATCTATAACGTCATCTCGATCCAAGTGGGGACTGGGAAGCCTGAACATCCATAAAATTTCCTATGCAGTGGTAAACAAAAAGGCATATGTCCACATTTACAATACCAGAGTTTGAGTATTCCCAAAATATACATACAACATGAACATTCCCAAAAATCTTCCATCTGATCTCCTAGGGACCATTCAAAAAATGCATCTTTCCCAAAAATACTCACCCTACAGACAAGGTAGTGCTGTAGTCCCCCTACTTCTGAGCCTGATCTACTCGTCTATCTGGTTTACCTGAAAAGTGATAAATTACTAGAATGAAACAACTCTCAGTAAGATGAAATATGCTATTACCAGTGTGTGGCAGATGAGTTTGCATAACTGTAATATCTTATTTAAAAGTATTGTATGTTGTAAACAACTCGGTCTGAGAAATGCATATAAATAAAACACAGTATAACTCACACCTATGTTGCTTAACATAAACTATTTTTCTGAATATTCTAATCAAAATACTTTTAATATCTATAGGTATGACTGCGGTTTCTATAAATCTAGATATATAATAATATCTGAGAAAACTTCCCTGGATGGATAACTAAAAGTCATGAATTAACCCCTCATGATAGGGTTGTGCGGCCCATAGGCGGGACTTAACACTAGTTGGCCGACTAGGAAAAGTCAACTGAACTCCGATGATCAAATCGGCCACCTCAACCCTAACTGATGGGGAGCCTGTCCACAACAAAGGCACAATCGACTGCTAAAAATCCACATACTATCTAAGATGTGTGATTGCACTCTAAACTTAAATAACAACGATACCGTGCTCTAAAAACTAATTTGGTCCATCACGGTCTGATACTATATATATAATATAACTTATATATCTATATTACTGATTAACCAAGATTTTGTTTAAATGAAATAACCATAACGTTGTAGTAAACTGATCTAAATAAACTGATATATCTGAATGTTATGGTTCTGTAATATGAATATCATGGTTTAATGAAATTGAATTTCATATTTCTGTATAAGCTGTAAAAAATCATAATTCTGGCTAATACTGCATATCATGCTTTCTGTATAAACTGTAAAATCATGGTACTGAGAAAGTGGTTTGGGATTAGTTATAGGGGGTAGTGATGACTATGGGCTTGGGAAGTGGTTTGGGATTCAAATGTCAAATCTTAGTATATACACTCACTACTATTATTATACTAAGAACCATAGAGAAGCAAGCCAATACGAAAATTTAAGTGTTTTATCCAATCTGAATTTAATTCATATATATCATAATGATGAGGTAAAACATAAAAATATATTGGCCATCGCTAGCTAAAGTAAACTCCACTTCCAAATGGACAAAGCATATCTGCCAGGTAATCAATTCTAAATGTTTAACTCATGCTTAAAGATAAAACATCATAAGTTAAGCAACTATTGTCCATTGCATGGAGATGAGCTTTAGGGATCCATCATATTCTATATATCTTTAATGTAACACCCCGATTTTTCATACCATTTTTTTTAACACATATTATCATACATTACATATCGGCCACATCACCACCTTGATACCATTTAAACATGACCCGACCCGAGGTGGGTACCAGATAAAATGGTCATACCAGTATTCCTATCAGCGGAAGTCACAATATATATATACATACACCACAACGATTACATATACCAAAGTATCAACCATCTAGAAGTGTATACATCAACATACATCCCAAAATAACAAAACTCTAGGGGAATCATCCATCCCTAGTTTACACACTCACCCTGTATGTCAGGGTACCAGCTCCACTCTATCTGTGAACACTATCACTAGCTCGATCTCGGTTTCCTAAAATGTTTAATACTTGGATGGGACACATCTCAGTAAGACGTATTAAGTTATTGACAGTGTGTGGCAATATGAGTGTAATTACAACAATATAAACATATTCTTTCAAATCATTAATCATCTGAGAAAATAACCGATATGCGCATATAGCCATATAGATATAAAACACAACTTTTATAAACTTTTAAACTCATTTCCATTTTCATTCATTTCCCCTTTTTCATCTTTCTTTCATTTCCCCCTTTTCATTATTCTTTCATATTTCATTTATCCCGCCTATAAGTATCCTCGATAACCATTACCATGTCGTGTCTGTAACTCATGGCCACTTTCATTTCACTATCCAGCCCTTAGGTATCCTCAATAACCATTTCATGCCAGGTCTATAACTCATGGCTGCCCTGAGGATTTTTCTCCATGCCATGCTTTCCCCCATGGTGAGGGTTGTGCGGCCCGAAGGCTGGATCTAACCGCGGTTGGCCGACCCGGTTAGATCAAATAATACCATATACCTGTCTATAGTAACAAATGGCCTGCCTCATACCCTGGTCCGGATTCCAGGGGGCAATATACAACCCTTCTATAACGCCCCAAAAATAATTATTACAGAAGGATAAAGTGAATGTAAATATATATATATAATTAAATAAAAAAGTAATAAAAATAAAATAATAAATTAAAATTAATTAAATTAAATTAAAAGAATTTAATTAATTAATTGGTTAATTAGTTAATTGATTAAACAAAGAAATAAAACTGTCATGATATATATATGTATAATTTAATACCATAAAGTATACATAGGAATCGTCAGGTACTTCCTGAGGATTCAATTGATTTTAATTTGTGCACACGCCCAAAAGCTGCCCTAGCGCAATCTTGCCTTTTTGTACTCTTCTGTCTCCTCTCCTACTCTCCTTAATTTCTCGACAAATATTCGACCGATCGAAAATTGGAAAATACCACTGGGCTCCATTCTTCGCCACCGACATTTCTACTAGAGCAGATATGTCGTAGGAGCGGCATAGATACTACTCCTGGGGAAAGGTATACTCCCTCTCTTTTCTTAATTTTTCCTTGAATCTTCGGCTAAATCAACGATCATGCACCACCATGGGGTCCTAGTCTCTATCATCGTCATTTTGGCCGAAGCGAATTTTCAATTCAGGGGTCATAGGCACCACTCCAAAGCAAGAATCGGATTTAGGGAATTAAGGAAATTAGTTATTTTTGGGGGTTTAATTGTTATTTGAAATTTATGGGCCTAGGAAATGTTAAAATAATATTTTATTTAGGGTTGATTTGATTAAATTAGGATATATGATATGTAATTTTGTATAAAATGAATGGTGGATAGTTGAATATATATATAAGTGCGTCTAAATGTGAAATTTTGTGGCAGATGATCCGAATGGGTTGGAAATTATAAAATACTAAATTATTTAAGAAATACTGGAAATGCTTGCGAAAATACTGGAACTATTTATGAAATGCAGGGGTTTGAAATAACGGCCAGTGGCCGGGTATTGTTTGATTGGCCAAGGGCTAGGATTATTATTTGACGGCTAAAGGCCAAGTTTAAATTGACGGCTATACGTCGGGTTGTATTTTGTGGCTGGGGGTCAGGTTTTTGGAATAACAGGAAATATGAGTGTGATGATTTTCTAGGAAATTCAGTATTTTACTAGGAATTTGTATATATGTAATTGCAAGATTTTGAGGTTGGTACGCCGAGGGCGTGAGGGTTGAATTAGAGGCAAGCCTCCCAGTCAGATAGGTAAAGGAAATATGCTATGCTAGCTGATTTAGAAATACTTACCAGTAAAATATGATATATGATTATAGGTGTTTTCAGAGTAAGTAAATTATACAGTTCTACAGTCAGTACATGTGTTTTGTTTAATTAATTGTGTGGCATGAGAAATTATCAGTATAGTATAGAATTTATACAGCTTTCATGTTATCAGAATTTATGTAATTTTATATAGTTAAAATATTCAGTTTTATTAGTACCATGATTATACAGTTTATACAGATTATGGTTTTTACAGCTTATACAGAATCATAACATTAAGATATATCAGTTTATTCAGATTAGTTTACTACAACGTTATGGTTATTTCAGTTAAACAGAATCATGGTTAATCAGTAATATAGATATATCTGTTATATATATATATAGTATCAGACCCTGATGAACCAGATTAGTTTTCAAAGCACGGTACCGTTGCTATTTCAGTTCAGAGTGCAACCACATATCTCAGATAGTATGTGGATTTTCAGCAGTCGATCGTGCCTTTGTGATGGACAGGCTCCCCGTCAGTTAGGGTTGAGGTGGCCGATCTGACTATTGGAGTTCAGTTGACTTAACCTAGTCGGCAAATCAGTGTTAAGTCCCACCTATGGGCCGCACAACCCTATCATAAGGGATTAATTCATGACTTTGAGTTATCCATCCACGGAAGTTTTCTCAGATATTATTCTATATCTAGATTTACAGAAACTGTAGTCATACCTATAGATATTAAAAGTATTTTGAATAAAATATTCAAGAAAACAGTTTATGTTAAGCAACATAGGTGTGAGTTATACGGTGTTTTATTTATATGTGTTTTCTTAGACTTAGATGTTTATAGCATATAGTACTTTTAAATCAGATATTACAGTTATGCAAACTCATCTACCACACACTGGTTATAGCATATTTTGTCTTACTGAGAGTTGTCTAATCCCAGTAATTTATCACTTTTCAGGTGAACCAGATAGACGAGCAAATCAGGCTCGGAGGTAGGGGGACTACAGTACTGCCTTGTCTGTAGGGTGAGTATTTTTGGGAAAGATGCATTTTTGAATGGTCCCTAAGAGATCATATGGAAGATTTTTGGGAATATTCATGTTGTATGTATGTTTTGGGAATATTGAAACTCTGGTATTGTAAATGTGGATGTATGCCTTTTTGGTTTACCGCTGCATAGGAAATTTTATGGGTGTTCAGGCTTCCTGGTCCCCACTTGGATCTGGACAACGTTTTAGATTTTATTTAGGGTATCAGAGTAGTATAATTTTATGGTATATATAAAAAAATTGCAAAAAAAAAAAATCAGGTCGTTACACCTTCTCTGGCCCATTCGTACTGCCACGCCACACACTCCGCGAGTCCGTTTGGTTGCACTTTTCATCCGCTAACATCGGTACGGTGCTCGATATCATAACCCATCGCTGGGATTTCCATATCCATCCATCAGGGTTTTTCATTTCCACCATTTCACTTTTCTTATATCAGCATTTCCTATTTCAATATTCATTGCAGTTGTTACGTTGCAATGTTCACATTTCCAATATTCACATTCATCGTTCACAAATCAGTATCTACATATCAATATTCACATTTGTCTATTGTTTCATTCTCAATATTTCAATACCTGTTTCATCTCATAATAATGTGTACATATATACTAAAATATATTACATTTCACATGTTTCGTCATTACCAGTATGCACATATCAATATTTCATATTTCCTCCATTTCATAAAACCATTTCCATATTTCACATGTTTCCACATTTCTCTATATACGCATATATCAGTGTTTCATACTTTCACTGTTTTAATAAAATCATTTCCATACATCCACATATCCCATTTCATTATTTTTTAGAAATCATATTAACATTTCCACATTTCAAATCATATGTTACCCTATACATTTCATCATTTTCATGTAATCATATGCCACACAATTTTTCATCGGTTAATCATATCATAATAATTTCAGGGAAAATACTATAATTCGTTTCACATATAATTCAACCAATATTTCACAAAAATACTCGCCATAATTTTTTCCCCTTACCTGACTTACTGAGATGCTCACAAAAAACCAATCCCCACGCCCTTGACATTCACAGGTCAAAAGCTTGAAATTTCCATTTCCTATAACATTTAACAAAACCTCAAAATAATTTTCATAAAACACTTCCTAGGTTCCCAATAATCCAAACAAATCATTAAACTCCAAAATACTTAACTTACCCTAGTTTTGGGATGTTGCCCCGGAACCCCAAACTGAAATTCTCCTCCGGCTATGATGTAGAAAATCTTCCCATGAGCACCGTGGTACAATCAGAATGTCAAATCGGGCTTTATCAAAGCCAGAAATCCAGAGAGAAGAAGGGAGGACCGAGATTTCCATGAGACAGAGAGAGAGAGAGAGAGAGAGAGAGAGAGAGAGAGAGAGAGAGAGAGAGAGAGAGATTGTTAAAATGTTATAAAACATTTGCTCTCGAGTTCCTCTTTAAAATAGCCTCTGCATGAAAAACCATCGACGGTTTTCTATGCCTCACACAAAATTGTCACCGATTTTGATTTTCAACCCACCATTTTCAATTGTTTAACCTGTAACCGCCTTGCGGTAAAAAGCAAACTGGCGCCAGTTTTCTGGCTTCCCACAAAACCATCGCCGATTTTGGTCTTCATCCGGCCAAAACCTATTTTTAATTTATTTTCTTATTAATCATATTTCTGGATATTTACATTTAACCCTAATTTCATTAATCAAAATCCGGTCATCACTCTAGGTATAAGCACCAATGATAATAAAAGTTCATATCTACTAGTGTTAATTAACAAGACATTCCTCATAATCAAAATTTGAGGCAACCACTAAAGGGATTCTAGTTTCACAGATTAGTCAAAATGTTCCCTTTGATCATAAATATTAAAGTCCTCTAATATTGGTTCACCATCTCCTCCATAGGATCTCCTTGCCAAACCACAATTACATTTGGTAAAGTTCCATCCATCCATCAGCTTGTATCTTGATAGAAATCATGATCATATCCAAAGGGTACTTGCCATTCTCTTAAGAGCATTGTTCAAAAATATTTATAATCTCTTGATACTCTTTTGTAGAGACCCGGAGGAATTATATTAATTAAATAATAGAAGGAAGAGAGAAAAGGAAATTGAATTTGAAATGTAACAGGGGTCTCATTGACGAACACAGCACATTTGTCGACAAACACGCTTAAGGGGATCGTCGACGAGAAATCACCATGAGGCTATTTCAGCTCTAAATTTCGTCAACGAGGAATAGCCATTCGTCGATGAATTTCCTTCGTCACCTCGCCGACGAAGTGACGTGGCTCGTCGACGAGTGCAGGTGTATAAATAGCCCTAAACTTGAATTTCAGCGCAGATTATTCAAACAAATTAGATTTTCTCTCTCCTCTTCGGTTTTCCTCTATTCTCTCTAAGATTCTGGGTCCATTCTTTGCTGGATCGATTATCCGAAGTCGCCACGACACTCCTAGGAAAGTTATCTTCAAGTTTGTTGGAGTGGATCGTTGGTGAGGCTAACTTGGACTCCATCCCAAATTCAAGGTAAGACTTATTATTTCATATTTGACTTTCCCACAATTGTAGGAAATATAGTACTCGAAAAAATACTGAAGTTTTGTTCAGGGAGATATTGTTTTCAGGGTGTTGAATGGGGAACCCTGCGGGTGTAGGACTAGACACTATAGGGGCTTTTCAGTAGTCAGGTAAGAGAGTAAACTAAAGCAGTAATTTTTCATGAAAATTATTATTATTATTTACTAGTAGATTTATGTTCAAAAAGTATGTATTATATATGAACATATTTGTAAAAATGTATATTTGGGAAAATACTGCTGTTACACAGGAATATATATTTTTAATATGAAATGTCAGGAAATATGATCTCAGAACAAAATTCATGATTTTATTCAGTATTGTGTGGCATGAATATTATTTTATGCATATTTTAATACAGTAAACTATGATTTCAGAATATATATGATAAAAAGTACGTTTATTCAAAGCAGTATGTGTGAAATGTTCGGCGTAAGGCCGTGATTGATAGTCAGCGCAAGGTCATAGTTATGCATGTTTTCGGCGCAAGGCCGCAATTATGAATTTAATCGGTATAAGGCCGTAATTATTTATGTTATTACAGAATTCAGAAAATGCTATTAATATATTTATGTTTAATCAGTATATTATCATGTATTATATGTTATATGTTATCAGAACCCGGATGATAGTTCATATCAGTTATCAGGAGCACGGTACCGTAGCTATATAGTTCAGTTCAGTTCAGATTTGTGCTAACTACCCCTACTAGTAGAGGGGGTGGGAGATGGATAGTCGATGTGGCTTTCAGTGTAGAGTTGTAGACATCCACCTGGCCGTCCAGACCAGGGTGTGATAGGCACATCGTACTTACAGACATTTTTGACTCGGCAATGGTCAGCCAACTTTTGTCGGGTCTCGCCTTTGAGCTACACAACCCGTCATGGGGGTAATACATGACATCAGCTAGCTATTCATCCTGGATAAATTTCAGAATTACTAGTTATATAAGATGATTTTATGAACAGTTAGATACAGTATGATTTAGTAAAATTATGAAATTATATGCTTACTCAGTTATGATATTTTTAGTGTTTTTCAAGCATGTGACATGTACTGTATATTTACTATAGCACGCAAATATTCATGTTGTCACACAACTGTATTTAGTTTATTTCCCTTACTGAGAGGTGTCTCACTCCAGTTTAAACCATTTTAGGAAACCTAGAAAAACAGGCGGACCGAGCCCACCGTTGAGATAGTTTTTACTACCCTACTAGGAGGGTAAGTTTTGAGCTAGGATCAGCTGGTTTTTGGTATTAGATTTTAGTTTCATATTTTGGTGATTTTGAGGATTGTATATTTAAACAGTATATGGTGGAATGTAGGTACTTTGGTATATTGTGTTATATGGTTGAGTGGTTGAAATTTATGTTTACTGCTGCTTAGGTTTTCTCTATGTATGACAGGTGTATCCCCTTAACCCCGGGTTTGGGTTGACTTTATTATATTTTAAATTAATGATAATTATTATGGTTGATATGTGGTAAATTAAGCAAGTCGTTACAATTTGGTATCAGAGCCTAGGATGATAGGTTCTGTAGACTCTAGAATACAGTAGTAATAATACCGGAGTTTAAGATAAGGGAATTTGAGGTTTGATTTGTAGTCTAGATGCAGGACTTCGGTGATGGTTTGTGTGTCTTTACTGGGGTGACGATTTCAAGAAAGCCATGGTAAAATTTTGTCGGGTTGGGAATCTAGGTTGTAGGATTGAACCTTGAATTAAGATCAGGGATGATAAATTAGTTAAGGATATAATATATTAGTTAGATGATATGTTATGGTAATAGGGTCCTAAGCTAAGTTTATTGTCTTTTCAGGATGGACCCTAGAGATAGTAGCGCCCATGTTAGTGGTAATGAGGGTGTTGGGGCCTTGGGCGCCGCGGGTGGTGACTCAAATGCAATATTACACAGCGTGGCTCAGCAAGTCATGGCTGAAATTGCCAGGAACTCTAGAGAGCAGGGTGGTTCATTTGCAGGCCACAGTAGTTCGATTGAGAAGTTTGTTAAGATGAATCCTTCGGCTTTCTCAGGAGGGGTTGATCCTGCAGTAGCGAAAAACTGGGTGTAGGAGATTGAAAAAGTGTTTGCGGTGTTGCAATGTAGTGAGGAACAGAGGGTGTTGTTCACAACGTATAAACTGACTGGAAAGGCCGAAAGATGGCAGACAGCAGTGAAACTCCTGGAGTAGCAGATGATAGTACCTATAGAGATGACATGGAAGCGATTTAAGGAGATATTTTTTGATAGATATTTTCTAGCTTCATTCAGGGAAGCTAAGATTGAGGAGTTCCTGAACCTGAAGTAGGGACAACAGACAGTGCAGCAGTACGCGACGAGGTTCATTGAGTTATCTCGCTTTGCTCCGTACATTATTTCAGACGAGAAAAAGAAGGTAAGACAGTTTGAAAGAGGTATAAGGAGAGAATTATATAAGTAAGTGTCGATATTGAAATTGCAAGATCTCGCCGAGCTGGTAGATAGGGCAACTATGGTAGAAGCCGGAGAGTGGTTGGAGGCTAAGGAGTAGAGATAGAGGAAGAGATCCACGCTATCTGGTTCCTAGCAGGGGTCCAGTCGGGGTTCATGGAAGAGAGGTGGCTGCTACAGAGACCGGAAGTAGGAGTCGGGGAGTCGTGGGTTTCAGGGTATGCACCCTTTTCCAGCTTGCCCGATTTGTGGGAAGAGACACCTGGGTGAATGCCATGCCGGGTGGGGTATTTACTACCGATGTGGGGAGCCAAGACATATGATGAGAGACTGTCAGGTTCAGATTGGTGCTGCTCCCACTCTTAGACCTACTCGGGGAGGCTATCAGGCGCCACATGGAGGCCAGCAAAGAAATATGGCTCCAGCTAGAGTTTTTGCTTTGTCGCCAGGTGATGCTGAGACAGTCGGTGACGTGGTGACATGTATGATTAGCATGCTTTTGTTCAAAGTTATTGTATTATTTGATTTAGGAGCCACACACTTGTTTGTGTCTATAGAGTGCACTAGACTATATGGGGCAGAAACATAGTTATTAGACACTAAACTGTTGGTAACTACACCGACCGGGTCAGTAGTGAGGCCCGGTTGGTACAGTAGGGTGCTCCGAGGCTATCCAGTTGATATTTAGGGGAGAATTTTGTCTGCTGATTTGATAGTGCTAGACATGCACGGGTTTGATGTCATATTCGACATGGATTAGCTAGCAACTAACTTGCTAGTATAGATTGTTGTTCGAGAGAAGTGATATTCAAACCTCCACAAAGACCAGAATTTAGGTTTATAGGGTCGCGAGTGCAATCCTCGCCTTAGTTAGTTTCAGCTATTCAGGTGAGGAGACTGCTCCTAAGTGGTTTTCAGGGATTCGTGGCCTTCGTGAAGGAAATGTCAGGGAATGAATTGAAGCTCACTAGTACGCTAGTAGTAAAAAAGTTTATAGATGTTTTTCCAGACAAGCTACCAGGCTTGCCACCTGATCGTGAGGTGGATTTTCCCATTGATCTGCTTCCAGGTACAGCGCCAATCTCTAAAGCACCTTATCGAATGGCGCCAGCAGAGTTAGCATAATTAAAGAATCAGTTGCAAGATTTGCTTGATAAGGGTTTTATACGACCTAGTATATCTCCGTGGGGGAGCTCCAGTGTTATTTGTGAAGAAGAAAAACAGGACCATGAGAACGTGTATCAATTATTAGGAAATTAATAAAGTGACAATAAAAAATAAGTATCATTTACGCCGTATAAATGATTTATTTGACTAGCTCCAAGGTACACGTGTGTATTCTAAAATTGACCTCAAATCAGGCTATCATCAAGTAAAGGTAAGGGCAGAAGATGTATCGAAGATGGCCTTCAGGACCAAGTGTGGGCATTATGAGTTTCTTGTTATGCCTTTTGGTCTGACGAATGCTCCTACAATATTCATGGATTTGATGAATAGAATTTTCCACCAATATTTAGACCAATTTATTGTTGTTTCTATTGATGATGTATTGGTCTATTCGAGGAGCTATGAGGAGCATGAGACACATTTGAGGAAGGTTTTACAGATGCTCAGGGAAAATAAGTTGTACGCCAAGTTCAGCAAATGTGAATTCTGGCTAGAGAAAGTTGTGTTTTTGGGGCATGTCATCTCAGGGGATGGAATTTCTGTGGATCCTAATAAAATTGATGCGGTAGTGAATTGGACTAGACCGAGGAATGTTCAGGAGATCAGAAGTTTCTTGGGGCTAACCGGTTATTGCCGTCATTTTGTTGAGGGATTCTCAATGTTATTAGGGCCTCTAACACGACTGACTAAGAAGAACGTTAGGTTTGAATGGGATGACAGCTGTGAGCAGAGTTTCCAAGAATTAAAGAAAAGGCTTTTCACGACTCCAGTATTGATAATCCTGTCAGGGGGTGAGGGTTATGTTATCTTCAGTGATGTGTTTTTAAAGGGACTTGGCTGTGTATTGATGCAGCATGATAGGGTGGTAGCGTATGCTTCCAAGTGGTTGAAAGAATATGAAAAGAATTACCCTACCCATGATCTTGAATTGATTGTAATAGTACATGCATTGAAGATTTGGAGGCATTACCTGTATGGCAAGCGGTGTGAAATCTTCTCCGACCATAAGAGTTTAAAGTATTTCTTCACTTAAAAGGAACTGAACATGAGACAGATAAGGTGGTTGGAGTTTATTAAAGATTTTGACTGTACTATCAATTACCACCCAAGAAAAGCAAACGTAATAGTTGATGCATTGAGTAGGAAGTTTGTGGGACCAACGTTAGCAGCTATGGAGATTCAGTATCCGATCATGATGGATTTGGAGATACTTGACATAGAGTTGGTCGAGGGCAATCCTCAGGCATGTATTGCCAGCTTAATGGTGCAGCCTACTCTGCAGGAAATGATTAAAGCTGCTTAGAAGGAGGATCCAAAATTAGTAGAGGTAATGGTCAAAATACAAAATGGTTAGGGAGAGGAATTTTGTATTACAGATGACGGAGCTTTGCAGTTCCGTTCTAGATTATGTGTTCCTATTGATGTTGATATCAGAAAGACTATTTTAGGAGAGACTCACAGATCTTTGTACACAGTTAATCCTGGCAGCATGAAAATGTATAGGGATCTGTGAGAGTCGTATTGGTGGAGTGGTATGAAGAGGGAGATTGTCGAGAATGTAGCGCAGTGTTTGACGTGCGAGTAAGTAAAAGCTGAGCACCAGAGGCCGACACATCAGTTGCAGCCACTTTTTATCCCATAGTGGAAATGAGATCATATATCCATGGATTTTGTTTCAGGGCTGCCATCAGCATTGTATGGCCAAAATGCGATTTGGGTGATTGTAGATCGTTTGACTAAGACCGTCCATTTCATTCCTATCAAGATCAGCTACTCCCTTAATCGACTAACAGAGATTTATATTCAAGAGATAGTCTGTTCTCACGGAGTGCCAGTGTTTATAGTGTCAGATTGAGACCCGCATTTCACGTCACGTTTTTGGAAAAGCTTGCAGGGGGCTCTAGGGTCTCATTTATCTTTCAGCACGGCGTTCCATCCTTAGTCGAATGGGTAGACTGAGAGGACGATACAGATATTAGAAGATATGCTTCGAGCGTGCGTGCTGGATTTTTGGGGTAGTCGGACTCAGTTCATGCCACTAGTGGAGTTTGCATACAATAACAGTTATCATACCAGCATTGGTATGACACCGTTTGAGGCACTTTATGGTAGGAGATGTCGTTCTCCCTTATATTGGGACGAGATGGGTGAGCAGCGAGTTGTGGGACCAGGATTAGTACAGCAAGCATGTAATAAGGTTCAGCTCATTAGAGATAGAATCAGTGCAGCTCAGAGCCAACAAAAGAGTTACGCCGATAACCGCCACAGGAAATTGGAATTTGATATTAGTGATCATGTGTTTTTGAAAATAGCTCTGTTAAAAGGAGTTATGAGATTTGGAAGGAAATGTAAACTTAGCCCTAGGTTCATCGGCCCGTTTGAAATTCTAGAGAAAGTGGGGCTAGTTGCCTATAGGTTAGCTTTGCCACCTGTGTTGTCTAGGATACACAACGTATTTCATTTCTCCATATTGAGGAAATACGTCATAGACCCTTCTTATGTAATCAGTTATAATGAATTAGAGCTCAATGATTCACTAGTTTATGAGGAGGTACTAGTACAAATTCTGGACAGGAAAGAACATGAATTACGTAATAAGAAGATTTCTCTAGTGAAAGTCCTATGGAGAAATCACACAATAGAAGAATCTTCTTGGGAACTCAAGGAACAGATATGGTAGAAATACCCACAATTGTTCCAAGAGGTTCAGTTATAACTAGGTAAAGTGTAAACAGTTATGCAATGTTTCTTTTGTAGGTTAGTCAGTGTATATATTAGTTTAGTTAGTAAGTAATATTTTAGTTTTGGGGAAAATTTTATTTTATATATGTAATCTCCCATAACTCTAGATGTAACCACGGTATTCCTCCGCCATAAGCGAGGGTAAGTAATAAGATAAGTAGACTGTTTATCTTTTGGGGATGGTGAAGCATATGAATAGTAAATTTCAAGGATGAAATTTTTATAAGGAGGGGAGAATGTAGAGACCCAAAGGAATTATATTAATTAAATAATAAAAGGAAGAGAGAAAAGGAAATTGAATTTGAAATGTAACAGGGGTCTCGTTGACGAATACAGCACGTTTGTCGACGAACACGCTTGAGGGGATCGTCGACTGGGACACGTGTCTCGTCGATGAGAAATTACCGAGAGGCTATTTCAGCTCTGAATTTTGTTGACGAGGAATTGCGATTTGTCAACGAATTTCCTTCATGGCCTCGTCGACAAAGTGACGTAGCTCGTCGATGAGTGCAGGTGTATAAATAGCCGTAAACTCGGATTTTAGCGTAGATTATTCAAACAAATCAGATTTTCTCTCTCCTCTTCGGTTTTCCTCTCTTCTCTCTAAGATTCTGGGTCCATTCTTTGCTGGATCGATGATTCAAAGTCGCCACGACACTCCTGGGAAAGTTATCTTCAAGTCTGTTAGAGTGGATCGTTGGTGAGGCTAACTTGGACTCCATCCCAAATTCAAGGTAAGACTTTTTATTTAATATTTGACTTTCCCACAGTTGTTGGAAATGTAGTACTCGAAGAAATACTGAAGTTTTGTTCAGGGAGATATTGTTTTCAGGGTGTTGAACGGGGAACCTTGTGAGTGTAAGACTAGATACTGTAGGGGTTTTTCAGTAGTCAGGTAAGGGAGAAAACTAAAGCAGTAATTTTCCACGAAAATTATTATTATTATTTACTAATAGATTTATGTTCAGAAAGTATGTATTATATATGAGCATATTTGTAGAAATGTATATTTGGGAAAATACTGCTGTTATATAGGAATATGCATTTTTAGTATGAAATGTAAGGAAATATGATCTCAAACCAGAATTCATGATTTTATTCAGTATTGTGTGGCATAAATATTATTTTATGCATATTGTATTATGTTAAGTCAATTTTACAGACAAAACATGTTTCATCTATTTTCAGGAATAACATGTTAATACAGTAAACTATGATTTCAGAATATATATGATAAAAAGTACATTTATTCAGAGCAGTATGTATGAAATGTTCGGCGCAAGGTCGTAGTTATGCACGTTTTTGGCGCAAGGCCGCAATTATGAATGTAATCGGCGTAAGCCGTAATTATTTATGTTTTTACAGAATTTAGAAAATGCTATCAATCTATTTATGTTTAATCAGTATATTATCATGTATTATATGTTATCAGAACCCGGATGATAGTTCAGATCAATTATTAGGAGCACGGTACCGTAGCTATACAGTTCAGTTCAGTTCAGATTTGTGCTAATTGCCCCTGCTAGTTGAGGGGTTGGGAAATGGATAGTTGATGTGACTTTTAGTGTAGAGTTGTAGACATCCACCTGGTAGTCTGGACCAGGGTATGGCGGACCCATCGTACTTACAAACATTTTTGACTCGGCAGTGGTCGGCCAGTCATTGTCGGGTCCCGCCTTCGGGCTGCACAACCCGTCATGGGGGGTAATACATAACATCAGCTAGTTATTTATCTTGGGTAAATTTCAGAATTACTAGTTATTTCAGAATATTTTATGAACAGTTAGATACAATATGATTTAGTAAAATTATGAAATTATATGCTTACTCAGTTATGATATTATTAGTGTTTTTCAAGCATGTGACATGTACTGTATATTTACTATAGCACGCAAATATTCATGTTGCCACACAACTGTATTTAGTTTAGTTCCCTTATTGAGAGGTGTCTCACCCCAGTTTAAACCATTTTAGGGAACCCAGAAAGACAGGCGGACCGAACCCGCTGTTGAGACAGTTTTTACTACCTCGGTAGGAAGGTAAGTTTTGGGTTAGGATCAGCTGGTTTTTGGTATTATATTCTAGTTTCATCTTTTGGTGATTTTAAGGATTGTATATTTAAACAATATATGGTGGAATGTAGGTACTCTGGTATATTGTGTTATATGGTTGAGTGGTTGAAATTTATGTTTACTGCTGCTTAGGTTTTCGCGGTGTATGACAGGTGTATCTCCGTTACCCACGGGTTCGGGTTGACTTTATTATGTTCTAAATTAATGATAATTACTATGGTTGATATGTGGTAAATTAAGCAGGTCGTTACATCTTTGCAAAATCCTGGACATGATCCCTAGCACAAAATTAGTTTGAAAAATGTCCTGCTTCAGTGGAATACTCCTTTGAACAAAATAGAAATTTAATTTTTCAGAGTATTTATCCTATACTTCTTTCACAAGCTCTCAAACCTCAAGAGAAATCATTTAGAGTTTCATATCTTAAATGTAGTTGAATAGCTAAATTAATTGCACTAGGTTTCAAATTTAAATAAAATTCTTATTCCAAAAGAAACCTGCACACGAGCAACTATATCTGAAAGCCATTTGAACTTGGGCCTTCATCATATATTGAAATAAGAAAAAAAAAAAAAAAAAAAAAAGGCATCCTAAGCTTATGACCCTGAAGAGGTATTGATTGTAATTTTTTGGTCTTCCAAGCCTATTCATCCAAAACCAAGCCTATATCATTTAAAATCTAGATTTCTTGGTTAAAGAATTTGAAAAATAAGAAAAATCATAAGATGGATAAGTGCATAGCTCAGGGGGAACATTTCTCTTTCATGACTATGTATATATATATATATATATATTAAAAATGCTCTCATTATCTTATCTCATATATCTATATGCCTTCATAAGAACATGAATGAATTCCTACTGTCCATAATGCGTTAAAAGATTACATATTCCAATGGATAGTGTATCTGTTATATTATTGATTATCTGAACTACTCATATGCATGCTTATATGGAACACCAACTGCATGACTGATGCAGTGTCTTATGAATCGCATGCTAATGGATCAACTCTTTTGGTCTCTACTTTAAAATTCTAAACTTCATTCAGGATTGAAATGATCTATCATCTTGTGTTAATTTAATATCAAATTATTAGATGATCATCCATGAACTAAGGGAAATTGCATGGAATAGGGAAAATGCTTCATCTCACACACACTCATTCAAGTTGTGTCATTCTATTGTGAAACCCTATTGCATAATCTTTGCATAATCCTTGAAAATTGCCTCGATTGACTATCGCATGCTGAATTAAAATGCACCTATGCGTGCTTGAGGATGTACAGGGGAGCTGAGCTCCATCATTAGGAAAAAGTGCTTTTATGTAACATTTTTGTGAATTCATGTGCATCAGATCATCATTTGTTTTTGGCCTAAGGCTCTTGTGAAAACCATGAGCACCATACCCCGTTTTATTTGAAATAAGAAATGATATGGATTATTCTTGGGATTTATGAACTTTGCATGTCTTACATTGTGGTTTTCTTATGCACATGAGTTCTACAGGAATAAACTTGCTGGAAGAATAAAAATGGCTTAATCTTATACCCATTAAAAGCATTTAAGAATTTAAGACTGTTTGCTTATATTGTTTTGCACTTACCATCCTTAATTAGTATAAGCAATTGTTTGCATCCAAGCTTGCTTTTAAATTGAAAGGGGGAGCTACTTGTTCTAAAAATCTACAGCTCTGAAAAGATTAAATCTATCTTTGATTTATACTTTGTGAATGTGTTTGTGTTTTGCAGTGCATGACTATCATATCTCTTGCATGTTGATAGTTATATTTATGTTTTCTGTTTTGATCATGCTGGACTATTTGAATTGTTAGTTGTGGATAAATTGTAAATTTGAACTCAATCAGGTCATTTCTATACAGATATTTGGGAAATGCTCTATTTTCAAACGACATGCTACTGAATTTCCTAAAAATCTTCCCGACCATATCTTGTATTTAAATAATTTATACTCAATGCATTGTCTATATCCTTTAAATTTATCATAGCCCTTTTTGTTGTTGCCAAAAGGGGGAGAAGTTGGGCAAAATTGGGTACCTTAGGAAAATGTGTTTAAACTTTTAAAATCTTTACATTTCTCTTGTGCATAGTTTCAGGGGGAGTCTTTCTTGCCTGTACCCATTTTTGCATAAGGTATTTGTCATCATAAAAAATGAGGAGATTGTTGACCTTATAGGTCATATCCCGTTTTAATTATAACAAATACTTTGGTATTTAATGGTTAATGAGTTTGTGTGCAGGAACAATTGAAAGTATCATATGATGCACGCATATGGACTTGAAGAAGATAAAGACCCACAAAATTCATTTGTTGTAATTTAATTAAGCTTTATTCTGGTGTGTAATATTTAAATATCAATGATCTGTAATAATTAATGCATCGCATGCATGATAGGATAGATAAGCTCAAGACCGTTGAATGACCTTAGGGATATGCCAGATTTTTTAGGGATTAGCTCAAAGACCATAAATTGGCTTTAGGTCCCAAATTATCACATGAAAAATCTCCTATAACTTAGAAATAAGAATTATGTGAGAAGGGGTTACTTTAAATAGAAATTTGGACTTAAATGCATAAAGTTAGTGTGTTCGGTCGACCGAACCCTAACACAAAGAGCACTTCGGTCGACCAAACCTCCCCAGGTCAACAGTTGACCATTTGGTCGACCGAACCAAAATACACTAAGACCCTCGGTCGACTGAACCTCTCTAGGGTCAAAAAGTTGACCAATTGGTTAACCACTTCTAAAATGAACTGCAACGCTCTGGTTGACCGAGCTGGCACATGGTGAAACCCCAACTCCCTGGTTGACCGAACTTGAAGAAGGAAACCAGTCTGGTTGACCAAACATCCCAATTCGGTCAACCGAACTTGGCTCGGTCGACCAAACCTCGGAGGTTCAAAAATCGCCTCAAGTCTGGTTGACCAACTCTTCAGTTCAAAATCACCCTAGTCGACCGAACTGAGCAACCTGGTCGACTGAACCTTAAAAATGGTCGATCGACCCTCTTGGGTTGCTCGAATTTTAGCGAGGTTAAAATAAGGTTAATTTTTATTAACCCTAATTAAACTTTTCAAAAAATATCGGATAGGTCTCGAATGGTTATAAT
Source organism: Malania oleifera (assembly GCF_029873635.1). Classification (NCBI taxonomy): domain Eukaryota; kingdom Viridiplantae; phylum Streptophyta; class Magnoliopsida; order Santalales; family Ximeniaceae; genus Malania; species Malania oleifera. Next base: position 36,717,755 of record NC_080429.1, on the reverse strand, counting down.
TTTTGGGGTGTCTATATATACCCCTTCATTTGGTTCGATTAGCACGGAACTAACAAACATCATTAGCAAAATCTCCTTTGAAATTTCTTGAACCCTATTTTCACATTCAAGCTTACATACTCCACCTATTGTCATTCCTTTGCAAAATCTACTTTGGTGAGAGTATTTTGAGATAATCTACACTGCCATTACAAGCTTACACTCTCATTTGTGTTGATTGATTTTGTGATTTTATTGAGACTAAGCCAAAAGTTTTCATCCATGATTTAATCCATAAATCTATTTCATGGGGAAACTTTTATAAGCTTATGAGTCTTTGCATTCTTGTTGCAAGACTCAAGAGCTTGTCCTTTGTTGTGAAAAAAATATTTTTGACAAGCTGATTTTCTAAATATCTCGTGAGCTTATCTTTGAAAAATATTAACGGGATTTTTGCTTGGGTATTTCAGATCTTTGATATTGAGCACTGTGAATGATATTGTTATTTTGAATCAAAGATCCCTACACATACACTCTCACACTTTGACTGCTATACTTGCATTATTTTTTAGAGTAAGCATTTAAACTATATTGAGCTTATCATATCCTATCATACTGTAGTGTGTTTGATATTCTTAGTGCAAATCTATTTGATTGAGAAGCATAATATTTGTACACAAATTGTATTGTGATTCTGTTGTATTCTAGGCATGGTCTGAGGGGGTGTTAATCCAGTCCGGAAGGATTGATTGTAAAGATTGAGATCAGTCCTACTTTAATTTGACCTGATTATATTAGGTGTCGCTCCACCTGTTAAGTGAGCCGTAATGGAATCCTTATACTTGTGAGCCAAGACGGGGACATAGATAGTATTGGCCGAACCTCGATAACATATTTTGTGTCGGCTCTCTATTTAATTTCCGCACTTTCAATTCCGCACATGTATGCTGTACTTGAACTGCTGTGAATGTTTTAATTGTTTTAAATATTTGCATACATACTTGCTTAGGGAATTGAGTCTATTTTAAAAAGACCCTAAGTTGTGTAATACTGTTGCTGAATCAGTTGAACTTAGGAGAAAAATTTTTTAAATCTCCAATTCACCCCCTCTTGGGATTGCACCAAAGTTAGCAAAAGAGAGAAAGAGATAGAGAGAACTCCCAACTCCCCTTACCGAGACCCCCTTCGGGGGTTTTTTATATAGAAAAGAGAGGAGAGAGAGAGAGAGAGAGAGAAAAGAGGAGAGAGAGAGTAAAAAAAATGATAAAATAAAAATGGGGTGGAGCAGTGTAGCTGCAAAGGGTGCCAGGGGATGAGAGAGATGGGAGAAAGATGTGGGGGGGGGGGGTCAAAAAGGGGGGAAGAGGAGAGAGAGAGGGAGAAAAGAGAAAAATGGGGGAAAGGGCTCTTTGCAAGTGTTAATGATGGGGGTCGTCGACATATGTGTGGGAAATGAGGAAGAAGAAGAAAGGGGATTGTGCCAAAATGACATCGTTTTGTTTAAAAGAGCTTGATTTTTTTTTTTGAAAAATCATTTTCTCTTTTTACAAATTATTTTATTTTTTATTATTTTAAAATCAAATATAAATATTAAAATATTTTTTAAAAATTAAAAATTTGTTAAATTAAATAAAAAATATAGGTTTCACCAAAAATGGTAATAAATTATAGGAGTGTAAAAAATGATAGAAAATTATAGAAAAATCATAATTTCACCTTTATTTATGTGCCGAAGTCAAAATAATGATATAATATTCCTTATTATTTTGAACAATTAGATTTGGCGAAAAGTGAGTTGAAAAATTAGAAATATTGGTGTTAATGGCAAAATTAAGGATGGGATCTCTGAAATGAAAAGACCAAAAAAGCCCCATTGCTATGTAAATTTTTTTGGGAGGTTTCTAGATGGCTCGCTTTGTAAGTTGTTGTTGTTTAAAATGGTAATTAGGATGCCGTTTTAACGCTTTCACGCGTTAATTTCACTAAAACCCCCATTGAATCTTGAAGCCATTCTCTCTCCTGTCTGAGTCTCCCTCCGGCCGATCGTCATCACAGTCTGCGAAGAATCAGAAAGCAGACAAGCCCTAAACAGAGTTTCCGATGGGCAAAATCAAGAGGAAAAGAGGTCGAAAACCCAAGAACCCAGTGCCCGAAACTCTAGATCTTCAGACCACCAACCCCAACCCCTCCTCCTCCCCCTCCCCCTTGGACGACGTCTTCTCCGTCAGCAATGTTGAGCTCGTCGACGCCGGCGCTCCCTCCACCCACCGCCAACGCCGCCGCGGTCGCCCCCGCAAATTTCCCAAACTCTCCGACAAGCCCGAGATGCCCCTCATTTCGTCTCCAGTCCGCCGTGTCTCTCGTGCCGTCGAGAACCATGGCGATTTTGTGCTCTCAGTGTCGATTCCCGGAGACGTCGCGGCGCACACGGAGGCGCCGGTGAGGTGGGAGAGCGTGGTGAGGGCGGTGCCGTCGATGGACGCCGTGGTGAAGGTGTTTTGCGTCCATACTGAGCCGAATTTCTCGCTTCCTTGGCAGAGGAAGAGGCAGTACAGTTCGAGCAGCAGCGGGTTTATCATTGGGTGCAGGAGGGTGCTGACGAATGCGCATTCGGTGGAGCATTATACTCAGGTGAAGCTCAAGAGACGCGGGTCTGATACGAAGTATCTGGCCACAGTGCTCGCGATTGGGACGGAGTGTGATATTGGTACTTTCCTCTCTCTCTCTCTCTCTCTCTCTCTCTCGTCCTTCGAAATTGTCCTGAATTTGTTTACTGCTTTGCTTGTGTGGTTTTGTGTTTCCGGAAAGCTAACTCGTGGGAAAGGTGGTGAAGATTAGCAATTGCATTTGCTGCTCATTTGAAATGATTTTATGCACTGAAGCCATGCTAACGTACAAAAAATTTTAATCACAACTTTTGTTGTGTACAAAAAATGTTGGGCTTTTCTCCCTCCCTTAGGACTTTGATATATATATATATATATATATATATATATCACTATAAATGAAGATTTAGGGGTAAACAGCAAGTCTTTATTTCATTGGAGTATTTTGAAAGTGGTTTTCTTGCAATTTTTTGGAAATGCCCTTTGAAAATGTGAAGCGCAAGAGAAGGAAGTGCTTGTCATCCTTTAAAGCTCATAAATGGTGAGAGTGGTGAAGGGAAGAATTCCCTTTGCACATAAAAGTCTTAAGATGGAGAGAGAGAAAGAGCGAGAGAGAGAGAGAGAGAGAGAGAGAGTGTGATTTGAAAGGATCAAGTGTTACGACACAAACTGGAAGAAAGATACTTTTGAATGAAGATGGCTTACCCATGGTGCTATCGTTGATTACATTGTAAGCATTTTTCTTATATTGTTTTGTGGGCCAATGATATCATGAGACATATATATATATGGAATTTATTTATTTTTTTCTTTTTTGAAGAAACCTTCATGCAATTAGGCATGCATGGACCACGTTGCATCACATGTGCCCTAGTGAATGCACTTAACATTTAACATGTGAATAAAATTAAAATTTTCATTATTAATTTATATTTGGATATATTTTAATGAAAATAATAATTAATTTTTTTCTTTCCATGTCAATATTTTCCTTACAGTAATCAAAAAAAATATTTAATTATACTTATTAATTATATCATATTTTAAATAATCTATTTGTGTAATATAATCAACTTATTGAAAGAGTCAACTCATTATTTAATTTATTTTATCTCCATAGGTCTAGACTGCATGTCGTACTCTTGCATGAGTCATGATTTATCTTAATAATTTATTTTCATAATTCATATATATATATATTACCTTATTTAGAAAGCAATGACTTCCTCAAAATTGTACCTTGGAACATTTCAAAAAAATAAAAACCTAACGTGAATTTCATGGGGATATGACATGATGATCTTAAAATAATATATAACTTCTGTAAAGAATGTCTTAAAAAAAGAGAATTATATTTTAGATCATCAATTACATATTTAAGTTAATTAAGCTAAATGATTTCTAAATGATGATTATTCATGTATTTCAATGAAATTAATATATATAATACAATTGATCACCCATGAGACAAAAATTTGAGTAGTGATTTGACACTATTATGAATTAAACAAAGGACATATGAGTTCGTGGCTCAAAATAATAATAATAATAATAATAATAATAATAATAATAATAATAATAATTTTAGTATAATTATTATAAAAATTATTTAAACTTAATATTTAATAATTTATTGTAATTTAAATATAATATTATCAAAGGGCTCCAACTCGACAAATACGTTAGTGAAAGGACAAAATTATTATTGTCTTTATTGCATATATTTTGTATTGCAAAGTTTTCAAAATTTCTATTTCAATCTCTTCCATCCAAAGTTATCAACTTACAAAGTTGTGAATTGAATATTTACTACATATTTCTCTTTTCATTCCCTACATTTAAACATGAACAAACGATATAGCATGATCCATGCACGGTTGGAAAGAACAATGCTATTCTTCACGGCCCTGTGGCTATTATGAAATTATGGTGTATTGACAAAAAAGAGTAACCGTGTGAAGCATTTCTCTTATATTGTTTTGTGGGCCAATGATATCATGAGACTTGTATATAAATATATATATATATATATATGTATATGTATATGGTATTTATTTATTTATTTATCTTTTGAAGAATCCTTCATGCAATTAGCCATGGATGGACCACGTTGCATCACATGTGCCCTAGTGAATGCACGCTGGCATTTAACATGTGAATAGAATAAAAATTTTCATTATTAATTTTTATTTGGATATATTTTAATACAAATAATAATTAGTTTTTTTCTTTACATGTCAATATTTTCCTTACAGCAATTAAAATAATATTTATTATGCTTATTAATTATATCATATTTAAATAATCTATTTGTGCAATATAATTACTTCCCAAAATTGTATCTTGGAACATTTCAAAAAAATAAAGACCTAGCGTGAACTTCATGGGGATATGACATGATGATATTAAAATAATATATAATTCTATAAAGAATATGCTTAAAATTTAAGTGATTGAATGTATATATAAGTGGAATTGACATTGTGCAATAAACAATAAAAGGGAAATAGGAGGTAAGAAAAAGAGATCAAGCAAGGCACAATGTCGAGTGTCATCGGTCATCCAAATCTTTTTTTGGTTTTGACTATTATTCTCTCACTCTTCAAGTGCTCAATACTCTTTTGTGGTGAAGCACAGTTATATGATTATATTGCATTTGCGCAACATTGGCCAAATAACTTTTGCAACCACCGACTTTCAAAACTAAATGTGTTAGACCCGTTTATCAAAACTTCTCAATTCATGGACTTTGGCGGACTGCTTTAAATCCATATAAGAGTCTTGCGGATTGTAATGCATCTGACGTACTTGATCCAAACCAGGTTTATCAATCTTTTTCTTACTTTTCTTGTGTTGGCCTAACATGACTTTTCAATCTTATTTTGATGATAACAAATAAAGGATAATTTAACATGTGTTGTTTAAGTGATGATGTTTCCAAATTGCTCATAGACCAAGTTCAAAAGAAAGAAAAGAAAATGAAAAGTTCAAAGATTACTTGGGACTCTAAAGCTACATTTATATTCAAAATGATCCAAAGATTGCTCAAGCAAACATCAAACTATGTGGAAATCAAAAGTTGACTCAAAGCTCAAGTCAAAGAGGACACAAAGCAAATATTTCATAGAAGACTTCTAGCTTAGAGTTTGGCTTTAAGACCAATGTTGTAAATACTTCATGTTTAAATATCTATGAAAATATGTTGAAGCTCTTTAGGGGTTAATTATTGACTTAGAGACCTTATTTCAAACCCTAGAAAATGTTTTATAAGTAATCAAAGTAAAAGAGCAAAAAGAGTTTTTTTGAAAACTAAACTGAAAAAACCCGAAAAGGGACTGCCCACATGACTGAGGTACAATTCCCGAAGATTGAAGTATTGCCTCAAAGACTGAAGTTTAACTTCAATCTGCTAAAGAATTTCTTCAGAATACTCAGAAGAATAATTTTAGAGGTAGGGGAACACTCCAAGTATAGCAAATCTTTAGAAGCTAAATCATAGAAATTAAACTCACCAAGAAATTACATAGGCGAAGACACATTATCTATATGATTTGCAGAGAATTCTGAGTGCCTCGTTTTGATTCTATTACTTCTGAGTTGCTAATTCTCATCTAGAGAAGATCCCTATGATAATTCCCTTTATTTCAATTTGATATTTGAAGGTCAATTGTACCTCACCAGAATATTTCTTTTTTCTTGTAGTTCTTGGCAAGAATTGTTGGATCTTTTGTGGAGAGGCTTGCCTATTATACATTTGGAAACAACGTAGGTGGTATTGATTTATCTTCTGCTTCTTACCCTACCTTTTACATCATCATATATATTGTGTGGTTGTATGAGTACTGCTCAAAACAAAATCCAAGTTAAGATTTTAACTAGAAAAGTTTGATTAACTTGGTGTAGATATTAATAGTTTGGAAATCTTAGTTAGACACAAATTTCATGTGAAACATTAATTTCCAAAGAGCTATATTATCCAATTTGCTAGTAATAAGATTGGTTGTTTGATTGCTAAAAAAGATTGATAAGTCCTTCACCTCCCCCCCCCCCTCTTGGACTACGCCTCACTTCAATTGGAAGAGGGTGTGTAGCAAATCCTAACTGAAGTCATAAAGATCTAATACACCTATGATAGCTAAAATCCTCAACCAGCCACCAAGCTTTTGTGGACTTATTGGAACAAGAATTTTCTTCAAATGATTGAAAAAGCTTGGAAGGTTGAAGTGCTATAACACACCCTATATGTGCACTTGATATTGTTAGGTTTTGGTGGGCAATCCCAAGAGGGGGGTGGAATTTGTTATTTTAAAAATTATCACCTAGGTCAAAATCAGTTGTAAGCAGCAGTATTACAACAACCGAGGGTTAGTCTATGCTATCAATAAATAAACAGTAACACGTTGCAGGAAAGTAAACAGTGCGAAAAGGTAAAACAATACACACAATATGTTATCGAGGTTCGGCCAAATTGCCTACCTTCCACCGCCTTAGCTAACACTAGTACAAGAATTTCACCACTAAAACGGCTTCACTTAAACGGGTGGAGCGGCACCTAACACAACACACGCCTTACCAAAACCAGAGTGGCGCACCTAACTTCTCCTAATCGGGTCCTAAGCCAATCTGGGGTTATTCCACAAGGCTAGTCCTTTCGCTTCAGGCCACACTTGGAATACAACAAATGATATGAAATTTTTGTACACGGAAATACGCTTCTTCACAAGCAAATATGTACACCAGAATAGCTCAAGTAATAATGCAAGCAGGTATGATATGTAAATATGCGCAGTGCTCTAATGTGTGCCAAACACTCAAATAAGTATAGATAATCAATCTAGATCAAGAGTGTATATCTAAGCAGGATTTGAAACACAATATTTGAATATTACAAAATCATATCAAGGTTTCAAATATGCTAGCAAGTTGATTCAAACAAACTCAGCAAAATGTTCTCAATATACTAAGTACAAGGAGTGCTTGAATGCAAACTTTAAAAAAGATTTTTGCACATAAAAATATAGGCTTAGGTAACTTGCAATTACAATGTAAGAATCACAACCCTCAAAGTCTTCCCACATAAGATTTATCAAATGAAATCATTGGAAGAACTTAATGTTATACTCTCAAATAAAATCAATCAAACAATATAGCAAATGAGAGTATAAGCTAGTGAGATTAAGCACAAGCACTTTAGAAATACTCACAACACTTGAAGGATCAAGAACAATTAAGTGTATAGTGTTTGGGAGTAGTATAGGCTAAAAAGGGATTTTTGAATTTGAGAGAATTTTGCCTTAATTATTTTTGCTAATCATTGCTAATTATTGTAAATGAACATGTATATATGGGCAAGGGGAAATTTTTTACCATTGGGGACTCAATGAGGATAATAAGAAAAGTTTAAAACAAGTTTAGAAAAATTAAGCCAGTTTACCCCTTTTAATTTCAAGTAAAAATTAATTTAACCCACGAGATTCGGGTGCCCAGTCTGAGATTCGGGTGCCTGAATAAACTCAATCATAAACCAATTTTTAAAGGTTCAAGGGTGCCGGAAGTCAATTTCAATTGGCTGAACAAAAGTCAGAAGCATTATGTCCGCGGTTCGAGTGCCCGAAGCTAAGCTCGGTTAACCGAACTAGCAAGCTCGGTCGCCCAAGATCTTTTTTAATGCGCGGGTTCGGGTGCCCGGGTTGGTTAAAAGTGTTCTAACACGGGTTCTGGTGACCGAGGAAGATACGTTCAAATTGGTTCGGTTTGCCAAACAAGAAGTCAACAATTTGACTTTGTCTAGGGTTTGGTCGCCCGAGGCGTTTTAAATGCCACAGGTTCAGTCACCCGAGCTCTCTCAAGATCTTCAATTTAAGGTCCAATTTTGCCTTATTTAATTCTCCAGATATAATAAGTGATGTTGGGGACTATATGCACTAAGTGTAGGTACCTAAGGTCCAACTAGAGTCTGTTTGAGCATACCTACCTATTATGCATGATGCAAATTATTACAAGTCATAGGAATGTACAATCCATAATAATATTACATCCCAGAATGAAGAAAGTGAAAAAGAATTACAAAAACAACACAAAACTTTTTTATTCATCGGCACGAACACCGCACGTCATCATGATATGTCTTTCAGTTCGAGTACGTGCGCAAGGTGAACTTGCATGCAAACCTTAGTACAACCATCAGTACCAAGAGTATTTGTTATGATCAAAACTGGGTGTGACCAATCAGGTCAGCAAATATTAATGAATTCAATAGAGTTATGGCTTGTAAAATAGTGAAAGAGATTTGGGATAAACTTGAAGTAACCTACGAAGGTACCGTAGATGTTAGAGACAATAAGATCGATATGTTGACTAGTGAATACAAAGCCTTTAGGATGAATCCTGATACAAATATGTACACTAGGGTCACACATATCATAAACTCATTAAATGCTTTGGGGAGAACATATTCCACCTATAAGATGATCTGTAAATTCCTTAGAGGTCTTCCACCCATATGGGAACCAAAAGCTAAAGCAATAACGGAAGGTAGAAACCTTAAGACTACGTCACTAGATGAACTCATAGGATCACTTCTCACCTATGAAATGGCTATGAATGAAAGACGTGGAAAAACTAAAACTCAGGAATCCATTACTTTTAAAGCATCAAATGAAAACTCTAGAGATGAAGATGAAGAAGAGATGGATGAAAAAGAGATAGCCTTCATATCCAAGAAACTTGCAAAAATTCTTATACAAGTTAAATCCAGAACTCAAAATCAGATAAAGAAGAAGAGAAGGAAATCAGTAAAAAGAAAACAAAGGCTGAACCTCCAACATGTTATAATTATAAGAAAGTTGGACATATAAAATCAGATTGTCCACAACTTAAGAAAAACTCCAAAAAGAAAAAGAAAAAGGCAATGAAAGCAACTACTTGGGATAATATGAGTACAAGTAGTTCAGATAATGAATCAAGTGATCAAAAGGTTGCTTAATATATGACATGGGACGATGATGAAGAACAAAGCACTTCATCCAAATCGTTTAATGATTATAGTAGTTATTCATCTAATGAATCCAGTGATGAGAATATGTCTTCGTATGAGAAACTTCAAAATGAACTATTCAAGGTATATAAGAAAAAAATATTAAACGATTAGAAAGCAAGAATGAAAAGGTAATAAAAGAACTTGAAGGTCTAAAGACCAAAACTTCCAAGGATAATGAAAAAGACTTATATATTTCTAAATTAGAAAGTAAAATTATCAAGATGTCTCAAAACCAAGAAAAGCTGCAAGAGAAAGATAAAAATATACAAGACGTAGAAATCAGTGATCTTAAAAGGAAAAATGAAGATCAAGCTAAAATAATCTACAATTTTACTAGAGGAAAAGAGAACTTTGATAGAATGATTGATGCACTAAGAATGTCTTTAAATAAAGAAGGCATAGGGTTCAATAGAGTTGAAAATATAAGAAAAAAGAACTTCTGTATGGCGTACTTTACGAAAGCCTCCAAAGACTATGTTAGCACCTCCTCTAATGCTTATACTCACACTACATGTTTTTTATGTAAGAAGAAAGGACACATTAAATTTGAATGTCCATTAAAGAGGAAAGATATAAAAATTAGACAAGTTTGGAGAATAAAAGAAAAATCAACTCTTATCAAACCATCCGGACCCAATGTGCTCAGGAGACAAAAATTGCATTCCCAAACAGCTCTAAGATTTTTTTAAAATGGTCTTTTATTTCTGTGTTCACTGTTTATTGTCTCTTAATTTATTTGCAATCTATGTATCATTTTATGTAAGATGAATTAAGATGATGCTGCAATAAAAAAATAAACATAAATAGTAGCAATTTAAGAATCATGAACTGGTAACAACTCATTTGGATGAAAACATGCTTTAACATGTTAGGAAATTCTTGAGGATGTGCATATGATTTTTTCTGGTGCTCAGAAACTCAATATAGGGGAACAAATATTTTTGCAGAGAATTGGAACATGGACCAATCATGTATTCAATTGTGGATCATTTTTTCCTGCTCTTAATTTTAGCATTTTAAGGGCAATAAATTAAAGCAAACATCACCAAAAAAAAACCATCCAAAGGCAAAGCTGTGTGGAGTAGATTATTTTTTACAGCCATGGAAACAAAACTAACTTCAATTACTCATTCTCTAGCCCTTTCAATCAAATTAGAATGGGAACTTGCATTATAACACAATCATCGTTACGACCAATCCTGCAAATTAAATCATTTCTGCATTACTCACCAAGTTGACCTTAAATTAAAAAGGGGGAGAAAGAATCCCAAGCCAAGTTGGATACATGTAATAATTCTTATAGAAAATAATTCCATCTAACATAAACAAATTAATAAATGCCACATCAAAAACAAAAGTAGCTGCTGTAAATGAAGTAAAGCCGGAGAACGGATGTGACAGAGACTTGATTCATGCATTGGAAACTAAAGCTTGCGTCCATCACCCGTACTGTCTTGAAGGGGAATCCGAGCGAGTAACTCATCAGATGTAAAAGATAGCAGCAAAATGTTTAATTTGCACGCATCAAGACTTCAAAAGATTTGAATCTGCAGCACAATCCAAACTCACCCAAAACTAAATTGTGGCTTGAGTGCAGCATACCCGGCTGATTATTCCTGTTTAATAGCAGTCTACTGCCCTGCAGTAGAATCAACAGAAGCTCAAGTTATGAGAGAGCAAAACTAACCTTCAAAATCAGAAACCATTCTTCTTTTTAAAAATAAGAAAATTTTGAAACTGCTTTTAGAATCAACAATTTTTAACCAATTGTCGTTTGTTCGGTGAGTGTGTGGATCTGGTAACAACTCCTTTAGATAACAACATGCTGTAACATGTTAAGAAAATCTTGAGGATGTGCATATAATTTATTCTGGTGCTCAGAAACTCAATACAGAGGAACAAATATTTTTGCAAAGAATTGGAACATGGAGGTGTTCTAGAAACAGTGATTTTGGGAAAAGTAAAAGGGCACAACTATATTATTTGATCCTCGGTTTCTTGGGTTGTTACTGCCTTTGGGTTGCTTTAGGCTTAGTTCATTACCTTATTTTTTTTTTTTTAAATTTTGTTTTGCTGCAAGCTGTCTAGTTGAAAATGGTTGGATTAGATGGGCACAAACAGGAAAATCATTTGATTTCTGACTTCAAGAGGTGAATTTAAAACAAAATGTTGATCTTATAAGTCATATCCTGTTTTGATCATGACAAATACTTTGGTATTTAATGTCAGTCAAATTTATGTGTAGGTTCATATTAGCGAGATCATATGGTGGCATGTGGTAACTTGAAGAAAATGAAAACCCAGAATATTTATTTGTTGTAATTTATATTAAGTTCAATTCGGGTATGTAGTATTTAAGTAGGAATGGTCTGTAATAATTGATGCACATCATGCATGTAGGATTCTATAAGCTCAAAGACCTTAGAAAGACCCTAGGTCCTTGCACTTGCATTTAGGTTAGTCCCCATTATCACATATGTTATCAGGAGAAGTTATTTATTTGAAACAAGACTTAAAGTGTTAAAATGTTAGGGCTACGGGCAACCGAACCTTGGTGTTGAAAACACCTCGGTCAACCGAACGGTTGAAAAAGTCAGAGTGTTGACTTGACTTCGAGTGACCGAACCAAAAAAGACCTTGGCATCTTCGGTCAACCGAACATTTATACTGACCTTGTCCAACAACTTGGGTGCCCGAACATTGACATTCAAAATCACCCTCGAGCAACCGAAAGTGTAAGTTCGGTAAACCGAACTTGAGCCCAGGCGACCGAACCTCGAGTAGGTTGAAAAATCGCCTGGGTCAGCAAACCGAATGTTTGTTCAGGCACCCGAACATGGCCAAATTTTTACTGTAGTTATTTGGGGTTAAACAGGGTTAATTTTCTTAAACTCTTTTAAGACAAATTTAATAATTCCTGCGGTATCCCCAACTGTTATAATTTTGGCCCTGTCTATATATATGGCTTCATTTGCTCAGATTAGGAGTTCATTAGCATTTTGATTAAGTGGAAAATTCTTTGAAATTTTCTAAGCTCTTTCTTCCAATACAAAGCCTATACCCTCACATACTACTTTTTTTTTGCTAAATCAAGCCTTGTGAGTGTATTCTTAAGTGATTCTATATTATTCCTAATTGCTAAAAAGTCTCATTGAGTGATTGCTTGGTTATTTTTTATTGAGAGTTATAGCTAAATTTTTCCCCCGATTTAACTCAATAAATCCTTTGTGTGGGAAACTCTAAAGCTTGTGGGTCTTGGCATTTGAATTGCAAGATACCTTAGCTTGTGTTTTTGAGTGTGCAAAAATCTTTTCACAAACTCATTTTTTGAATATCTCTTGTGCTTGAATATTGAGAAAATATTTTTAGAGATATTTTGATTACTCTTTATGAAAATCTTTGAAACTCTAAATTGTTATTGAGATTTACATTTATACATGGTTTAAAAGATCAACTTGTTAATACACTGTTGTGCTTGATTGAATAGACATTATATAGAGTGTTGATTGCACATATATATAACTGAGCTTATAGTTCTTGCATTATTGGTGTGCATTGATTGATACTGGTGCAAATCGTCTTGTTGGAGAAGCATATAATTTGTACACATCTTGTATTGTGAATTGGTTATATTCTAGGCGTGGCCTGAGGGGGCGTTAATCCAGCCCAAAAAGATAGGTTGTAAACGCTGAGGTCAGCCCTGTGTTAATTTGACCTGGTTGTATTTCGATGCCGCTCCACCCGTAAAGTGAGCCTTAGTGGAATCCTTATGCGTGTGAGCCAAGGCGGGGACGTAGGCACATTTGCCGAACCTCAATAACATATCTAGTGTTATCTCTCTTTACTTGATTTATTGTGCATGCGTAATTAGTTTACTTGTATAATTTAATTTCAGCTGAATATATTGATTTATTTTATATCTGCACTAGACTGACCCTAGGATTGTGTAATAATGTTGTTGGATAATTGACTCAGGCGAGAAATTTTTAAAATACCAATTCATCCCCCCTCTTGGGATTACAGTAAAGTTAACACATGATTTCAATTGAATTTGTTTCTGTACTTTAATGAGGTATGGGTGGCTCTGGCTACAATTTAGGGTTTTTTTTAAGTTTTAGGACGAAGAAGAGAGAGGATATTTGCAGCAATCTTGTGGTTGCTCTGGCCGAAAAGGAATGCTAGAGGTTTTAAAGATAAAAAAAAAAGACATCTCCAAGATTGCTTTGCGTGAAAGTTGTTTTTCTTGCTTCTTTTTGGGCCTCATTATTTTGGGGTTTTCGTGGATCTATTACTGTCCAGTATTCGAAGGGATGGGAAGGCAGCTTGGGTTTAATTTGTTTCTTTTATGTTTTTCATATGGGGATTTCTTATCCCGTTTCATTATAATTAGGTTCAATTTCTCATTGTAATTTGTTTCTCTTATGTTTTTTAATGGGTTTGATTGGATTCTTGATATTGGTAATAAAGTTTCTAGCCTTTTGCGTCAAATTAACATGCTTGTTCACAAAATATCATGTTTGGGGCCAAAATATCACACTACAAATCAAAATCTCAGCAGAAAACATGAAAGTTAAGGAGTTAGCCCAAGAGGGGGGGGGGTGAATTGGGTTACTAAAAATTTTAGTTCTTTTTATGAATTCTTGAACCTCTTTTTAATTTATCAAACACACGGCAATGCTTTTTAAATCAATCCATTAACCAATCACAACACAAGCAAACAAAACTTAAGCAATCTAACAACCAACCAAAAACTAAATTAATCAATCAAAAAAGATACCAAACCAAGATATAGTATGCAACTTTTTGGTACTTTCAGCTTTTGCGAGAACTCAAGATATTTGCTTGTTTGTAGTCCTGTGAATATATGTAAGCCCTCTATTGAATGAAATTGTTTACACTCTCTTAATTAAGATTTCTACTAAAGATTAAACAATGTACTCCCCTTTTAGGTTTCCGAAAAAGTTTAATCAAAATGTACATTTTTATATTAAGAGTCTTCTTTAATCTCAATTTTTAATCTCAACAATCTGCACTTTGCATACACACACAAGATATATATATATATATATATATATATATATATATATATATATATAGAAGTGAAAGAGAGACACCGAGATTTTTACGAGGTTCGGCTTATCCCTAGCCTATGTCCTCACCTTAGGCCAATACCACCTAAGAATTCCACTAGAACACTCCTTTCCGGGCGGAGCAAACCATTACAAGCGATACCCCACGCTTAGACACTCCTTCAATAGGCTAGAGCAATGCCTCTCCAGGCGATACCCCATGCTCAGTCCAATGATCCAACAACTTGGAATCGTCAAAGAACTACAAAACAAGAACAAATTCTTTGTGTACAAGAGATGCTCTCACATAAATCTGGTTAGTACAATTGAAATCTCTAATATACTTCAAAGTAAATATCAATATGGAAAGATGAAGCTCAAGAAGATATTAGTGGGGTTCTTTCTTAGTTGTAAAACTCAGTTGAGAACACAAGAATCGTGGCCTTTAGATCAACAAAATATTAGTAGTAAAATTTAGAAATTGATTGCACAAGAGAGCTTTGAGAGAATTGGGAGATTTAAGAGCAAGAAAGCTTGATTGATGTATTTTCTTGGTGTAATAAATCTTTAGCCTTGTAGGGTTATTTATAGATGAGAAATCAAGTCTATTTTGTGTTCCCCAATTGACTTGGAGTGTTTCCCAAGTTTATAGAAAGTTTGGATGACAAGAAATACGAATTTGAATTTAAAATTTTTTAAAAATATGGTCGTTAACAGTGTTCAGTAGACTGAAGTGTTGGGTTCAGTCTTCTAAAATGCTTTAAAACATTGAAAAATTCTTTCTGGAAACAGGGTTAAAAGACTGAAGTGAAGAGTTCAGTCTTCTGAGGCTATACTGCCTCTTCAGGATTTCTCTAGAAAATTCTTTAGTAGACTGAACTTAATCTTCAGTATTCTGAGGTGTTGGCCTAACATGGATTTTCAATCTTATTTTGATGATAACAAACAAAGAATGATTTAATATGTGTTTGTTAGAATGATGATGTTTCGGAAAGACAAAGCTCAAAGGAAAATCAATAGAAAGCTCAAAGATCACTAAGGACTTAAAGAACCACATTCATATGTAGTGTGATCCAAAAGATAGTTCTAGCAACACCAACAGGAGCAATATATGTAGAAACTTAAAGCTGACTCAAAGCTCAAGTCAAATGGGACATAAAGCAAAATACATTGGAAAGGCTTGAAGATTAGAATTTTAGGCTTTAAGACCATTGTTGTAAGTACTTCATGTTTAAATATCTTATGAAATATTTTGAAGCTCTTTTAGGTTTAATTATGGACTTAGAGACCTTATTTCAAAACTATGAAAAATATTTTATGAATACTCAAAGCCAGAGAGCAAATAACTTTTTGAAAACTAAAATGAAAAATTTGAATTTGGTCTGCCTAGATGACTGAGGTGTACCCTCAGAAGAATGGAGAGGTACCTCAGAAGACTGAAGAATTCATTCAGTCTACTAAAGATTTTTTTGAAGGAATATAGAAGAGGCAATACACCCTCAGAAGACTGAACCATCAGTTCAGTCGTCTAACCATGGACCTCAGAAAACTGAACCATCAATTCAGTCATCTGAGCCTGTGTCCAGTTTAAATTTTTCATTCTATCCATATAACATACCATAACATAGTCTATACAATACTAGGACATACGCTCCCATAATTACAAAACATACTCCAGGTGTCTACAAAAACCATCACGACAACCCGGTTACAAAACTCATACTTAATCAGGCACTAAATGTAGCTAAACGACACCTCTACTTCTGGATGTTAGGATGCTAGTTTTGGCTACCCGAAGGACCTAAAA
This sequence comes from Malania oleifera, assembly GCF_029873635.1. Classification (NCBI taxonomy): domain Eukaryota; kingdom Viridiplantae; phylum Streptophyta; class Magnoliopsida; order Santalales; family Ximeniaceae; genus Malania; species Malania oleifera. The sequence continues at coordinate 36,701,255 of NC_080429.1, read as the reverse complement.
AACATAGTATATACATTCAGGGTGAGACACCTCTCAATAAGGAAGAAAACAGGTTATATCAGTGTGTGATATACCAGTGTTATTTTACATAAAACATAATACCATACAATATGATACAATTTTGAAATATTTCCACACAGTTCCATACAGATCCAGTATTTTCACAAATCCATTCCAGTACATACGATACCCAAACATACGGTCAGTGTCGTCACACTAAACCAACTGATACCCTGTGATAACAGAAGCCTCACAGCTGTAAGTCGCCAACAAGGTGTAGCTCACACCCATCGGTGACAAGCCGGAACACACTCGTGATATTTCACACCCTCGGATATAGAGTCAGACACTCTGGCCCACGGTAATGAATCGGTACATGGAGCAACGTATGGTATTTAGCTGCCACATAGCTGTTTCAGCGTACGACAATTAGCCGAACCTAGCTGATTTCACAAAACCTGGAATCATTTTGGAACTGATGTTCCTATACTCATCAGCGTACGGTAATTAGCCACCACTAGCTGTTTTACAAAATACCTGGAACAATTACATACAACCATACATTCCACACTTATTTGGTTTATGACAAATCATATCATTTGCAGTTCAATAATACAGTTTTATACAAATATGGATTACGATCATCTCAATAATACAATTTAAATGTAACCAATAATTTTCCAAACAAAGCAGAGATGATACCCAAAGTCCCCAATTTTTCCAAAAATTGTAACCTGAAAATCTCGTATTTTACCCGATAGATTTATCCAAATAAGTTACCAAAACATACATACGATCGTAACCTACAGGTTTACCAATCTCGATTTCAAAAATAAACTTATATAAACTGAATTCTCTTACCTTAACCTGAAATCAAACCACGAACTCTACGGCTCCCAAAACTACAAACCGAGACACCAAAATCTAAACAACGCAAAACAATACTTCCTTACAATTCATACTAGGGGTGAGCAAACGGTCGGTTCGGCCAAATTCGGTTAATTAACCGAATTAACTGAAAATTTCGGTTAAAGAATAGTGTTAACCGAACCGACCGAACCATTGGGCCTCACCGAACCGAACCTGACCGAATTTATTTTCGGGTAATTCGGTTAACCTAATTTAACCGAGAAATATGAGGGAAGGGGGAATTGGGAAGGTAAATCCGAACAAGGGAAGGGGGAAGTCAGGAAGGAGTCGGGGGAGATAATTGAGCTCGGGTGAGCTTGACGCCGATGACGATGAGGAGTCGGGGGTGGTTCTGTGTGACGATGGCTGGCCAGTGGCGACGGCGATGGCATCACGTGAAGATGGTGGTGCCGTGGTGCGGAAGTGAGCTCAGGTGAGCGAGAGAGAGGCAGTGACTCAGTGAGGGCTTCTGACTTCTCACTTCAGAGAGCAGTTACTGCGTTGCACTGTTGGTGATGAACTGATGATGGCCAGCGACGGCGACGGCGATGGACACAGATGAAGGCATCGCGTGAAGATGGTGCCTGGTGGTGCAGAGGAGCTCGGGTGAGCGAGAGCAAGGCGACGACGATGGCTTCTGACTTCAGAGAGCAGTGACTGTGTTGGTGATGATGGCCGGCAACGGCGATGGCGATGGCGACGGCGATGGCGACGGCGACGGCGACGGCGATGGCGATGGCGATGGCGACGGCGACGGCGACGGCGATGGCGACGGCGAAAGGCAGTGAGGGACTTACATGTTCTGACTTCTGTGAGACTGATCGCAGTGAGAGTGAGAGACTGAGAGTATGAGAGGGATTCGGGAATGAGTGAAAATTGTGAAATCAGATTTTAATTTATTAATTTATATTTAAAATTTAATTAATTCGTAAATCGGTTAATCGGTTAACCAAATTAATTTTCTCCATTAACCGAACCGAAACCCGATTAACCGAAATATTGGAAAACATAACCGAACCGACCGAACCGAATTTTTTAACCGAACCGAACCGACCAATTTTGGTCGGTTAATTCGGTTAATTCGGTTTTCCCCGAATTATGCTCACCCCTAATTCATACTACTACACATATTTCGAAACAAAAATGGAAATCGAGCCTTACCTCGATTTTTGACCAAAATCCGAAACTACTTGAAACGAGATTCTGATCCACTATTCACGAAGAGAATCTTGCCCTAATCTACACGATAACGTCGGATTTACGATTCATGCGACGAACGGCGAAGAAATCTAGAGAGAGAGCGATCTTCAAGTTCTAGAGAGATAGGAAGAAGATATTTTGAGTTTTTTTAGTGATTAAGCAATGGAAACTGATATTTATAGCCCTTGACTCGGCTACCTCGTCGACGAGTTGGCGTCCTCGTCGACGAGCTTGAGATCCCCGATTTCCTGAAATCTCTCGGCTTCTCCTCGTCGACGAGCCTTTGAATTTCGTTGACGAGCAGCACATAGACTTCGTCGACGAACTCTGCTCAATGACCAATTTACCCTTCTTTTATATACTTAATCCATATATCATGGTTCGGGTTCTTATAGAACCCGATACTTTAGTCATCTGAAATATCATCACTTAACCAAATATGTTAAGTTTTTCTGATTTGTTATAATCAAAATAAGATTTTAAGCCTTGTAAGGCCAATAATCTCCCTTTTTTTTATGATGACAAATAAGGAGCAAAAAATTGAGTAAGCCTTAAAAAGACTCCCCCTTACAATAAGCATCTACTTAACAATATTTGCAATATCAAGATCAATTTCAATATTAATTTCAATATCATGCTCATATTTCAAAATCACAAGCTTCCATATCAAGATCACGTCATTCAAGATCAAATACTTTCATAGCTGAGCCAATATACATGCTTAGGTATGTAGTATCAAGCTCAATTTTTACCCAAAACTTCTACCCCTTTTGACATCAATAAAAAAAAAAAAAAAAAGATATCAAGAAAAACGTATAAATACTAAAGCAATGACCAACCATAAGTAAAAGTATAGATCTAGTGAAGGCCCAAAACAAAAACTTTGCATTTATCATGCATAATAAGATTAACAATAAGTCTCAAAGTAGCATGAAAAAATACAAAAGATTTTATATCATAATTTTCAATGATTTCCAATAATAAACATAAATCATGATGTCATTATTTAACAAGTCTAACTCCCCCTAAATGAAATGTATTTTATATTCAATAAATTTAGACTTTCATCCGTGAATTGTAAACAATGTATTCATGAAGATACCAATTGTGCTTTTAAATTTATCAAGTCATGCTTCAAATATTAATTTATTTCATGTATATATATATATATATATATATACCCACATTACTTTATCTTATATGTATACTTATATATTCATCATATTATTTATTTCAATAATTCAATTTAATAATAATAATAATTTTTTCCTTGGGTTACTACATTCTTCCTTTTTTAAAAGAATTTCGTCCTCGAAATTTGCTACCCGATCATTGTTCACATTTTTTAAAAAAAATTTATCAACTAACTATCTCACACAATCTAGTACATATCATTATATAAATTTCTACATTATTCATAATTAAATAAAACTATCATTTATCTTAAACATAAACTTATACATACCCCTTGGCAATATCTGCCTCAATCGGGATCAACGAGTACACTCGTGCTGATCCACCTCTACCTAGAGGTATTTGTTGTTTCCCTTGATACCATAACCTTTGAAATCAACTAACCAACCTCATACTACACATTTTCATATACTCCAATTTAAATATCAAACACCTAACTTAACCACAAACCATTAAATCACATCACCTAAATTATTCTCCTTCGAAGATTTTTTTTTTCTCCAAAAATCAACTAACCTAATATTCGAGTTCAAATCCCAAGTTCTAATTTCTTTGCTCGAAAACATCACCATCGATGGATTTACCATGATTTTCTGAAGCTATCTACTTCTTCAAAAAAACACAGAAGACCATCAAGGAATTTCTACCCCCAAGCTTACGAAACACAACTTAGAATTCCTAACGGTATCTTAATCTACTTAGCCCTATCCTTATCACAACTCAATCATATACTCTGGTATTAATACATTCTAGATTTTGTAGAACCAAAAATCTAATGATCTGATACCAAAATGTAACACCCCAAATGTAAGAACCCGAAATATGAAAAATGGGTTTAAATATTAAAAGAGGGGCAAAATTAGAAATTGTCCGGGTCAAAGGGCTATAAAAGGAAATTCTCATTTCTTCCAACCTAAGCAAACTTAGATTTTTATCTCTCTCTCTCTCTCTCTCTAAACCTCTCCCTACTCCTTCTCTCTAGAATTCTTCGCCGATCGTTGACCGAATCAAAAAATGGAAACTACCACGAGGATCGTGGAAGGATTCTCTACAACTTCTATGGATCGAACTCTCGTTTCAGAGATTTTTGGGTTTCGGTGTAAAATCGAGGTAAGGCTCGATTTTTAATTCTGATTCGGTAGATTTGTAGGTAACTATCTTGTGAACATATTATGTACAGTGATTTGTAGGTTTTGGAACTCGGTTCGCTGTTTAGGGACCTTGGAGTTCGGGATTTGCTTACGGGGTTAGGGTAAGGGGAACTATGTTTATATTGGTTATTTTTGAAATCGGACTCAGTGGAACTGTGGTCCATGGTCATGTGTGTGTTTTGGCTACTCATTTGGGGGGGGGGGATCTAACAGGGAAAACTATGGGTTTTTCATTATTACAGTTTTGGGAAAAAATGGGCGACGAGCTGAATCCCGGGTTTTGTTGAAAATCAAGTATATGTGTGATTTATACTGTGATATTGGGATGGTCGTGCCTTAACTTTGTTTAAACTGTATTTGTTTGGAAAACCATGATTTAGATTACCAAATGAGTATGGTTTGTTTGGTTATATGAGCATGTATGTGTGTGTGATATGTTGAAATGCTAATAGGAACGCGGTTCCAAAATTGTGTCAGGTACTAAGAGTGTCTGGCTCTATATCCAAGGGCGTGTTATCGCCTGCCATGTAGGCAAGAGTGTTCGGCTCTATATCCGAGGGCGTGAGCCTATTCTGGCATATCAGGCCGAAGGGTGTGGATCCACCAATTTAGCGCCGATACGATACCATGGGAGTCAGGGACTAGCCATGTTCCGGTGGCGCCGTGTTCGCTGGTTGGCTACAGGCTAATGTCGTATGTCGCGAGCCGGCTTCGGGCCGAAGAGTGTGACGACACTGAGGATTACTAATCATGTGTATGTATTGTGACGGGGCTGTGTATAAATGGCCGCCGTATGTGTGCGTGTATGCACTGTGTAAATTAATACTGGAATGCATTTAACTGTGTGTATGTTGTATCATGATAAAACTCAAATGCCACACACCGATATAACTTGTGTTCTTCCTTACTGAGAGGTGTCTCACCCCTATTGTACGTACATTTTTACAGGTTCTTCAAGTAACCGAAACTAATGTCCTGGCGTAGGGAGCATAATGGTCGGTGTTCTGCGTTAGTGCTTGGGTAAGTTCTAGGACTGTAGTTTTGTTGGGTTGCCATTTTGGGTTGTATTTGGGCACCCGTTGTACGTTTTGATAGAGCTGTGTTTGGCTCATGTATAGACTCTGGTATGGTACTGCATATGTTGATATAGAAATACTTTTTTCGCTGCGTACATGATTGTGATTGGATGTGTTTAGGGTTCCTGGGAACCCCACGGGGTTTGACCCTCATCCTTTGTACTGTATCTGTGATGATTTGTATGATACAGGGATAGGTTAGGTTACAATTTTCACCCCCGAGTCCCATTTTCGAGTTCGGGGCGTGACAACTTGGTATCAAAGCTAACCAGGTTACTAGATCTTGTAGACTTGGTTAGGCTTAGTTATGAGTACATACCAGAGTATAGGATGTGGATATCAATAGAGTTGGTTGAGGGTTGTTTGGTTGCTAGACTAGGAATTGTCGATGGTATTCCGTGTTTTTCCTGGGATGACGATTCCAGTAAAAGCAGGGTAGATCATTGATGACTTTGGTGTCGGTGTGATAAGACAGACCTAGACTTAGCAAGAAGTAGTTAACACAATTAGTGTAGATCATTGTGTTAACTGTATGTGTTATGGGGATACTGATAGATTCCTATTGTGTTTCAGAATGGAGTCCAAAGATAATAACCTGGGAAGTGGCTCCGAGGAGACTGCAAGTGATGAGTCTCCTTCTGTGCCTCAGGGTTTGATGAGGCAGGTATTGCAAGAGATCGGGCAGAGTGTGAGGAGACACAAGCGCTCTCCTACTACTACCGGGTGCACCATTGAGAGGTTCACACACATGCATCCTCCTACATTCTCTGAAGGACCTAACCCGACGACAGAAGAGGACTGGATGGAAAAAACTGAGAGGATCTTGGAAGTCATGCACTGCACGGATAGGCAGTGAGTTCTTTATGCTACCTTCTAATTATTTGGGGAAGCGGGTCGATGGTGGACTGTGATGAATCTGTTGGAGAAGCAAAGAGCTGGTCCTAAGGAGATGACGTGGAGCCGATTCAAGGAGGTGTTCTTTGACAAATACTTCCCGGCTTCCGTACGAGATGCGAAGGCAGATGAGTTTTCTGTGCTGACTCAGGGGAGTTTGACGGTGCAGGGGTATGCGGCTCGATACATAGAGTTGTCCCGCTTTGCACCATGTATGATCTCGAGCGAGTATAAGAAGACTCAGAGGTTCGAGAAAGGTTTGAGGAAGGATATTCGCAGACTAGTAGGTATGCCTCAGATCCGCGAGTTCTCGGTGTTGGTGGATAAAGCCACGGTGATCGAGACTGGAATCCGAGAGGACGAGGTGGATCAGGAATCGAGGAAGAGAACGGTACCTTCTGGTTCTCAGATAGAATCTCGTCGGGGATCGTGGAAGAAGAGGAGCAAGGGCTTGAGTTACCACTAGAATACCGAGCGCCAGGACTCTCAGATGAGCAAGACCGGTGGTTGTTGTACCAGATGTCACAGGTGGCACGAAGGAGAGTGCCGGTCATTTGGGGGTAGTTGCTACAACTGTGGCCAGCCAGACCACATGTCTCATGATTGTCGAGCACCGAGGCGAGACGTGCCTGTATTTAGTGGGGACCGAGGGAGTAATCAGATACCTTGAGGAACCGCTCAGACAAATACAGCTCCGGCTAGAGTATACTCTCTTACTCCAGCAGACGCTGAGCATGCAGGTAACGTGGTGACAGGTACCTTATTATTGCTTTCGGATAAAGCTTCTGTTATGTTTGATTCGGGTGCAACCCATTCTTTTGTATTTGTAAATTTTATGGGACGGTGTGGGATTGACACCCGAGACATAAATGAGGTATTAGTTGTTACTACGCCATCTGGGAGTGTATCTTTTTGTAGGAAGATGTTGATAGACTGCCTAGTGGAAATTCAGGGAAAGCTGTTACCAGTGAATCTTGTGGTATACGACATGTCAGGGTTTGACGTCATTCTGGTGATGGACTAGTTGTTCTCCAGTTATGCCGTGATCGACTGTCATAGAAAGGTGGTAGTTTTCAGACCTCCTGGGGAGCAGGAGTACGAGTTTGTGGGATCGTGTGTGCGTTTAGCACTTCTGTCAGCACTACAAGCGAGGAGGCTACTCTTGGACGGATGTCAGTGGTACTTAACTTGTGTGGAGGAACCGCCGCAGGATTAGTTGAGACTCGAGGATATTAGGGTAGTCAGCGAATTCCTGGATGTGTTCCCAAATGATTTACCTGGTTTACCTGTGGATCGTGAGGTGGAGTTTGCGATAGGGTTGCTGCCTGGTAAGGTGTCGATCTCTAAAGCTCCATACCAGATGGCTCCAGCAGAACTTCAGGAGTTAAAGGATCAGCTGCAGGAATTACTTGACAGGGGATTCATTCGACCTAGTGTTTCGCCCTGGGGAGCTCTAGTACTGTTTGTGAAGAAGAAGGACGGGTTGATGCGGATGTGCATTGATTACCATGAGATTAACAAGGTAACTCTAAAGAATCGTTATCCTTTACCTCGTATAGATGATCTCATTTGGACAAATTGCAGGGGGAAGCAGGTCTTTTGAATATTCGATTTACGGTCGATATCAATCAGGTGGGGGTTAGAGCGGAGGATGTAGCGAAGATGGCTTTCCGAACCAGGATATGGCCACTACGGAGTTTTTAGTCTTGCCTTTTGGGTCACGAATGACTCCAAACGGTATTCATGATCTGATGAACAGGATGTCCATGAGTACCTAGATCAGTTCGTGGTGGTATTAATTGAGGACATTCTGGTATACTCGAGGAGTACGGAATAAACACAGGGAACATTTGAGTTAGTGTTACGAGTCCGCAAGCGAAGACGTTGTATGCAAAGTTGAAGAAATGTGAATTCTGGTGGGTCAAAATTGTTTCTTTAGGACATGTGGTTATGAGGATGGATATCA